>NC_048313.1:7708638-7724631 GCF_013100865.1 Trachemys scripta elegans
GTGGATGTGGGGGGGGGGCTGGACCCTCGCCTGGGGGTGGGGCGGGGTGGATGTGGGGGGGCTGGGCCTGGGCCGGCCTCGCCTAGGGTCATGTCGGGATGGATGGATGCCGCGGGGCGGGGTGGACGGGTGCTGGTCTCTGGGCCGGCCTTGCTGGGGACAGGGTGTGGAGAGAGACGTGAGATAAGGGGGCTGGGGCGCTGGATTCCATCCCATAACAATATACATTCAGCTGTCTACCACTGATAAATCATTTATTGAGACAGAAAGGAGCCGACCCCAGGGTGCCACCCACATGCCCCCGGCTGCCTGCTATCCCCATGCAGGAGTAGCCTTGGCCTTCCCTTAGATGGACTGCCTGCCCTGGTATGGCACCGCAGCCCAGCCCAGTGGCCACAGGGCAATCCGGGTTTGATACTAGTCAATAATAGGGAGGTAGCTTTGGGTTTCATGAGTAAACGGCGTTGAGGCGGGAACAGTCTATAATTTAATGGCTACAAATGACTCTGCAAAGGGGGGGGTGTGGGGTGTGCCTCCGCCTGGCCTGGCCCTCCTGCGGGCTGCCCCGGGCTCAGTGGTGGCTCGCGATGTGCTGCAGGTAGGGCTGGAGCCTGTTCGGCGTGTGGTGGAGCGTGCTCTTGATGTGAGCTCTCTCCCCGCTCCTCTCAATCAGCCAGTCATCACCGCCCAGCCATGTGCTGGCGCTGGGCAGCTGTGGCTCGGGGTCGGGCAGCTCCGGCTGGGCTCTNGCACAGCTGCAGCCAGGCTAAACCGGCAGCGCCTGGCACTGGCTTGGCAGGGAGGCAAGCAGGTGCCCCGGGCACACAGAGAATCAGACCCAGAAAGTTTTAAACATGTGTGGATCCGGGGCGCAGTAGCAGCAGGACCCACTTGCCCCACACCCAGGCCCCCTGGCAGGGTGTCTTGGTCCTGTCCTGAAGCGGCTGAGAGGAGAACGAACCCTAACCCGTCTAATGCCCGTGCTGTGACAGAGGGCTTTGCACGCAGCGGTCTCCAGGCAGCCTGCACATGACGGAGCAATGCCTACAGAGGGGGAAACTGAGGCTCAGACAGGTCACACAAGCGAACCCAGGTGTCTCTGCGCCCTTGGGAACCCGGACTGGGCCCAACGCCTGAGACGGGGCCGGCCCACAGCTCCGGCTGCACGTTTTACACCCCATGACCGGAGCAGGAGGGCTGTGCCCCTGGAGCCAAAGGTCAGTGCCCGGAGCTGGGCTGGGGGGGGCCACGGCCGGTTCTGAGCCCAGCCCCCGGGCTTTCCTGCTGGGCCCCGCAGGCAGACTGGGGAGCTGGACACCCCAATGGTGGACCCCCCCCGGCACCCCCATTAATCCGGGCACTGCAGTGTCCCTTAGCTGCCCCACTGCACTGGGGGGGCCGCCTGCTGCAGCCCCTTGCCGGGGCCCCAGTGCTCCGTGCACGGCATGGGGGGCTGCCCTGCTCGGGACTCGCCCCGGGGGGGTCCCCGTTGCTCGGGGGGGGGGGCAGCCCCACGCGGCGGGCGGAGCAGCGGCGGGGGCGGGTGAGTCACGCAGCAGCCGGAGCCTCCTTCCCCGCCCGGCCCGGGTGACTCACCGGGCTCCGGCTCCCGGCCCCGGGCTCCCCCCAGCGGCCGGCCCCGGGCTGCCCCCGCGCCCCGTCCCATCCCGTCCCGGGGCAGCGCGAGCCCCGCCGCCGGACCCCTCCAGACCCTCATTTACATACCCGGCTCCTCAGGGCCCAATCAGCGGGGTTTGGAACGCGGCGCGCAGCCAATCAGCAGCCGGCATCTCCCCCCTCCGGCTCCGAAACCGACTCGGCCACCGGGAATTGCTACATCTGCCCGGCCGCGCCAGGCCCCGCCCCTCCGATTGTCCGGGGGAGGGGGGGAAGCGGCGCGCCAGCCAATAGCGGGGCTCGGCCGCACGACTCATCTGCATACAGTGGGCGGACGGGACCGAATCAACACAGCTGGAGGGAGGGGCGGTGTGAAAGGAAATACCAAGAGGCCCTGCCCCACTGCCATCTGATTGGCCAGGGCCAAGCGGCTCATCTGCATACAGAGAGCGGACGTGAGCGACTCAAGCGAGAGGCGGGGCAGGCGGTTTGAGTGGCAGGCCCCGCAGGGGGCGGGCTGGGATGAGTTTGTCGGGGCTCAGCCCGCAGCGGCTGGGGGAGGGGGCGTGCGGGGGGGGGCTTGCAGGGGGGAGGAGACTCCGGGCATGCCCCGCCCCCTCCTCTCCTCTAGTCCTCATCAGCCCCACTCCCCCAGCCCCCTTAGTGCAACCAGCATTGCTCCAGCCAGCCCAGGGGCCCATCTACCCCGGTATCCTGCCTCCCCCAGCAGAGCAGGGCTGGAGCTCCACGCAGGGCGCTTCCAGCCCCCCAGCAAAGCACAGCACGGGTGAGCCCAGCTGAGCCAGGCAGGGTGCTGCACGCGGGGGGCAGGGCAGTTCCAGTCCCTCCCCACCTCCCAGCAAAGCACAGCAAGGGGCCCCGCCGAGCCGTGCAGGGTGCTGCACGCAAGGGGCAGGGGGGCCGGGCAGCCCCCCCCAGGGGAGCACAGTGAGGGTGGGCCCCGCCGAGCTGCGCAGGGCGCTCCACGCGAGGGGCAGGGGGGCCAGGCAGCCCCCCCCTGCAAAGCACAGCGAGGGGCCCTGCTGACCCGCGCAGGGTGCTCCACGCGAGGGGTAGGGGGGCCGGGCAGCCCCCCCAGGGGAGCACAGTGAGGGTGGGCCCACCGAGCTGCGCAGGGTGCTACACGCGAGGGGCAGGGGGGCCGGGCAGCCCCCCCCCCAGGAGAGCACAGTGAGGGGCCCCGCCGAGCCGCGCAGGGCGCTCCACGCGAGGGGCAGGGGGGCCGGGCAGCCGCTGAGCGTCAGGATTCCTGTGATTTAGAGGAAAGTGAAAGGAGTCCGGGGCCGAGAAGCGAAAGTGAAAGGGCCGGCGTCGCCCTGCGACTGCACAGGGGCCAGGCCTGAGCCGAGATGGGGCAGGTCCCCAGCTGCTTTGTCCGGAGCCCAGCATTATACACCTGAGCCTTTTACCACCATCCCCCTCGGACCAGCCTCACGTCAGCCTGGCCAGAGCCCCGGCTCGTCCCTCGCCCCCGGGGCCTCCCAAGTGTGTCTCTCACCCCCAGAACTCGGGCCAACGAAAGGCCTCACCTGCCCCACCTCGTCCCGCTAGTATCTCCGGGGCAGACCAGGCCCCCGGCTGCATGCACCACCAGCGGCCGGGAGACGTCCCTGCCAAGCAGCACTCAGGCCCCATGGATTAGACGGGGGGTGGGGGGTGGAAGCACACAGACTTGCCCAGGCACCCGGCGCTGGCACCGCAAGGAAAGGCCGGTCAGACAGCAGGCTCGCCCCAGACCAGGTGACCTGGGCGGGGAGTGGAAGCAGGTGCATTGATGGGAGCCCTGAGCCCAGGTGCAGGGGGAAATCCAGGGGAAAGACTGCCTAATGCAACGGCCCTGGCTTTCCTGGCTTCCCGAGCCCAGCTCTTCCCGGCTACCTGAAGTGATTCCTAGGTGGCCACTGTCGCTTTTTCAAATGCCATCTTGAAAACACGTCACTTTTTGCACCAATCAGCCTGTGCTCACCTGAGCTGTGTCAGAAAAAGGATGAGACAAACCCCACGCCACCCCACCACATCCGACCGCTCGGCCCGCAGGAAAACCAGAGATGAGAACTCCGCTGGACACTCAAAACCATGGTCTCGCCAGACGCTGCTTTTATGGTTCATTCCAAACCATCCGCAACCGACTAACCCTCCTTTGGCCTGTGACTGCAGAGGAGTTAATTACCCCCCTCGTTTCAAGGGGTTTCTTGCAAGGTGCTAACCCTCTTGCAGAGCAATCCGTCCCACCTTGTACGGAGCAGTGACACTCCAGTTACCTTCACCGAGCGCTTCGTCCGGGCTGCAGCAGCTGGAACGCCGGTCTCTTCCATCACCCACGCTGGTCCCATCGAATAGATCCCTTCCCCTCCCTTGTCTCTCTCCAACACGATCAGACCCAAGGCCCCGGGCCAGATCCCACGAGCTCCCCACCCAGCAGACCAGGGACCTTCAGGGTTAACTCACCAAGCTGCTGGTCTAACATGAACAGTGATGTGCCGCTACTGGGTCCCATGCCAAGGGTGCTGGCAGCCCGGCTCCGGCTCAGAGGCGAGGCAGGGCTGGCACACAAGCCGTTCTTTACTTTAGCTGTGCGGGAGCTACGGCTGCCCGAACGTTCTGGCCCTGGACAGCCTGTTCCCAGGTGTCCCGGAACGTGCAGTTATTGCATCTGCACTGGCCAGCTGCAGCAGAAAGAACTTCTCGCTCTGCCCAGCGATCGCTTCCAGATGCTAGCACACCAGCAGCGGGGCCGGGCAAGGGCAAAGACCAGTTTTTAGGGGAGAGCCATTTCCTACCGGCTTCGAGACGGGCAAAATCTGAAAACAAACCACAAATGAGATTTGGGAAAAAGTCCCACACATAGAGCAATTTCTTCCCTCGTCTTTTCACTCAGCATCTCGCGGACAAGTCCTGGCTGTGGCCAGCGCTACTACAGCGTGTGCGCAAAAGGAAAGCAAATGTGAGACCTACCGATTCGCGCATCGCTTGGCTTCCTACATGGGGCTCGGGTAGTAAGGAGCTAGAGCAGAGCTCAAAAGGCAAGGAGGAAATTCTGCTATGGCCAGAAAGCACAGGGCAGCTGTTTATTTAAAGGACACTGTTAGTCCAGGCCCCTCGAGGGGGTGGAGAGCACCGGGAGATACACTGGGATATGGAGCCTTTCATTTCTAGGTCACTTGTTTTGTACGCCCAAGTCTGATCTCCTGCAGAATGTCGAGCCGAGAATCCCACCCAACCATTCCTACCTGCAGCCCCCAGATCAACCTTCCTAGATAGTTCAGTGAGGAGAATTAAAAGGAGCCTTTCCCCACCATCCCTAGTCTAACCCCCAGTGAAACCCTGCAGCTCCCGTCAGACACTCCCGTGTGATCGGCGCACTGGGAAAGAAGAACGCTCACTCCTCCATGGAGCCAATACCTTTATTCACAAAGGAAAGTAAAGTATAGAAGTGACCCTTTGAAAGTAACCTGCATTGCTAGTTTTGCCAGCACAGTTTGTTTCAACATGTGCCCATCTGTCTGAGCAGACAGCGCTACCGTTCATTCCATCGCGTTTAACAAGACAGGTGCAATCAGTGTAAGAGACTTGAGTTTCAACTAACAATTCAGGTAGAGCAACTCGACAGACCAGTTGAATTATGCCGATCTGCATAAGGAGCATTTGCCCTAGAGTTTCTCAGCAGAGCCACACGTGGGTGCTTTAACACTGATATTTGAATCCTTTATACCCAGATTACAGCACGATTTGAGCTTGTCAGGTATGAAAAAACGCAGTTACCCGCAAGGGGCAAATTACAGATTGAAACGCGCGCACACAACACTGCAAGATAAACGAAGCTCGTTGCTTCACCAGGGCTTTAGTTAAAGGTCACGTCATTTCGGTTAAGAACAAAAGCTACTAGATCTCCTTGTGCATCCACTTCTCCGCCCCGAGCCCTGCTCCACACTCGGGCCAAACGCGATTTAAACAGGAGTTTGAGAGTCCCGTCGCTAACGCAGCTGGAGATTGCAATGGCCAGGCTACACATCTCTGTACAGCGCCGAGTATTCTGGGAGAAGGTGCCGGCGTTTTGTTCCGTTATGAGGTACCAATAGGACAGAGTGCGTTCGCTGCCTGCGGCTGATAGCAAAGCGGAGTAATAATCCTAACGCTGAACAGGGGCAGTTCTACCGTGGCCCCCCAGCCCTGGCCGAGCAGTATACCAAGATGGGCCTCTCTCACACATGGCAAACCTCCCCGGGAACGCTCGGTCTTCCAAGGCACGTGCATCTGGCACGAATCTCACATTTCCGTGTATTCTCATGAAACGTCAACACCCACCAGGCCTTCGGGTTCCTTAAGGCCAGATTCCTGGGAGTGCAGACACCCCTCGGATCAGCCCAGATCTGCTGAACACCTGAGCACCAGGGAAGATGGCTGAAGCCGGGAGGGGGCTGAAGCACGTCTGAAAAAATCAGACTCAAGGGCTAGTCTCTTGGGCAGGGCAGGCGTGATTGTCCATGCTGTGACTAATGAGGAGACAGGACTCTGGCCAAACACAGGGAAGCTGGACCTCTCAATCATTCCCAGCCGCCACCCCCCAGTTTACACCCCAGAGGAGCTTGTAACAGGTAGCACCATGTTACAAGAGGGTCGGTTTCCTGGAGCAACTCAGGCAAAGATCTCAGGGGTATATGACCAGAGCAACCCACGAAAACATTCTAGGCTTCCAGAAGAGAACTGAAACCACAACTTGTAGCAGTGACTTGTGTGTGCCCAACCTGAGACCCTGTAAAGGGACCTGGTTAGAGCCCAGGAGAGTCACAACCCTCTCTGGTGTCTCAGCATTGGCCCCACAACACAATGATCACGCCTGCCTAGCTTGGCCCAGAGGCCTACGAAGAAATCATTACAAATCACAACAGCTTCTTAAGAAGTTTTGCCGTTCTCCACAGACAACGTTCATGCCTGGATCGGCCGAGGGCAGAGCACGGAGGGTCCCACTGCGAGAGAAAACAGGTCCATCGCTATTTTAAAAAACAGGCCCGTCGCTGCAAACGAGTGGGTCTGAAACACTGACAAGACTTTGGACAAAAGTCTGCTGCAAAGAGCACGGCGGCGCTCAGGAAAATATTAAAAACAGACCCAAGGAGATAGACTTTTACTGACTAGTTTGCATATAAAAAGACGTGGCTATATGTCGTCTGTCACACATTGTGGCCAACAAATTGCATGGGAAACATCAGAAGAGGAATCCAGGGAACAGCCCCCCAGTCCCAGCTGTTTGCCGGCTCGCTGCCTGAACCCAGCGAGACCGGTAGCCGGATGCATGAGCAAGGACCAAGGGGTGGTCTCAGGGCAGCCAAACCTAGCTCCTTCTGGCCTCAGACAGGTGCCCGCGGGCTGAGGGGACGCTGCAGGCCAGCAGCGAGGGCGCTCCGGAGATCAGCTGCTGTCACTCTGATGGTGCGAGTATGCCAGGACTAACCCCACCCAGCCGCGCAGCGCTCCCGCAGCCTCGTGGCAGGAGAGGGGCCGCACCGCAGCGTCTGAACACAGCCGACAGATTAAAAGACTAAACGCCCGTTACTCAGAGAGACTCCAGCCCCGCGGAGGTGGAGGGAGAAATTCTATCACCCAAATACGCCCCAAGGCCACTTCAGCGAGACCTGCCTGTGGTTCGAGCTAGCAAAGCTGGCTCCCAAATCTGACACCGTACCAGGACGTAGACCCAGCCGGCAAAGCAAGAGGCAGGTTGCGACGTGCAGGGCCTGAGAGTTACAAGCCGGCTGATGGGAGCCGTTTGACCCGGCGTGAAGCAAGCCGGACGCTGCCCGGGCGTTTCAGGGAGGAAGGCAGCCAATGACCCGAGATGCAGCTTCCCTCTCGGCACTAGCGTTACGGCATCAAAACACGTCACATCGGCCACGCTGCCAATTTCCACCCCCGGCAGGAGCCTGCCGCGCCGTCCGGAGAGAGGAGGCGGCAATGGCACAGGTAGACTCGGCAGCAGCCGCGCGTTGGAACGGGGCCGACCGGCTGCGGTACCTGGGAGTTTTCAACTCGTGCAGGACCCAATCCTGCAGCACCAGAGGAGAAGTAACCAACTATCCTCAGCGCTTCGGCAGGGAATCGGAGCGGCCTGGGTCTGGACGTGGAGAACGGACAGGAGAAGCGTGGCGTTAGGAGCCCACGACTATCTCCATCAGGTGGTCGAGGTCATGCCAGTCTCTCCCCGCCGTGTTGCAGGGCGCTGCCGGGTCCCCGCTAGCCTGGGAGGGCTGCCGGCTGCTGGGCGCGTCTGCCCCGAAGCTCTCAAAGCCCGAAGTGTCGATGTCGGAAAACAGATCGTCCCCGGCCAGGTCACTGAGGTAGCCGGAGTCCAGGATCTCAAAGCTCCCAAAGAAGGAATCGGCAGGTTTAGCAAACTCAGCGCTAGCCAGCAGCAACTCGGCCTGTGGCCACGCTTCCCCCAAGGCAGTTCCCAGGCTCAGGTTTGCTGCGGCGTTTCCCAGCAAACCCCGGCGAAGTTCCTCAGCCGCACAGCGGCTGCCCGTTGTCGCCAGCCCGTGGCTCTCTCCAGCGTCTGGCTGCCGGTGGCTCTGGGACGAGCCGGCTCCGAAGAGACGCGCCAGCTCCACTTCTTCCACAGCAGGCCTGGGGTCTGCAAGCGAGTCCTGCAGGCCACCAGGCTCCCGTGCCGGCTCCAGAGCCTCCAGGATGGCGGGGACGGCAGAGGCTGCAGAAAAGTCGAGCCCCGCTGTCTCCGCGTCGCCCGGGCCTTTCAGAGGCTGGCTCGCCGCCTTGAACCAGGATGTCACCTCCCGGGCCAGAGACGGGGGGGTAACTTCTGGCTGGACAGGAGGTGGATGCATAAGGGTCAGGGGATTCAGGCCAGGGAGGAGACGCTTTTCCAGGCACATCCCTTCCTGGATTCGATGGAGGGTGTTGCAGATCAGCACGTGGCGGTGTAGGTTAGGCCTCTTCGCCACGCATTCCGTCCTGAATTTATCCACCGTGGTGTAGAAGAGACACCGGCGCAGCTGCGCAGACAGCTCGGCGTCCTGAGGAGCCACCGCATCGCTCGAGACATCCTCCCTCGCCGAGAGTTTGCGCTTCTCTCCCGCAGGCATCGCTCCCTGCAAGGAAGAGGTGTGTGGGGGGGTGAGTTAGAGAAACTGCAGCATTGTCTTTCTACAAACCATCTCAGACACACCCCCGAAAATCCGGCAGCAACCTTTATCAGCCACTAGCCACAGGAGATGCTACAGGGCACCTGCTTATTTCAGTCTAGTCTGTACCTCCCACTGACCCTTCGTCTCTGCAACAGAGCGCGTTACTTCTACACACCCGGGACGGGGATCCCTGCGCTGCAGCCCCCCAAGAGATACAGGATGCTTAACGGCATGCGGCAACGGTGCCAAGCGAGGCCGGGACGTTGAGAAAAGGCACGGAGCCACCTGGACCAACCAGGGCGGAACGCCGCAGGGGGAGTTTTAGCCTCAGGGCACGTCTAAGTTAAGTGGACTTACGTTGGCGTCCAGCCGCCACAGCCAGTCCATCGCGTGTGCACGTCCACACGCAGCCCCCAGTGCCGGCGGCGTGCACCTCACCCGGAGCGCTGGCGCCGATGGTGCCGGCAGCGCGGGGGATTGCAGAGCGGCGCCCGAAAGGCAGGAACAGTCGACGTAAGTGACGCGACGGCTACACTGACCCCGCGTCGCCCTCACTGCGTGGACGTGACTCCGCGCCGCGTGGGGGGTGGAGTTGTTAAGGGGCGTAGCGGGGCAGTCTGCCGGCTCACTCACTCCCACGGCAGAAGGGATCTCTCTCTCGCTGTAGTTAATCCACCCCGAGAGGCGGATCTAGATCAACTGTCAATCTAGCAGCGTCTACACTGGGAGCTGGGCTGGCTCCGCTGGGTCTCTCTGGGGCGTGAGGTTTTTACACCCCCCTGCCAAGTAGCAATGTCCACGTCAGTTCTGGTTGCAGGCCAGAACACAGAGGTCACCAGTGGTGCGAACCTGGGGGTTTAATCGCACTCAGTGAGCTCCGTTGAGATAACCTGATTAGGGGAAAGGCCCATTTCTACACGAAGGAAGAGCCTCCCAGTTAGTGCCGGGGCAGGTTAGACCAGCGAGAGCTCTCCCCGGTTCCGAGGGAAATTCGCCACCCCAGCAAAAGGACTTGGCCAGGATCATGGCATCCACACAGGGGCTCTCGCCCACACAACGACCTCAGCACAAGCAGCCCTGTCCCTCCGAGCGCCACCCAGCTGGGACGGGATCCTGGCCCTCCACTCGGTCAGAACGCCCGGCCGCCTGGGCCGACTCCAGCAGGAAGGGCCAGCCTCGGCCGCCAGCTGTCTGCCCAAGGGTGTCAAAGATCGCTCCTGATACGCAGGGGATCTAGGCGCTTGGCTCCCTCCTTCTCGGCTCCGGCTCCAGACAAACCTGGCCATTCGGGGCCAGCAATCTCGGCTTCTGGCTTGGTTTCTAAGCCAACCCCAAGGCGCCCAGAAACGTTCCCGTTATTTGGGCAGCCCCCCCCCACCCCTGCAGAGGATCCGCACCCTGGGCCAAGAGGCGTTTCCCTGGGGTCCTGGGCTGCCGGCCCACCGGCTTGCCCCATCTCCTGGCCCTGCGGGAAGCAGGCTCCAGACCAGCAACGAGCGCCCCTCCCCCGGCAATGGGCCGGGACATTATAAAACCTGAGTCATGCCTGATACCCCCTCCCCCCCACAACCTTCCGCCAGCACCCCACTCCCCTCCCGCCCACCCTGACTCCCAGCCCCATCTCCCCACACAACCCCAGCCCCCCCTCCAACCCTTCCCCCACCCCCTCAGTTCCCCCCTCTCCACTGTTGCACCCCCCATCCCCGACTCTCCCCAAACCCTCCCCCAACACCTTATGCCTACCACCACGCACCCCTCTGCCCTCCCCCACATTCCTCCAAGCTGTTCCCTCCCCCAGCTGGGCAGAGCTCCCCTCCCCCTCCTTCAATGTTGTGCAACTGCTGGAGCTGTAGTCGGGGGGAGGAGAGACTGCAGCAAGGGGGGAGGGGTGCGGGGACACAGATAAGAGGTGAGCGGGGGGGGGGGGTGCAGCCCCCATTGCAGGCGTGCTGGGGGGAGGGGCACGGGGGNGGGGTGAGCGGGGGGGTGCAGCCCCCATTGCAGGAGTGCTGGGGGGAGGGGCATGGGGGAGGCACAGGTAAGGGGTGAGCCGGGGGGAGTGTCCAGCCCCGGAGCCCAGGTCCCCACTATGGGGCCCGGCACCTACCGCCGCTCCGGGCTCCGCGCTCAGAAGTTAGCGCCTGGGGTCTGCACGGGCCGCCCGCGGGCCCCGCCCGGCCCCGGCCCCCATTGGCTGGTTCGGACGCCTCGGGAGGCTGGGATTGGCTGGGCGGGGCCCTTACCTGGCCGCTCCAGGTGTCTCCGGCCCGCCCCCTGGGGGGCTGCGATCGCCTCCAGACTACAGAGCTGGGACCCCCCAGCACAGCGGGACTGAACTATCCAGTCCGGGAGTGAGCGGGCAGCGGGACTCCTGGGTCTGAGGGAAGTTACTGCGTGGGGGCTGGGAGCCAGGACTCCTGGGTTCTATCCCAGCTCTGGGAGGGGAGTGGGGGCTGGTGGTGGTTAGAGTGGGGGCATGGGAGCCAGGACTCCTGGGTTCTCTCCCCAGCTCTGGGAGGGGAGTGGGGGCTGGTGGGTTAGAGCAGGGGGAGGCTGGGAGACAGGACTCCTGGGTTCTGTCTCTGGGAGGGGAGTGCGGATTTGGGGGCTGCTGGTTCTGTCCCTGGCTCTGGAGAGGTGTGATCTATGGTTAATGCCTCGGCATGCCCAGGGCGGGAGCAGGGAGCTGGGAGCAGCTCCCCTGGGCTCTGCGTCCTGTCGCTGCCCGTCTGTGTGACGTGGGGCTAATGCTACCCCAGGGCAGACGGGGAGACGTGTCCCATTGGCGGTGAGTGAAAGCTGCTGGACACGAAGCCGTGCGGCACTGGCGTGTTGTGTGCAGCACCTTAGCCGGTTTCCACCAGGCCGTGGGGGGGTCAGCTCCTGTGCTCCCAGCTGCAGGGGATGGGACAGAAGGTCAGGACCTGCCCCCTTGGGTGGTGGTTTAGTACTTGTGTTGCCATGGTGCCCAGAGCGCTAGGCGCGCTGAGCAAACCCAGAACAAGACGCCGGCCCTGTCGGCCTCCAGGGAGGTTCCCTGCGGGGGGTGTGGGGAGTCTGGGGAATGAGAGAGCGTCTCCCCCAAGCATCGTCCTGCCCCAGGCCCAAAATCCCACTGTTTTCCTGCTTCCCCTGAGATGGGACAAGGGCTCTCACCTGAGAGCTGGCAGATCCCTGTTCACCCCCCCATTTCCCCAAGAGGGTGGGGGCTGGAGCCAGGTGTCCCCCACCTGCTGGGAGGGTGCCCCCCCCCCACAGCTCACAAGGGAGAGCTTCCTCCCCCCAACTCAGCTGGTGGTTTGTGAACTCGCCTGGGGGCCCGATCCCGGAGGCAGCATCCAAGCCCCTGCCCACGTCCGGCACCGCCGTGAGGTCTGTGGCTGAAGTCCCCATCTCCCCGGCGTGGGCATTGCTCGGGGGCTCCGGCGGGAGACAGGCGCCCGGATGCCAGGAGCCAAGTGGCAGCGCGTCCACCCAGGGGCCGAACGCTGCCTGCCGAGCTGGAGGCTGGTGCACCGCGGTGGCACCTAAACCCTACAGACCTTCGTGACTCGCACCCGGGCTGCCCCTGGGGGAGATCTGCTCTAACCTCAGGCCAGGGCTGGGCAGGTCAGGCGGGAGCCCACGGTTCCCTTCCCGCCTGAAACTGTCTAAACAATGTCCGGGAAGCTGCTTACAGCCCCTTGTTCTCCCACTGTGGACGCAGCTTCAACGCCTGGCTCTGCCAACGCCTCCTTCTATGGCCTTGGGCAAGTCGCCGCATCGCTCCGTGCCTCGGTTTCCCCAAATGGGACTTGGGTGCTATCCCTTTAAACAGTCTGCAGCCCTGCTGAGGCGCTCCCTGGGGTCTAGAGCCCATCAGAGGACATTGTGTCTCTGTGGCTAGGCCTGGCACCTCCTATGGGATTCGGAAACATGGTTATTAGTCCAGGTCTCCCAAGTGCCCCTAGGCAGGTGGTCTAACCACTGGGCCATGGTGCCTCTCAGCCCCCAGGAGAGCCCATTGTTCTCAGGGGCCAGTGCGATCCTCCGTGGGCTAGCCCCTACCTCGTCAGCGGCCAGTTCCCCCTCTGGCACATGGGGATGGCTGGGGCTAATTGGCTAATATCTGTACAGCTGTTTGGGGGCAGGTTACTGCTGAGGAATTGCCCCCCACCCTTGGATCACACCAGAGCCTATCTGGCCCGGTATCCCGTCTGCAACAGGCCAGCAGCAGCTGCTCCAGACACCCTGCAGTGCTGCCCCCAGGGAGACTTCAACCCCCTTAGCTCGAGGGTTAGAACGGTGCCTGGGCAGACAGGACACCTAGGGCCTATTCCCAGCTAGGGCAAGTCACTTTCCTGCTCTGTGCCTTGATTTCCCCAGCTGTAAAATGGGGATAATGGTCCTGCCCCGTCTGTGTGAAGTGCTTTGAGATCCCGGGCAGAAAGGTGCTCGGAGCGTGACGTGACGATGCTGCCCTGCAGCCGGGAGGGAGGGGGGAAGCGCTCTGCAGGTGGGGGTGCCCACTGTCCCATGTTCTCCATTGTAGTTTTAATCTCTGCATCCGGCGCACTGGCTGTTCCCGCTCATCAGAGCCTTTGTTAAAGCTCCGTTGCAATCTAGTGGCCAGGAGTCGCACAGGCTAATCCCGCAGTGACCCCAGGAAGAACACGCACGCTGGGAGCTGGCTGCTCAGAGATGAGAGACCCGCGAGAGTCAGTCTGAGAAAATAGGAAATCTTTACTCGTCCCCGCGCGGTAGGTGGGTGGAAGCTCCTGCTGCCAGCGAGAAGCACACCACAGCGGCTATCAAAGGCAGCCCAAGGCCTGGGCTCGGCAGCGAGGGGTCGCCAGGGGGTTAGGGCAGCTCCCCGGCCGGGGTTGAGCGCCACGAACTGACCTGCGGAAAGACGCTGGGGAGCTGAAGGCTGAATTTTCTCTCCTGCCACAGGCCGTGGAGGACAGAACTGAATTCAGCCCCCGATGCAGGGGCCCAGCCAGCCCCACTTGCGCTGCGGTAGCGGCTAGGAGCTGGGCTGAGCCCCCCGGATCCGGAGCAGGCGGCGAGGTTGCGGGAAAGTGGCGGTAGGCGGCTGGATCCAAGCAGCAGGGGCAGCGCGGTTCCCGGCAGGGGCCGGCGCCCTCACACCTTGGGGTAGTTCCTGGAGAGATAGACGCTCTGCCCGTCGTACTCCGAGGTGGTGAGGCATTTCAGGAAGAAGTGGCCAAGGTCATGCTTGGAGATGACCCGGGCGCCGCCGGACGTGTTCACTGTCACCGTGTAGTCCCCGGTCAGCGGCTGGTCATCTGGCGGGCAGGGAGGGAAGGACGGCTTGGGACGTAGCCGGCACTGAGGGTCAGCGGCCCCTCTTCCTCCCATGCCAGCCCCCTGCTCGGCCAGCGAGCCTGCCCAGGGTGTGTGTGCATGACATGGGGCCCTGCTCCGAGTCACCCACCCACACAGGCCTGCGCCCAGCCCTCCAACTGGGAGGGGGTATCCTGCCCCACCCGCTGCCCTCCGTGAACCCAGAGGGGGAGCCCACCCGGCCCCTCTCTCCCAGGTACTGGCAGAGAGAGCTGGTCCCAGCCAGAGCCCCCTACCCACCGGCAATGTGGGGCGGCATGACGGAGACGCAGTCCAGCCCCGATTCCTGCAAGATCTGGTGCATGCGGATGTGATCCTCTGTCACCGGCAGGAGCTTGGGTGGCACCTTCTTCAGGTCCCACATCAGGAAAGCTACGGGGGGAGAGGGGGAGGGGGCGTGAGGGGAGAGTCAGAACAAGGGAGGAAGGACAGTGGGAAAGCCCGGACTCCTGGGTTCTATCCCAGCTCTGGGAGGGGAGTGGGGGCTAGTGGTTAGAGCAGGGGGCGCTGGGAGCCAGGATTCCTGGGTTCTCTCCCACTGACTCTGTGTGACTTGGGCAAGTCCTTTCATCCCTCAGCTGAGAGGTGGGCTCGCCCCGGGGGATGCGAGGAGAAAGCCGCTAGTGATGGTGCTGTGCCCGCGGAGGCTGTCGTTTTCGCTCAGGGAGGCGGGGGGATCCATTAAGGTGAGGACGGAAGGAGCCTGCAAGGCCTGTCAGACGGTAGCGTAGCTGCACCTGGCCCCACGGCCCTAACACGGGTAACCCTGGACCCTCTGGCGTCACACGCGAGGACGCTGCCGGGTGGCCTTGCGGCCAGGTTACCGCAAGGGGCTCATTTCTCCCGGTGTGGGGCAGCACCAAGGTCCCCAGGACAGCAGGGAGCGAAGGGGCGGACATGGTCCTGAACCCGAGGCAAAGGGGTTAGGAACCCGCGGGAGCAGGCGCCCCCTCGGCAGGGGAGGAACGGCCAGGAAGAGAACCCTTCCAAAGATGCATGAAGCATCGCTGCATGGCAGGGACAGGACAGGCCCGTGCCCCCGGGCGGTGCCGGCGACGAGGGAGACGCTGATAACCCTCCACCCCAGGGTGCTCTGCCGGCCGCAGCTGCTCGGCTCCCTCTGGGGTCTCTCCCCCTGGCGCTAGTCCGGAGGGCTTGGAACGGTGCCCGCTGAGCCACTTCCAACAGGTTTCTCCTAAGAGTTCTCCCACCTGACCCGTCCTTTGGCACAAGAACCTGGCAAACGGGAGCCGCTAACAGGGGGAGGGGCTGAAACAGAAACACCGTCAATCGCTCGGGCACAGGAGCAGGGTCCCTCCGGGCCCAAGAGCTGCATGTCTGGTGGAAGGAGTGAGCTGGAATCCAGCCCCCGCTGGCCGGCCACGTAGCCCAGGGAGACGCGGGCAGGGGCACGCACCCAGCCAGTGCCCCAAAGCTCAGGGCGGGGGCCGCTGGACTCACCTGACAGGCACACAACCACCTTCCGGATCCCGTGGGCCTTCATGGCCGTCACTATGTTCCTGGTGCCCTCGGACATCATGGTGGTGGGGCCTGGATGGGAGAGCAGATGGGTCAGGGGGGCTCCAGGGATGGGGGGGCAGTGCCAAGGGTAGGGGGATTTGTTGGGTGTGGGGGCTGTGTGGGATGGGGCAGGGGGAGCTTTGGGGGGTGCAGGGGGTGGGTCAGAGGGTGCAGGGCAGGAGGAGTGTGGAGCGCGGGGGCCGAGGGAGGGGCCCCAGGAGGAGTGTGGAGCGCGGGGGCCGAGGGAGGGGCCCCAGGAGGAGTGTGGAGCGCGGGGGCCGAGGGAGGGGCCCCAGGAGGAGTGTGGAGCGCGGGGGCCGAGGGAGGGGCCCCAGGAGGAGTGTGGAGC
>NC_048313.1:7724728-7728908 GCF_013100865.1 Trachemys scripta elegans
CCCGGGGGGCAGGAGGAGCGGGGAGCGTGGGAGCCGAGGGAGGGGCCCCGGGAGGAGTGGGGAGCGTATGGGCCGAGGGAGGGGCCCCAGTCCCTGGGGGCGCGTCATACTCAGGTCGTTGCGGGTGCCGAGGATGATGATGACGGCGTCCTGCCCCTGAATCGCCCTGTCCACGTCCGACGGGTTCAGCACGTCGCCCACCACGACCCGCGCCGGCTTGTGCTCCGGGGGCAGCCGCGCTGGGTCCCGCACCAGCACCGTCACCTTGTACCCTGCCAGCGGGAGAGACAGCGAGTAAGTGTGCGCGGGGGGAGCCCCGGGGGGCGCGAGGGGGAGGGGGGGGTCTAGTGGTGAGAGCAGGGGGCTGGGAGCCAGGACTCCTGGGTTCTCTTTCCGGCTCTGATACTCACTGTGTGGCCTCAGCCTTGTCACGTCCCCGTGCCTCAGTTTCCCCTGGCTATTCACAGGGAACAACGCCTTTGACACCAATCTCTTGGCAGTTTGCAAAGTGCCAGGAGTTGTTGTCAGTCTCTGGCTGGGTAGTGGGACCCCTCTGGTGTGGGAGCTTCGGCCAGAGACCCAGCAGCCCCCGCTGCCCCATGGTCACGCTGCTCTGCGCAGGGCGTACCTCGCAGCTGCAGCACCTGCTCCAAGCCAGCAGAGGGGAGCTCGAGCCCCCTGCGTCCCCCCCAGAGGTGCCAGGCCAGTCCTGGGGCGTGGGCTGAACAGCTGGTGGGCGGGGTGCCCGGCGGGTGGCAGGCGTGGGGCCGCCCTGGGTGGGGGGAGTGTGACTAGGTTGTGCAGGTTGGGGCTGGAAGGAGGTCAGTACATTGAGAACCCCCCTGTCCTACCGAGAGTCCCCGTCACCAGGGTCTCTGTGCCCCACTCCGCTGATCGGGGCGTGGCTGGGGCCGTTCCCTGCCCCCCGGGGCCCATAGGAGGCGGAGTGAGAGTTAGACCAGCCCTGAGGCTGCTGTACCTGACCCCCGAAGTCAGGCAGGGCCCAGGATATGGGGCAGCAAAGCGGCTTTAACCCCCCATCCCTGGCCCCCGCGGAGGAGCAGAGAGCCAGGCCTGGGGCCAGCAGGAACAGGCTGTGCTCCCCTCCCCCCCGCACCCGGCCATGGGGCGGTGAGTCAGCACCGTGGGGATCGTGACTCAGCAGGATCAGGGAGCTCGGCCTTATTGGGGCATCTGAGCTGCGGGGCCGGCCGGACCCTCCCTCGCTGGCAGCTCTGACACGGAGGTTGAGTCTCTCTGGGTCCGTGTGACACCAGTGCACAGCGGGTGTGAGACGCTGCCAGGCACTCGGTGCGTGTGACACCATTGCACAGCGAGTGTGAAACGCGTGTGAAACCAGCGCACAGCGGGTGTGAGACGCTGCCCGGCACTTGGCGCGTGTGACACCAGAGCACAGTGGGTGTGAAACGCGTGTGACACCAGTTCACAGTGGGTGTGAGACGCTGCCCAGCGCTTGGCGTGGGCGGGAACAATCGGGCGAGGTGCCGGCCAGCAGGAGTTGGACCCCAGGCGCCGTGTGGGGGGTGGGGGGAGAGGGGCTTTCCCAGGACCCCGTCTAACCATCCTGGCACTGAGCAAAGCCGTTCACGTCCAGCCCTCAGGGCAGCTTTGAATGCTGCTGCATTTGCCCTCGTGGTGCGAGGGGGTCTCTGGGGGGCTGAGTTTGCACTAACGGTGATTCTCCCGGGAGCTGGCGCTGACTGGAGTCCTGCCAGGCAGGGCACCTGGTGGCTGACGGGCAGCGTGGCCTAGTGGGTCAGGCCCTACGCTAGGACTCAGAAGACCTGGGTTCTAGCTCCAGTTCTGCCACAGGCCTTCCTCCCCCTCCTGTGTCCCCTTCTGCACTTTACATAGCAGGTGCTGCCTCTCATTGTGTGTCTGGGCAGCGCCCGGCCCGACGGGGCCCTGATCTCAGCTGGGGTCTGGGCGGCGCCCGGACCGATGGGGCCTCGATCTCGGCCGGGGTCTGGGCGGCGCCCGGCCCGAAGGGGCCCCGATCTCGGCCGGGGTCTGGGCGGCGCCCGGCCCGACGGGGCCCCGATCTCGGCCGGGGTCTGGGCGGCACCCGGCCCGAAGGGGCCCCGATCTCAGCCGGGGTCTGGGCGGCGCCTGGCACAACGAGGCCTGATCTACCCCGGGTCTTGCACAGCACTTCCCATTCGTTGACAGCTCTACAAAGCTGACGGAGGCTCCTCGCTGAGGAAGTGAGACTCGGGGTGGGGGGGAACCTGCCCAAGTCCCGAGCCGGTCGCAGGCGGAGCGGGGAAGAGAACCCAGGCATCCGGACTGGCTCTCCCCCGCTAGGTGGCATTTCACACACAGTCCTGGTGTGGATCTCAATGCATCCAGCATGTGTGCAAAGGACTACTGACCGCTCAACTCGAGGATTTAACCCCATGTGTCCGTGGAACGGCACCGCCTGGGGATTGAGGGCAAAGCCGGGGCATCCCACGGACACAGCCAGTGCTGCAGGGCCGGGCCTGGCCCCACTGATTGCAGCCTCAGGGAGCTTTAGGCCAGAAGGGACCCCACCCCATCTGCCCCTGTGCTAACACAAGGTGGAGGGTCGCACCCAGCCCGAGCTGCTGGCCGCTCTGGAGGGGGCTGTTGAAAGAGACGCTCGGGCTGGATCTGCAGGCACTGGCTGCGTGCTGGGGTCCCCCATCTCCCAGCCTGTTTGCTCCAGCGCTTGGGTTCCAATCTGCACCTTATTTCTAGCCTGAATTTACTCGCTGCAGGGTCCAGCCGCCGTGTCTCCTTCCTCACTTAGCTGGGCAGTTCTGTGGGGCAGGGCCTGTCTGCTGTGGTCTGTACAGCGCCCGGCACCGCAGGGTCCGGCTCCAGGACTGGGGCTCCCCGGTGCTGCCGTAATACGCCTAACGGCTCTGCCTTTGTCTCCTGGAGTCTCTGCTCTCCGAGGTCCAGTCCCCTCTCAACCTTCACGGCAGCAGCGTTTTCCTGGGGTTCCTGGCCCCACCGCTGGCTCCTTGGGACGTACCTCACTCATGGTTCACCCAGCGCTGATCCTGCACCGCTTGGGGTGGGGCTCAGGGACCCACGGCACAGCATTTGGGTGGCTCGTGCGCCGGCCACGCCAGGGCCGATCGCTCAATGCACCAGGCTCGTGTCGGTGCCAAGACGGGGATGGAGGCAAGTGCAGCCTCTGGGAGTGAGGGAAGCGTCCCCTCCCTGCGCCTAGGTCTGTGCTGGGGACTGGTGGCCCTCCGCGAAATCTGCCACCAAGTCAGGCCACTGGTAGTGTTCAACCTCCCAGAGAAAACCCAGACTCCGGTTCAGAGCCCCTTTCATCAGAGGAACCGCAAAGTGCTCCTCATTGCCGGCTCAGCACCACCCTCCCCATCCCGCAGCTGGGGAAACTGAGTCACGCAGTGACGGGTGTGCCCTTTCTGCACAGTCAGCGGCAGAGCTGAGCCTAGCTCACAGCCACCAGGCGCTCACCCTGCGAGCCTTTCGAGTGCCTGCAGCACCAGGACAGTCTACACCAGCGACAGGTTTGGTGCCGCCCCAGCCCTTTCCGCTGGGTCTGTTCAGCTGTTTCTGGCCCCTGGCAGCCCAGATACCAACGCCCCGTCTTATCTCTCCGGCTCACATGTGCCTTCCCCACCCAGAGACCGAGAAGTCACGTAGAGCCTGAAGGACTGGAAGCACCTACCCATGCCCAGAATGTAGGGCCTGTGGGAGAACTGCTCTTACATGTACTGTGGTAGCACCTGGCCCAGACCAGGGCCCCATGGGGCCGGGCGCTGTCCAGACCCCGACCGAGACCTGGGCCACATCACACCAGGCGCTGCCCAGACCCCAACCGAGATCAGGCCCCGTCGCGCCGGGCGCTGCCCAGACTCCAACCAAGATCAGGGCTCCGTCGTGCCGGGCGCTGCCCAGACCCCGACCGAGATCAGGGCCCCGTCGCGCCGGGCGCTGCCCAGATCCCAACCGAGACCTGGGCCACATCACACCAGGCGCTGCCCAGACCCCAACCGAGATCAGGCCCCGTCGCGCCGGGCGCTGCCCAGACCCCGGCCGAGATCAGGCCCCGTCGTGCCGGGCGCTGCCCAGACCCCGGCCGAGATCAGGGCCCCGTCGCGCCGGGCGCTGCCCAGACCCCAGCCAGGGGCAGCCCCTGCCCCGAAACGCCCCC
>NC_048313.1:7763864-7781809 GCF_013100865.1 Trachemys scripta elegans
GTTCACCTGCACATCTACCAATGTGATATATGCCATCATGTGCCAGCAATGCCCCTCTGCCATGTACATTGGCCAAACCGGACAGTCTCTACGCAAAAGAATTAATGGACACAAATCTGACATCAGGAATCAAAATACTCAAAAACCAGTGGGAGAACACTTTAACCTGTCTGGTCATTCAGTGACAGACCTGCGGGTGGCTATATTACAACAGAAAAACTTCAAAAACAGACTGCAAAGAGAGACTGCAGAGCTAGAATTGATATGCAAACTAGACACAATCAACTCCGGTTTGAATAAGGACTGGGAATGGCTGAGCCATTACAAATGTTGACTCTATCTCCCCTTGTAAGTACTCTCACACTTCTTATCACACTGTCTGTACTCGGCTAGCTTGATTATCACTTCAAAAGTTTTTTTTCTCTTAATTAATTGGCCTCTCAGAGTTGGTAAGACAACTCCCACCTGTTTATGCTCTCTGTATGTGTGTATATATATCTCCTCATTATATGTTCCATTCTATATGCATCCGAAGAAGTGGGCTGTAGTCCACGAAAGCTTATGCTCTAATAAATTTGTTAGTCTCTAAGGTGCCACAAGTACTCCTGTTCTTCTTTTTAGGGTTGGAAGGGACCTCAGGAGGTATCTAGTCCAACCCCCTGCTCAAAGCAGGACCAATCCCAACTAAATCATCCCAGCCAGGGCTTTGTCAAGCCGGGCCTTAAAAAACTCTAAGGAAGGAGACTCCACCACCTCCCTAGGTAACCCATTCCAGTGCTTCACCACCCTCCTAGTGAAATAGTGTTTCCTAATATCCAACCTAGACCTCCCCCACTGCAACTTGAGACCATTGCTCCTTGTTCTGTCATCTGCCACCACTGAGAACAGCCGAGCTCCATCCTCTTTGGAACCCCCCTTCAGGTAGTTGAAAGCAGCTATCAAATCCCCCCTCATTCTTCTCTTCTGGAGACTAAACAACCCCAGTTCCCTCAGCCTCTCCTCATAAGTCATGTGCTCCAGACCCCTAATCATTTTTGTTGCCCTCTGCTGGACTCTTTCCAATTTTTCCACATCCTTCTTGTAGTATGGGGCCCAAAACTGGACACAGTACTCCAAATGAGGCCTCACCAGTGTCGAATAGAGGGGAATGATCACGTTCCTCGATCTGCTGGCAATGCTCCTACTAATACAGCCCAAAATGCCGTTAGCCTTCTTGGCAACAAGGGCACACTGTTGACTCATATCCAGCTTCTCGTCCACGGTAACCCCTAGGTCCTTTTCTGCAGAACTGCTACCTAGCCACTCGGTCCCTAGTCTGTAGCAGTGCATGGGATTCTTCCGTCCTAAGTGCAGGACTCGGCACTTGTCCTTGTTGAACCTCGTCAGATCCTCATCCGTCCAGCCGAACCCAATGGCCCCGGAGACAAACGGGACACAAAGCAGCCCTGACCTTACTGCCCCATGGGCAGTGCTAGGCCTGTGTGGAGCAGGAGTGGGGTCTAGTAGTTAGAGCAGGGGGGGCTGGGAGCCAGGACTCCTGGGTTCTCTCCTGGCTCTGGGAGGCGAGTGGGGGCTAGTGGTTAGCCCCTCTCTCATGCACACACACACACACAGCGGCCCAGCCCCTCTCTCATGCCTCTGCTGGCCCCTCATGGGATAAGAGGGAAGGTTCTCTCATGGACTGATAACTGGTTAAAAGACAGGAAACAAAGGGTAGAAATAAATGGTCAGTTTTCAGAATGGAGAGAGGTAAATAGTGGTGTCCCCCAGGGGTCTGTACTGGGCCCAGTCCCATTCAACATATTCATCAATGATCTGGAAAAAGGGGTAAAGAGTGAGGTGGAAAAATCTGCAGATGATACAAAACTACACAAGATAGTTCAGTCCCAGGCAGACTGCGAAGAGCTACAAAAGCATCTCACAAAACTGGGTGACTGGGCAACCAAATGGCAGATGAAATTCAATGTTGATAAATGCAAAGTAATGCACATTGGAAAACATAATCCCAACTAGACATATAAAATGATGGGTCTAAATGAGCTGTTACCACTCAAGACAGAGATCTTGGAGTCACTGTGGAGAGTTCTCTGAAATCATCCACTCAATGTGCAGTGGTGTCAAAAAAGCGAACAGGATGTTGGGAATCATTAAGAAAGGAATAGATAATAAGACAGAAAATATCATGTTGCCTCTATATAAATCCATGGTACACCCACATCTTGAATACTGTGTGCAGATCTGGTCACCCCATCTCAAAACAGATCTATTGCAATTGGAAAAGGTTCAGAAAAGGGCAACAAAAGTGATTAGGGGCATAGAACAGCTTCCATATGAGGAGAGATTAATCAGACTGGGACTTTTCAGCTTGGAAAAGAGATGACAAAGGGGGGATATGCTAGAGGGCTATAAAATCATGACTGGTGTGGAGAAAGTAAATCAGGAAGTGTTATTTACTTCTCATAACACAAGAACTAGGGTCACCCAATTAAATCAATAGGCAGCGGGTTTAAAACAAACAAAAGGAAGTATTTCTTCACACAATGCACAGTCAACCTGTGGAACTCCTTGCCCAAGGATGTTGTCGTCACGGACTCACAGATGGTGCCCACTCTTGGCCCCGTGTGGTCCGTGGGGGGTGCCCCTTTCAGTGAGACAGCCCTTCTCGGGGGTCCACTCTCTCCCGGGGTCAGGCCCCTCCACCTCCTGGAGCCGCACCTCTCTGAGCCTTAGCATGTCTGTCTCTGCCGTGGGCCCCCTCAGGGAGTCCACTCGCTCTGGACCCCCGGGGCCTCCACCCCCGAAGGGAATAATGCCCCCCCCACTCCCCCGTTCTCTAGCCCGGAGCAACTCTCAGCCAGTGTCACACAGGAGTGTTATTGAGAGTTGAACACAGCACAGGAAACTCTCAGGGCCTCAGGCCTGGCCTCCCTCAGCCCAGCACATCCCAGTCTCCCCTGCATCCAGGGGGGCTCTGCCTGCTCCCCCTCTCCAGCCCAGACCCCCTGCTTCCCAGCTGGGCATCTGAGATCACCGGCCCCAAGCCCCGCCTCTGTCCATTGTCTTCTCTGCAGGTAAACAGGGTCGCCTGGGCCTCCTCTCCTCTCAGCCCTCCTCTGGCCCCTCTGGCTGGAACCGGCTGGTTAGGTCACCAGGGTCCTCTCTTCGTAGCCCATTGTCCTCCCACTGGCCAGAACTGGCTGCTCGGGTCAGCAGTCGCTGGGGTATCCATCCTCCAGGCCATCGGCTGGGGTCCCAAGTTCCCTCTCCGGTCCTCTGTAACAACAAACTCCCTCTCCCCTCCCTCGTTAAACCAGTAATCCCCAGGGACACTGAGTCCCACCCCCTCTGCATGCAAACCATGGGAAAAACAAGGAAAACACAAGAAAATCCCCCACTCCGTCACAGTTGTGAAGGCCAAGGCCATAACAGGGTTCAAAAAGGACTAGATACATTCACGGAGGACAGGTCCATCGATGGCTATTAGCCAGGATGGGCAGGGACGGTGTCCCTGGCCTCTGTTTGCCAGAGGCTGGGAATGGGCGACAGGGGATGGATCACTTGATGATTCCCTGTTCTGTTCATCCCCTCTGGGGCACCTGGCGCTGGCCACTGTCGGAGGACAGGATACTGGGATGGATGGACCTTTGGTCTGACCCGGTCTGGCCGCTCTTGTGTTCTCTCTCACGGCCCCGCCACCCCCCAGGACAACTTTGGCTACGACCTGCCGGCGGTGGAGGCCGCCATGAAGAAGCACGAGGCCATCGAGGCGGACGTCTCGTCCTACGAGGAGCGCATCCAGGTGGTGGTGGAGCTGGCGCTGGCCCTGGAGGCCGAGGGTTACTACGACGTGCGGCGCATCAGCGCCCAGAAGGGCAGCATCTTGCGCCAGTGGGGGCTGCTGACCGAGCTGGTGGGCGCCCGGCGGGCCCGCCTGGAGCAGAGCCTGGCCCTGCAGACCATCTTCCAGGAGATGGTTTACATGATCGACTGGATGGAGGAGATGCAGGTGGGCAGGGAGCGGGGGGAGGGGCGTGGGTAGCCTGCTGGCTGCCTGAGGGGGCTGGGCCCGGTTTAAACCAGTGCCCACGACCTGGGGGAGCGAAGGCTCCGGTGTGAACTGGTGCATGAGGCCTGGGGGAAGGGGGAGGGACGGGTTTGGGCTGGTGCCTGTCCCAGTGCCACAGCAGGACAGCTGCGATCTGCAGCTGGCCTCCCCGGCTGTGCCTGGGTTTGGCACCATCTGCTCCATGGGCGCCCGCTTGGCAGGTCTCGGCTTGGGCCAGGGGACCCTGGGGCTTCGCTCTGTCGTGACATGGGGGCCTGGTTCGGAGAGGCGGAGAGAGGCTGTGGGGGCAGAAATGCAGTGCGGGCCGGCAGCACTGGGAACTGCCACTGCCTGCGGGGGGACCTTGGGCACGTCCTTCACCCTCACTGGGCCTCAGTTTCCTCCCAGCGGCGATTACCGTGGCTCCCAGGAAGTGGCTGCCAGGTCCCTGCAGCCCCTGGGCACATGGGAGCTGCGGAGCTGGTACTGGGGGTGGGGGCAGCGCGTGGAGCCACCCTGGCTGTCCATGTGCCATGGGCCTGCAGGGACCTGGCGGCCGCTTCCGGGCGTCGCATGGAGCCAGAGCAGGCAGGGAACCGGCCTTAGCCCCAGAGCCACCAACCGGACTAGTAGCAGCGGTGCCAACTGGAGCCGCCAGGATCCCTTTTCGGCCGGGCGTTCCCATTGAAAACCGGGCACCTGGCAACCCTAACCCCCCCGCCTCCCCTCGCCCGCCGGAGCCCCAAGCCCCCCGCGGCCAGAAGAGCCCAGCCTGAACCTCTCTGAGCCCCGGCCCGCCCGCCCCTGCTGCCCCAAGCCCTGGCCAGCTGACCTGCCCTAGCTGTGCCAGCCAACCCAAGCACCGGCCCACCCGCCCCTAGTCCCAGGCCACTGGCTGGCCTGACCCCAGCCCAAACCCCTGGCTACCAGCCCAAGCACGGGCCTGACGCCCTGGCCACCGGCCAGCCCGAGTTGCCCCTGGCTGCTGGCCGGCCAGAGTCACCCCATCAGGCCCCTGGGAGAGGAGAATCGTGCCGGACCGGTAACTTACTGCAGGTGTTATAATAGGGGCCTTGGGGCCTGAGCCAAGGAGCGGGGCCCCGGGGTACCAGGCGCTGTACGTAACAGAGAGGCAGCCCCTGCCTGGGGTCGCTCGCAGCTGGATCCCAGCCCAGTGGTGACGGCTTCGCCTGCCCTTCGTCCCGCCAGGCCCCGCTGCTGTCGAGGGAGGTGGGGAAGCACCTGCTGGAGGTGGAGGACCTGCTGCAGAAGCACGCCCTGCTGGAGGCCGACGTGGCTGCCCAGAGCGAGCGGGTGCAGGCGCTCAACCAGGCCGCCCTGAAGTTCTGCGAGCTGGCGGGTAAGTGTGGGCTGTGGAGGGGTCTCCCGACCCCTGCGGTGGGGGCCGAGTGTCGGCGGGGCTGGGCCGCGCTTTGCCCGGGTCCGAACAACAGCAACTTATCCCAGCCACTGGTCCCATCGCCAGCGGGGCCCACACCTCAGCTCCTGTAGCCGGCTGAGATATCTCCTAGCCCTCTGCAGAGAACGTGCAGGCCCAGGTGGGCTGTGATGGGGGGGAGAGGGGGGGTGCTGGGAGCCAGGACTCCTGGGTTCTCCAGGTCTGTAGCCAACAGGCCAGGCCGGGAACCGAGTGCACAAGGCACTGTGGGAGAGATTCCCGTGCAAAGCCATGGGCACCCAGCTCCCAACAAGGTCTGGGGTCGGGCAGACAATTTTCAGAACAGACGAGGGCTGTACTGGGGAGGGGAGTGGGGGCTAGTGGTTAGAGCAGGGGGGCTGGGAGCCAGGACTCCTGGGTTCTCTCCCCAGCTCTGGGAGGGAGTGGGGGCTAGTGGTTAGAGCAGGGGGGCTAATGCGGTTCTGGCGGAACCCAACTGAGAGTGCCAACTCAGGACAAATTGCTCAAACAGGGCAGTTACAGCTCAAGGCTGGGGTTTTTTCTACCTCTAAGGCAAACCAAACCAGCCAGACTAGGAGGACTTCGGTCTCACCCCCTGGCTAACCGCAAGTCACACAAGCAATCTCCTTAGACACTCCAGTTTCCCAGTATTCCCACCAGTGCCACTCGTTATGGGGACAAATGGTTATGAAAACCAATACCCCAGTAAAAGAAAAAAGGTTCTCCTGATCCCAAAGGACCAAGCCCCAGACCCAGGTCAATAGACAAATCAGATCTTACCCACAAATCACACTGTTGCCAATCCCTTACAATCTAAAATCTAAAGGTTTATTCATAGAAGGAAAAGGACAGAGATGAGAGTTAGAATCGGTTAAATGGAATCAATTACATACACTAATGGCAAAGTTCTTGGTTCAGGCTTGCAGCAGAGATAGAATAAACTGCAGGTTCAAATCAATTCTCTGGAATACATCCCCCGCTGGGATGGGTCATTCAGTCCTTTGTTCAGAGCTTCAGCTTGTAGCAAAGTCCCTCCAGAGGTATGAAGCAGGATTGAAGACAAGCTGGAAACGAGGCATCAGCCTTTTATAGTCTTTTCCAGGTGTAAGAACACCTCTTTGTTCTTACTGTGGAAAATTACAGCAAAATGGAGTCTGGAGTCACATGGGCCAGTCCCTGCATACTTTGCTGAGTCTGAAGGCATATTTGCCTTCTCTTAATGGGTCCATTGTATAGCTGATGGCCCTTAATGGGCCATCAAGCAGGCTAGGCAGAGCTAACCCCAGCTTGTCTGGGATGTCACCCAGCAGCACAGCATAAGTTTGAAATACAGACAGTATAGAGCCAATATTCGTAACTTCAACTACATCACTTATACACACATATAGACAGCATAATCATAACCAGCAAACCATAACCTTGTCCTAGACACCCAATTTGACCCCCTTTATACAAGATTTGGATGCCACTACAGGACCTTGGTTGCAACAATGATCTATATGGTCCCAGATTATATCAATAACGTCACAGCTGGGAGCCAGGACTCCTGGGTTCTATCCCAGCTCTGGGGGAGGTGTGGGGTCTAGTGGTTAGAGCAGGGGGGCTGGGAGCCAGGACTCCTGGGTTCTATCCCAGCTCTGGGGGAGGTGTGGGGTCTAGTGGTTAGAGCAAGGGGGCTGGGAGCCAGGACTCCTGGGTTCTCTCCCAGCTCTGGGGGAGGTGTGGGGGCTGGTGGATTAGAGCTGGGGGCTGGAGCCAGGACTCTGGCAGTGCAGGTCTTTCCCCCAGCAGCAATCAGCGGCTAAGAGCCGGGCCCAGCGTCTCTCCTGCTCCCCTGCCCCAGGTTACCAGCCCTGCGACCCCCAGATCATCCGCAACCGCGTGACCCACGTGCAGACGTGCCTGGAAGAGCTGTGCCAGCGGGCGGCCCAGCGGCGCACGGAGCTGGAGGCCTCCCGCCACCTGTGGGCCTTCTTCCAGGAGCTGGAGGAGGCCGAGGCCTGGGTGCGGGAGAAGGAGCAGATCCTGGCCTCCAAGCCATGCGGCAAGGACCTGAGCAGTGTGCTGCAGCTGAGCGGGCAGCACAAGGTGATGCTGGGGGAGCTGGGCGGGCGCCGGGCCCTGCTGCACCAGGCCATGAAGAAGGGGGAGCAGCTGGTGGCCACCCAGGGCCCCGGCGCAGCCCGGCTGCAGGAGAAGCTGCGGGAGGTGCGGCAGCGCTGGAAGAAGCTGGAGGAGGTGACGGGGACGCACCAGCAGAAGCTGCAGGAGGCCTTGAGCTTCTACCAGTTCAGCGCCGAGACGGACGACCTGCTGGCCTGGCTGCAGGACACCTACCGCCTGGCCTCCAGCGACGACTTCGGGCACGACGAGTACTCCAGCCAGGCGCTGCTCCGCAAGCACGCCGCCGTGGCGCAGGAGCTGGAGCGGCACCGGGCGCCCGTGCTGGCCCTGCGTGCCCAGCTGGCCCGGCTGGCCCCCCAGCACCACCAGGTGGTGGACGTGCAGATCCGCATCGTGGAGGTGGAGCAGCTCTACGGGGAGGTGGCCGAGGTGGCCGTGCTGCGGCACCAGTGGCTGCAGGACGCCCTGGCCGTGTACCGCATGTTCGGCGAGGTCCGCGCCTGCGAGGGCTGGCTGGACGAGAAGGAGCAGTGGCTCTCCGGGATGCACGTGCCACAGGAGCTGGAGGACGTAGAAGTGGTGCAACACAGGTCTGGCGCCCGCTGTTCTGTTCCCCTCTGGGGGGCTGGGAGCCAGGACGCCTGGGTTCCATTCCCAGCTCTGGGAAGGGAGTAGGGTCTA
Source organism: Trachemys scripta elegans (assembly GCF_013100865.1). Classification (NCBI taxonomy): domain Eukaryota; kingdom Metazoa; phylum Chordata; order Testudines; family Emydidae; genus Trachemys; species Trachemys scripta. Next base: position 7,772,135 of record NC_048313.1, read on the forward strand.
GTGGCTAGAGCAGGGGGCTGGGAGCCAGGACGCCTGGGTTCCATTCCCAGCTCTGGGAGGAGGGGGGAAGGGTGGGGAGCCAGGACGCCTGGGTTCTGAATGCCCCGTACGATTCTGTTCTATCCACGAGCCCCTGTGCGCCTTGGGCAGGTTTGAGAGCCTGGACCAGGAGATGAACAGCGTGATGGGGCGCATCCTGGACGTGAATGAGACCGTGCAGCAGCTGGTGGAGGGTGGCCACCCCAGCGCGTCCGAGGTGCAGTCCTGTCGGGACCACCTGAACGGCAGGTACCTCCCCCGTGGGGCTGGGGCTGGGGGGAGGCTTCGGAAGCGGGGGCCTCAGGATCAGAGGCGGGGCTGGGTTGGATTCCTGGCTGTCTGGTGCCCTGCGTGTGTCAGGGCCACGTCTGTAATACACGGATAATGGCCCTGTCTGTGCCTGGAGATCGATGGGCTCCTGGCTCGTCCGCTCGGTTCGCTGGGTAACCCCCAGCCCAGTTCCCTGGCCCGGAGATCAAGGAGTCGGTGGGTGGGAGCCAGGAGCAGGCCTAGGGCCCGTGTGGAGACACAGAGACGTGGGCACCCGTCCGCAGGGGAGCCGCCTAGAGCTGGGAGCGCCACATCCACCGCCGAGCCCAGGCAGCTGAGAAGGGGTCTGTCCGTCTGCCTGGGGACAGTGCTGCTTTGCGGGCGTATTGAACGCCCCCAGCCGCTCCTCCTCCCCGGCGCACGGCTGGCTCCGGCTGGCACGGCTCCTTCTCCATGGGACTCGCCGGGGCCGTGCGGCTGGGTCCCAGCAGCGTCGGGAACCGCTCCCCCCCAGAAGTGGGGCCTGCTTTGGGGTTCATGCCAGCAGCGCTAGGTGCGAGAGGAAACGCTGGCAGAACTGCTGCGCTCTCAGGACCGGCGCCTCTGCCGACGGCACAGTTCCGCTTTGGAACGTGCCCTGGAGCTGCTGCTGCCCGGTCTCACTGCAACCCCTGCCCACTTCTGGCTCCAGCGTCTCGTGCTGCACCCGGGCACCTCCACCTTGTGTGTCTGGGAGCTCCAGAGCTCGGTGGTCCAAGAGCCGCCCCGGCCGCGCCTCCGGAACAAGCTGCCATTCCAGAGCCGGAGCCTGTGCCATGCCAGGAGGCCTTTGAACTGCTCTGCAAAGTCTTGTTGCAAGGCACAGCCCTCGGCTGGCAGGAAGGGACCCCGATGCTCCCCCAGCGCAGGCGAGCCAGGCTCCGTGCCTAAGCCAGACCCCCAGCTCCACGGGCCCTGCCAGCATGCGGCTGTCTGCGGGGCCAGTTCCCCAGCGGGGGTCGCTCGGTGTCCCTCCATTGCAGGTGCTGCGGCAGGTGGAAATGACCAATGGGATTAAAGGAAGTTGGTGCACAGGGCAGCAGGGTGGGACCCGAGCATGCCACGGAATCATAGAGCCATAGACTATCCGGGTTGGAAGGGACCTCGGGGTATCTAGTCCAACCCCCTGCTCAAAGCAGGACCAATCCCCAACTAAATCATCCCAGCCAGGGCTTTGTCAAGCCGGGCCTTAAAAACCTCTAAGGAAGGAGATTCCACCACCTCCCTAGGTAACCCATTCCAGTGCCTCACCACCCTCCTGGTGAAAAAGCTCAGGTATTCTCCGTAGGTCAGTCTCCCATCCCCCAATGCAGACTATCCTAGCCACACTCCCCTGTCAGCATTCACAGACCACAGTAAGAACAGTCCCAGTTCGTCACACACCCACACCCACACCACACCCACGCACCCCCCCATACACACACCCACACCCACGCACACCCTCCCCACACACACCCACGCACCCCCCCACACACACATACACACGCAACCCCCCACACATACACATTCACCCCTACACCCCCCCACATACACCCCACACCCCCTGTCCAGGAAACCTAGATCAAGCCCCGGGGACGAGCTGGGCAAACATTCCTCGTTCCCAAACTGGGTTTTACATGAAAATTGGCCTTTTTTAACAAAAAATGTTGTTTTGTCCAGAATTGTCTGTTTCAATGAAAAATGCTCTTGGAAGGTTACCAAAGCAGTCGATTTTTGCCTGTTTTTATCAGCATTTGTTAATTGCCTCCGTACTGGTCACTGTTGCCGGGCATTTGACAATGACGCTGCACTTACCAGCTTCCTGTCTCCGGCCCCACCTCAGCTGCACCCGGCGACCGGCCCATCGTCCTGGGCACTCCGGGGAGGCAGGCAGTGCTCTCACCCTGGCACAGCTGGGAAACTGAGGCACCGCACGACAGCGGCCAGGGCTGCACTACACACTTCCATCGGTGTGACACCCTCACTCGCCCCCCGCCCCCGAGCCAGGCGGTTACGCCGACCGAAGCCTGGGCTGGCCAGCACCGTGTAGCTGGAAGGGCTTCTCCTGCGACACAGCTCCTCTCTCGGGAGGTGGATTAGCTAATCCCCTGGGTCTCCCAGGTCACAGGCGAGAGCTATGCCTTCTCCGAGGGGCTCTGGTCCTGCCCGCCGGGCCTGCATCTCTGCCAGCCCCCAGCAAGCAAAGCCAGTGGGTCAGGCTGGACAGAGTCAGCAGATTGGCTTGCGTATCATGGGCTGTATTGTTTTTAGATGAATTCCTGCTGGGTTTCGTTTGCCGCCTGGTGTTTTAGCCTTTCCCAGCTTTTCTCCCCAGCGGCCGGGGAAGAACCGGCCTTGGCTCTGGCGGGTTTGTTTGGAAGGCGAGCCGAGTGTCTCTGGCTTTCGGGGAAAGGCCTGTGGCCGTGCCCGAGCCGCTGATGGGCTTCTCTCTGTGTCTGGCGAGCCCAGGTGGAACCGGGTGGTGGAGCTGGTGGAGCAGAGGAAGGACCATCTCAGCTCCGTCCTGACGATCCAGAACTACCTCCTGGAGTGCACCGAGATCAAGGCGCAGATCCGGGAGAAGCGCCGCGCCGTGGAGGCCAGCCAGTACAGCAGCGGCGACCTGGGTGGCGTCCTGGCCTTGCAGCGCAAGCTCTCCACCATGGAGGCGGCCCTGGTGGTGCTGGAGCCCAAGCTCCTCGAGCTGCAGCAGGAGGGCGAAGCCTTGGCCACCGCCCACCCGGCCCAGGCGCTGACCGTCCTGTTGCACTTCGAGGAGATCAGCGAGGAGTGGGAGGCCTTGAAGAGGACCCTGCAGGGCTGCGAGGACTCGCTCTCCGTGGCTAGCCGGCTGCAGCAGTTCATCCAGGACCTGGACAACTTCCTGACCTGGCTGGTGAAGACTCAGGCGGCCGTGGCCTCGGAAGAGCTGCCCAGCAACCTGGCGGGGGCGGAGCGGCTGCTGAGCCAGCACGCGGCCCTCAAGGAGGAAATCGACCGCTACGAGGAGGACTACACCAAGATCCAGGCGGCCAGCGACCTGCTGGCCCTGGAGGAAGCCGACGTGCCCTGCCTCTCGCTCCAGCAGTGGCTGCAGAAGCTGGACGTGGGCTGGAACAAGCTGCTGCAGATGTGGGAGAGCCGGCGGGAGGCGCTGGTCCAGGCGCACATCTTCCACCTTTTCCTGAGGGACGTGCAGCAGGCCGAGGCCTGTCTCCGCAACCAGGTAACGGGCGGGGCCGCTCCTCGCACACGGCCGGCTCGGCAGGGTCACCGGGGGCATGCAGGGTTATGGCTAATGCATTGCGAGTGCCAAGCACGACTTTCTAGTTATATCTGTGAGCGATGAATGGCATTTGTTAAGTATCAACGGCTTGTTATTAATTGAGGTGATTGGCCAATTATTGCTAATCCTGCAAGGTCATTAATATTTGGTAATGATTTGTTGCGCATTAATTGCCATTGGCTAAGAATTAATTAGCAGTTATTACCGTTAGCGAAGTTACTTATTGAGCTTTACTAAGTATTTGCTAATTATTCATTGATATCTGATTGGCTCGTTATTACTACAGATCAGTTCTCATGTACTGTCTTTGCTAACTCTTAGTGTCTGTTAAGAATGAATTGCTAATCACTGATTTTTGGTACTTGGCTATTTCTAAATATTAATTGTTAATTTATTGATCTTTGCAGACTGTTTGGTATCTAAGTATTCATTGCTAATAATTAAATGGTATTTGATCATTGTTGCATTTTGACATTATTAACTGCTAATAATTGTTGCCATTTGATAATTATTAATTGGTATATGCTAGATATTGCTCACTATTCCTTAGCGTTTGGTAATTAGCAATACATTTACTAGCAAATTATCAAATACCAATGAGTAATTAATACTTAACAAATACCATTAGCTAGCAAATGGCATTACATAGAGAACAATACTTATCTAAGTGCTCGTTATTCCTAAAGATGAATTGCTAATTCGTTGCTGTTCACTCGTGATCCATTGGTGCTTGGCATCTGGGACGGATGATTCGCTTCCCGGGTTCCCAGATGGGCTCTAAAGCCCAATCACTCGCGCCGGCGCCACTGAGAGGCCGGAAGCCACAGTAGCTGGGTGCGAGCGGATGATTTGTCAGCCGGTTGTTGAGCTGGGACACGGATCATCAAACCGTCCACTTAGTGCATGAAATCAGAGTGTGGTGGGGAGCCCTGTTCCCCCCCGCCCCCCTTCCCTGCCGCAGGACCTTCCGCCCAGCCCCCCGTAGCCAGGATAGCAGGAAATGGAGCCCGTCTCCGGGGGAGGAATGGCTAATCTAGGGGCTCAACATTGTCAGAGCAGCAATGGGCAGCCCAGGGTTTGGGGAGTCAGGGCCAGTCGTGAGGACCCGGTTCAGGAAAGCACGTGCGAGTTTGGTGTGCATTATGGGAGCATCTAGAGGCTACAACCGAGATCAGGGCCCCATCGCGCCGGGCGCTGCCCAGACAGAATGAGAAACATGCATTGTCCTAAAGAGCGCCCCGTCTAAACAGGCCAGGAGTGGGAGGGGAAACTGAGGCCCAGAGAGGGAAAGGACTTGCCCAGGGTCAGCCAGCAGGTCAGTGGCGGAGCTGAGCACGGAACCCAGGTCTCCTGACTCCCCTGAAACAGGTGCACAACTCTGAGCCTGCGAGCAAGTGCCATTGACGGCCGGGGGGCTGCATAAGTGCTTTGTGTGTTCTGCACCCCCCGGCCGTCAGCCGGCCCCGCCCTCCCAGGAGCCGGGGGGAAGGGGAGGCCCTAGCTGAGCCAGTCAGGAGCAGTTGGTAACCGGGCAGATGGTTCCTGGGAGGAAGTCTGCAGGGTGGGTTCCAGCGGAGCTGGCTGCAAGAGGCCAGAGGGATCCCTGCGGAGAGGGAGAGGCTCTTCCGGGGCGGCACTGCAGCCAGGATCGAGGCTCGGGGATTCACGCTGGTCTCTGGGGGTTCCCTGTCTCGGGCCCCCCTGCAGGGCCCAGCACAAGGGGCTTGACCCAAGGCCCACAGGCTTGGAGCCAGGCCCGAGCCCGGGGGGAGCGGCTCTGCTCCTCTGCTCAGCCTGGCAACGTGGGAACTGGCATTTGGCGCAGCCTGCAGGCAACTGACGCCGACGCAGAGCGACGGCTGCCAGGCACCTCCGAGCGCAGCTGCCTGGGAGTGGGGCTGGCAGAGAAGGAAAGAGGGGGAGGGATTTTCTATCCCTGGCTTGCGGAGTGGGTGGGGACTAGTGGTTAGACCAGGGGGCTGGGAGCCAGGACTCCTGGGTTCTCTTCCCAGCTTTAGCCCATGACCTGCTGTGCGACCCCAGGCACCTGGCTTCCCCCTCCGTGCCTCAGTTTCCCCCCACCACAGGGGGCTGGTGGGGGGAGTGCGAGGTTGGGGGGAGGTTTGCAGGCTGCCCGAGGGCTGAGTGTTATCCCCGACCCTCCCGCTCCCCCCCAGGCGTCCACCCTGGCCCACGCAGAGCTGCCCACCACGATGGAGGCGGCGGAGAAGGCCATCAAGAAGCACAAGGATTTCATAACCACCATGGAGCTGAGCGTGCCGAAGACGACGCTGGCCCTGCGGGCCGGGGAGAGCCTGGTGCGCCAGGGCAGCCCGTACAGCGAGCGCGCCCAGGAGGAGATGGCGGCGCTCAGAGACAAGTAGGCCTTGCGCAGCGCCTGGCGCGGTCCCCTTCCCAGCCCGAGCCACCGGGCCGTCCCCTCCAGCCGGGGCCCAGCTTCCCCGGCCGGGGGCTGCTTCTGCGGGATTCCCCCCCACGCCGCTTAGCCCCTGCCCCACACACACACCAGGGCTGGGACTCCAATCCCCCACAGGCTCCCACAAACCCCGTGGGCCCAGTCCCTGAGGGGTTTGGGACCAGAGCCCCTCGAAATCAGTGGGGGTCATGTGCCAAACCCCCCTGGGCCCGAGTCTCTCCGGGCTTTGGTGCCCCCCCGGGCAATGGGCAGAGCAGTGCCGCACGGGCGCAGGGAGGAGACGTCCCTTAGGGGCTGGGAGGCGCCCAGAGGCTGCGGTGATGGGCGTAGAGACGCCCGCGTGGATCCGGGAGCCGGTTCCTGCTTGTGTGGGATGCTGGCGAGATGAAAGGCCCTGGGCTCTGGAGGGCACTAGTTTGGGGAGAGGATGAACTGAAGCCCACAACAGAGCCAGTGAAGTGCTCCTCTCCCCTCCGTATGGCGGGCTGGGTCGGCAGCTGTCACCCCGCGTCTCTGCCGGCCGGGAGCCCCTCCAGCTAATCTGCCACCCTTGAATTGCAGTGACATCGTCAGGATATTTATCCTCGCCCGCCGGCTATTGCCGCCTTTGCGGGGTGGGTTTGTAACGAGTAACGAGGCACTGGGTTAATTGCACCCACCTCGGCCTGGGCATCAGTTGTCTTCCCCGCTCGTTCCCGCCGAGTTCACTGCCCACCTCATGGGCGCCCGAACCCCGGAATCACCTGCCAGGAGAGGCGGTTTGGCCTCATTTGCAAGAATTACGCCCTAAACAAGTAGCTGGTGAGGCTTGTGTCCCTCGGTTCAGGGCCTGCACTGGCTGGATGCGGGGCCCAGTGGGCCGGCGCTGGCTGGGAGTCAGCTCTGACCAAGCATCAGCTGACCAGGGTCGCTCCGTTTGCCCAGCTGGTCAATGGGGTCAGAAGCCCACCCTCTGTCCGGCGCTTGGCGAGCCCAGTGGCAGGCGCTGGGTACGAGCTGGCCCGGTTGGTTTGTCTCTGGGCCGGGTACGGTGGCCCAGCCTGGGCGATTGTGGTCCCGGCTGGCCCGGAAGCTGTGGCTGCGGGAACGACGCGACGCTGGCAGGCGTGGGGCCCAGCGATTCCGTCCCTAAGGCTTTCGATGGGGCTGGGCCGTGTGGAGGCAGCTCGGAGGGTCCCCGGTGCTGCATAGACAGGCCAGAGCCCGTCTCCGCCCGCTCGGATGATTGTGGGGAATTCTCCAGAGTCCTCGCCGGGTGCTTTGCCCCGTTTCTTCCCGCCCTGCAAGAGGGCTGAGCCTGCCAGGGGCTGGGAGCTTCCTTCTTCAGGGCCTCCCATCCCCAGCCGCTCTCCGTTTCCCGAGGGCAGGCGGGGAGCTTGGGTTCGCCCCCCCCCAAAGTGCCTGGAGACAGTGCAGCCGGAGCCGCAGCAGCTCCCGGAGCTCCAAGGAGAGGCCCCGGGACTCGTGGCAAAGCCCGTCCCTGGAGATGTAGGACCATCCCAGGCCCCTCTCGGGACTGCTCCGAGCCCTGCGGAGCTGGTCCTGGATCCCATCGCCTGAGCCACCCTCCCTCCCCAGCCTGGAGCAAACACCCACCCTGGGGTCCTGCTTGGCTTCTTGGCTGTGTCTGGCCGCAGGGCGGTTTCCCCGTTGTCTGTTCAGACTGGGAGCTCTTTGGGGCAGGGACTGTCTCTTGTTCTATCTGGGCAGCGCCCGGCATGACGGGGCCCTAATCTTGGCCGGGGTCTGTGCAGCGCCTGGCGCGACGGGGCCCTGATCTCAGTTGGGGTCTGGGCAGCGCCTGGCGCGACGGGGCCCTGATCTCAGTTGGGGTCTGGGCAGCGCCCGGCCCGACGGGGCCGTGATCTCGGCTGGGGTCTGGGCGGCGCCCGGTGCAATGGGGCCCCGATCTCGGCCGGGGTCTGGGCCTGATCTGTGTCTCTCAATGCTCCCAAAATGCAATGAGAGCCGGGCGCGTTTGGAGCCGGGAGCCGTTTGACGGTCAGGTCTCCTGCTGGGTGTTTCCACCTCTGCTCCCGGGATCGCTCTGCCTGGAAGCGCCGGCAAGGGGCTGAGCCGCGTTAACCACGTGGTTCCGCGGCAGGGAACCGAGCCGGCGCCTTTCGTTTCTGCAGGAGCCACCAGAACTTCCAGCTGGCCCAGGAGTGGATGCAGCAGCTGAACGATCACTTGGATCTGCAGCGTTTCTTGCAGAACTGTCAGGAGGTACGGACGGATCCAGGCCTGGCCCCGTGTGGTGGCTGACGTGACATCTTGCAGCCGCCGGGCCCCCCGCACACGGCTCCCCACCTGCTGCTGGCGGTTCCTGGGGGCCCCTTGGCTTTCCCACGGGCCGGGGTGCGCCCGGGGGTGGGGCGAGCAGGGCTGAGAGACAGACCCGTCGGGATGGCCAGGCACAGCGGCGCTCTGCACCAGTTCCTCGCCGAGCTCCGGGAAGGAGCAGGGAGCGCCCTGGCTCCAGAGGGCCCCGGCACTGGGGGGCCCGGTTTTCGGAGCGGGGGGCTCAGCACTGTTTGAAGTCGGGGGGACGCATGGGGGGAGTTTGACTCCCGGTCTCCAAACCTCTCCCCCCAAGCCGGCTTTGGGCTCCCTCGTCCGGCCAGGGCGCTGCCACCCCGCAGTGCCAGGGGGCCCGGGGAGGAGGCGAATGCAGGGGCCGAGGCTGGTGGGAACGTCAGGGTGGGAACCAGGACAGGGGGCTGGGAATCCCCGTTGGGAAATAGAGTCCAGCCAAGTCTCCCCCCTCCCCCAGCTGTGCCCACAAGCGCCGGTCTCGGGGCACGGACTGAGCCTTCGCGGTGCTGGGCTGGGTACATGGCAGCTCAGCCCTCATCTGTCTCCTCGTGGGGACCAGCGGGATGGCCAATGCCCCGGGCACCGCCAGGCCACGCGGGCTGCAGCTGGGGGGCGCGCCCAGTTCTGTGGGGAGGGGCACCGAGGGGCAGGACACAGAGCTAGCGAGGGGCTGCCCGTGGCAGCCAGGGGGGCATACGTGGGGAGGGAGGACGGCGGCTGCTGTCAGGCAGAAGGGGAGCCCCATGCATCCCAGAGCCGAATTCAGCCCCAGCCGCTGATTATTTCGGTAGCTAAATGAATTCAGGCTCCTGCCTCATTTGCGTGGCAAGCCCTGCCCCCACCCAGCGCCTGCTTCTAATCAGGGCAGCTGGCACGTGTTTCCAGGCAGCGCGGGCGCTATGGCGATGAATTGTGCTGGGGGGCGAGGGACAGGCCCAGCCAATGGCGCTCCGCAATCTGCCCCCTTTCTCCGAGCTGGCACCGATGCGCGCGGGCAGTTCGGGGCCTGAGCCAGCCCTGGGCCCAGCTGGGCATTGACGAGGGGCCGCGGTGCCCCCGACTTTCCTGCTGGGGCCCTTAGCTCAGGGCTGCCCACAGAGCACGTGAGTGTGGGTTGGGATGGAGGCGCATTGGCAGAGCTGGGGGGGCGGGGAGTCCAGGGCGGGGCTAGCAGGGGCTATGGGTCTGGAGTGAGGGGCACTGGCAGAGCTGGGGGGAGACCAGGGCTGGGCTGGCAGGGGCTGCGGGTCGGGAGTGAGGGGCACCGTCAGGGCTGGGTGGGGGGAGCCCAGGGCTGGGCTAGCAGGGG
>NC_048313.1:7781903-7783166 GCF_013100865.1 Trachemys scripta elegans
GCAGGGGCTGTGGGTCGGGAGTGAGGGGCACCGACGGGGCTGCGGGTCGGGAGCGAGGGGCCCCAGCAGAGCTGGGCGGGGGGAGCCCAGGGCTGGGCTGGCAGGGGCTGTGGGTCGGGAGTGAGGGGCACCGACGGGGCTGCGGGTCGGGAGTGAGGGGCCCCAGCAGAGCTGGGCGGGGGGAGCCCAGGGCTGGGCTGGCAGGGGCTGCGGGTCGGGAGTGAGGGGCACCGGCAGAGCTGGGCGGGGGGAGCCCAGGGCTGGGCTGGCAGGGGCTGTGGGTCGGGAGTGAGGGGCACCGGCAGGGCTGGGGAGGGCTGGAATAACAATGGGGCTGTGGAGTCACTGGGCCAGGTACCCAGCTGGTGTAAACCCGCGTAGCTGCTTTGCTGTAAATAGAATTGGGCCAGTTTACTCCAGCTGAGAATCTGGCCCACTCTTGGCCCCAGGGCAGGGAGTCGGATTTGCCCCACGGCTTTGTGGGCCAGCCCCTCGGCGGGTGTCAGCCAGCCAGGCGCCTGTGGTCCCAGCAGAGCAATGCTGATTCACAGCAGCTGGGGGTTGGGCCCCTGCGCCAGGCTCCCCGGCCACCCCCTCCTGTGGCCAGCCCCACCTGCCAGGGACGGGTCCCTCCCAGTCCCACCTCCTGCCCGGTCCCAAAAGCAGCCAACAGCTGAGGCCAGGTTTGGGTGGCACCGAGTGTGCCAGGGGTCGGCTCGGCCATGCCCGCACTGCTGGTTCGGGGACAGGCCAGTGGGGTGAAATGCGGGACGGGGCAGCAGGGTATCGCTCACCGGGCGGGATCCTCCAGCCCTGCCCGACTGGAAATGCTCCGAACGCGGCGCTGGGGCCAGGGACGGATCCCAAAGGGCCCTTCGGCCCTGGGAAGCTGCGAATCTCCGGGGCGGGCGGCGCCGACGCAGGCAGATCCAGCCGCAGTGACCCGGGTTCGTTATCCTGGCGCCCGTTGGAGGGGGGCAGCACAGGCTGCCATCGCTGGGACATGGACCCCTGCAGCCTGGGCCACATGCAGCCCTCATACCGGGATGCTGGAAGGGCGCTGGGAGCCAGGACTCCTGGGTTCTCTCCCCGGCTGCCCTGTGGGGCTGGATCTCTCGGGGTCTCAGCCCAGGAGTGGGCTGGGGTGTTTCGGTTCCGTTTGTTTGCAATACTTGGGGGAGCCATTGGCAGGGCCCAGAGAAAGTCCTGCTCCGGGGGTCAATGCTGGGTCGCACCCAGGGGCCTGACACCCCCCCCCCCAAT
>NC_048313.1:7793120-7802398 GCF_013100865.1 Trachemys scripta elegans
GTGGGGGTCTGGGCGGCGCCCGGCAGGACGGGGCCCGGATCTCAGTGGGGGTCTGGGCGGCGCCCGGCAGGACGGGGCCCGGATCTCAGCTGATTTCTCTGGGCACTGCTGTGATACACTGATACACTGCTGGGGACTAAGATCACTGTGATGAGTTCGGTCACAGAGACCCCTGGGGAGCTGCCACTACCTGAAGCTGCCTCGGAGCCCGTTTCCCTGCCAGCCGGGGGCTCCAGAACCCACCTGGTGGAGCCAGACACGCCAGCTGCTGCAGCCCCGCCCCAGGCCTGGGCCATGCCCCAAAGCTGCAGAATTAACTGAAAACAGCTTAAGACGTGCTCCTGTCTTCAGCCCCCAGACACCCAGCTCCCGACGGCATCCAACCCCCAATGAATCCGTTTTACTCTGTATAACGCTTATACAGGGTAAACTCAGAAATTGTCCGCCCTCTATAACACTGATAGAGAGATACGCACAGGTGTTTGCCCTCCCAGGTATTAATATATACTCTGAGTTCATTAATAAGCAAAAAGTGATTTTATTAAGTATAAAAATTAGGATTTAAGTGGTTCCAAGTAATAACAGGCAGAACAAAGTGAATTACCAGCAAAATAAAACAAAAACACGCAAGTCTAAGTCCGCAGGGGTCTGTTTTGGGACCGGCTCTGTTCAATATCTTCATTAACGACTTAGATATTGGCATAGAAAGTACGCTTATTAAGTTTGCGGATGATACCAAACTGGGAGGGATTGCAACTGCTTTGGAGGACAGGGTCATAATTCAAAATGATCTGGACAAATTGGAGAAATGGTCTGAGTTAAACAGGATGAAGTTTAACAAAGACAAATGCAAAGTGCTCCACTTAGGAAGAAAAAATCAGTTTCACACATACAGAATGGGAAGAGACTGTCTAGGAAGGAGTACGGCAGAAAGGGATCTAGGGGTTATAGTGGACCACAAGCTAAATATGAGTCAACAGTGTGATGCTGTTGCAAAAAAAGCAAACATGATTCTGGGATGTATTAACAGGTGTGTTGTGAGCAAGACACGAGAAGTCATTCTTCCGCTCTACTCTGCTCTGGTTAGGCCTCAGCTGGAGTATTGTGTCCAGTTCTGGGCACCGCATTTCAAGAAAGATGTGGAGAAATTGGAGAGGGTCTGGAGAAGAGCAACAAGAATGATTAAAGGTCTTGAGAACATGACCTATGAAGGAAGGCTGAAGGAATTGAGTTTGTTTAGTTTGGAAAAGAGAAGACTGAGAGGGGACATGATAGCAGTTTTCAGGTATCTAAAAGGGTGTCATAAGGAGGAGGTAGAAAACTTGTTCACCTTAGCCTCTAAGGATAGAACAAGAAGCAATGGGCTTAAACTGCAGCAAGGGAGGTCTAGGTTGGACATTAGGAAAAAGTTCCTAACTGTCAGGGTGGTTAAACACTGGAATAAATTGCCTAGGGAGGTTGTGGAATCTCCATCTCTGGAGATATTTAAGAGTAGGTTAGATAAATGTCTATCAGGGATGGTCTAGACAGTATTTGGTCCTGCCATGAGGGCAGGGGACTTGACTCGATGACCTCTTGAGGTCCCTTCCAGTCCTAGAATCTATGAATCTAATACAGTAGGAAACTAAATGCAGGTAAATCTCACCCTCAGAGATGTTCCAGTAAACTTTCACAGGCTAGACTCCTTCCTAGTCTGGGCCCAATCCTTTCCCCTGGTACAGTCCTTCTTCCAGCTCAGGTGGTAACTCGGGGATTTCTTATGACTGGCCCCCTTTGTTCTGTTCCACCCCGTTTTATAGCTTTGGCACAAGGCGGGAATCCTTTGTCCCTCTCTGTGTTCCCACCCCCTCCTTCTCAATGGAAAAGCACCAGGTTAAAGATGGATTCCAGTTCCGGTGACGTGATCACATGTCACTGTAAGACTTCATTGCCCACTTGCCAGCACACACGTATACAGGAAGACTTACAGGTAAACACAGCCACCTACAGTCAATTGTCCTAGTCAATGGGAGCCATCAAGGTTCCAAAGCACCATTAATGGCCCACACTTTGCATAATCACAATAGGACTCAGAGTTAACTTCATATTTCTAGTTTCAGACACAAGAGTGGTACATTTATACAAATAGGATGACCACACTCAGTAGATTATAAGCTTTGTAATGATACCTTACAAGAGACCTTTTGCATGAAGCATATTCCAGTTACATTATATTCACCCTCATTAGCAGGGTTCTGTGAAGCATTATGGGGTGCAACGTCCCAGTTCCCTGCTGCAGGGGCCAGGCCGGGTTCTGGCGGTGGGGACAGGCAGGTACCTGCATTGCTAAAGCTAGGACAGGCGCAGGCCGGCGTCAGGCGCCGCTGGGGGTTCTGGGCACGAGGGGGTGAAATCCTGCCCCGCCGATCCCAGCCCGCGCAGAGCCGCGGGGGCCCAGGCTGGGCCTTGGCACCAGGCCTGGCTTTCAGCCGTGGGCGCGTCTGGCGCTGACCCTGCCCTCTGCCGGCGCAGGAAGGCCAGCAGCTCCTTGAGGAGAAGCCGGAGCTGGCCGGCTCGGTGAAGAGGCAGCTGGAGGAGATCCGGCAGTGCTGGGGGGAGCTCGAGAGCACGGCGCAGGCCAGGGCCCAGCACCTCCTGGAGGCCAGCAAGGCGGAGCAGCTGGTGCAGAGCTACGCGGACCTGGACAAGAGGCTGGTGAACATGGAGGGGCAGCTGCAGGCTGTGGATGCTGGCACCAGCCTGGCCACCGTCAACAACCAGCTGAAGAAACTCCAGGTAGGGCTGGGCGGCGACAAGCCCAGCACGTGGGTGTGCTGCATGGAGCACTGTGAAGGGGTGGACTGGGTGTCCGGACTCCTGGGTTCTCTCCCACCTCTGGGAGGGGAGTGGGGGCTGGTGGTTAGAGCAGGGGGTGCTGGGAGCCAGGACTCCTGGGTTCTGTTCCTGGCTCTGGGAGGGGAGTGGGGGCTGGTGGGTTAGAGCCGGGGGGCTGGGAGCCAGGACACCTGGGTTCTCTCCCCGGCTCTGGGAGGGGAGGGGAGTGGGGGCTGGTGGTTAGAGCAGGGGGCTGGGAGCCAAGACTCTGTGTTTGCCGTTGGCCAAGCCGTTTCTGCAGCCGCGGTGCCGGTCCCTGGAGCTGCCGGGAGGGGCTTGGCCCCGATTCCCAGTCACGTTCACACTCTGTGAGGCCTGGTCTGGCTGCAGGTGTCAGGAGCCGACCCATCGTCGAGGCCAGGCTGCTCGGAGCAGATTGTCAGCACGGCGCTGCTGGTGGATAACCCCAGTGAGGGGGGCACTGGGGCAGCCCTTTGGATTCAGGCCGTTGTGCTGGGAAGCCAGGCTGGGGCCCGGCCCGAGGCAGCCAATGGGACTCCGCCCCGTCCCATGTGCTTCTGAAAGTGAAGCACGTGCCTAAACGCTCTGCTGAATCGGGGCCTTGGAACCCCAGAACCTGAGGCCCAGTGGCGGCCGTGGTCAGTCGCCGGGGCCGGTAATCCCGGGTTTGAGTTTCACTCCCGGCTCGGGTTAGCCCTGCGTCCTCCCGGCCCGAGCGCTGCCAGCCAGGTGCAGCCGCCCAGCTGGAACTAACTCGGTGTCCCTGGCCTGGACCCGGGGGCCTCGAGCGATTCCAGGCCCTGCTCTGCGGCAGGCGGACGTGCTGCAGGGGGGTCAGGCTGTGGGAATCGGGGCTGGGGGGGGCAGTATTTGGAAAGGGGCTGTGGCGTTCGTAACTTTCAAACCTTCGCTGAGTCCTGCCCGTCCCCCGGTAGTGTATGGGGGGAGGGTTACTTGGGGGTCGGAGCATTTTTCTTTTCTGTTTTGTTTTGATGGGTGAGTGGGTTTTGAAGCTGCCCCCCCAGCTGCCGAGGGCCCTGGCCCCGGGGCGCGGCGAGGGGACCTTCGCAGGCCCAGCGATCTGCAGACCAGGGAGATCGTCTCTTCTCCTCCTTAGCCACGGAGACACTGGAAATGAGTCCCAGGCGGCTCTTCTCCAGCCGCCGCCCGGGGAGACCCACGCCGCCCCCGAGGCGGGATCGGGGCTCGAGAGCAGCCTCCTACAGGCCGGGGGCGAAAAGGGGACTGTGCAGGGAAGTGGCAACAGCCCTGGGCCAGGTCCCTTCCTGCTGCCCCTCCGTGAAGACAGCACCGTGACGCGATTTCACCGGGGCTGGCCGGAGCGGAGGGGCCAGATCCCGAGCGGGTGCAAATTAGCTCAGCTCCATGGGTCCTACCCGCCGCTGCCTGCCCCCTTTCCGGTCACGCTAGTGCAGGGCGGGTGGAAAACACCACCAGACTGGAGGGGAAGCATTTCACGCCCACCGTGCGCCGGGGCGAAGGACCCTGCGGGGGGATGAGCAGCTGGGAACCGGGCCCCCTGGAGCTACGGGCCCTGGATCTGCTCCCACTGGCTCCGACATGGCCTGACGCGCCAGCCGTGGGTCAAAGCACCCCTCGCGGGGGCTCCTGTCTCCAGTTAGTGTCCCGGGCAGGGCCGGGGGCGGGCTGGGAGTCAAACCAGGCTCGTAAAGGTCGAGGTGAGAAGGGCCCTGTTTGAGCATTGGCCATCCTGCGCCGGGCCTGGCCATGCCTCCCTCCAGTGCCCGGCCTTGCCGCTCCCCCACGATGCTCGGCCCCGCGAGGGGACAGGATGCCCCCGGCCCTCACCCCCCCCGCTGTCTCTCTCTCTCGCAGACGATGGAGTCGCAGATGGAGGAGTGGTACAAAGAGGCCGGGCAGCTCCAGGCGCAGCTGGCCTCCCTGCCCCTGGAGCCGGCCAGCAAGGAGGCGGTGGACGAGAAGCAGAACGCGGTGGGGACGCGGATTGTCCGCCTCATCGAGCCCCTGAAAGAGAGAAGGAGGATCCTGCTGGCTTCCAAGGAGGTGCATCAGGTCTGCCGTGACCTGGAGGACGAGATCGTAAGTCGGGGGGGGGGGGGTGGGCGGGGGGGGGGGGGGCGGGGGAGCAGCTTCCCATCCCCTTCCCCAGTTCCAGGAGCTGACCGCTGGCTCCCAGCAGGCAGGGACCCGGTTAGAGCCCCAGTCAAAGGAAAGGCCAGGGATGGAGCGGGCGTCAGAGCGGCCCCATACCTGCGAGGTGGGGCCCTGTGGGGCCAGGCACTGGTGCATTTGGAGATCAGTGGAGCGCCACGGATTTGTACCAGCTGGAGGGCTGGCCCCAGGGACTCCAGTGGAGTGACACCGATTTATACCGGGGGGGGGGGGAAATCTTGTTATGCTTATAAGAGCACATGGGATCTTTTTCCAGGGAGAAGGCAATATGCCGCGTTTAGTGAAAATACCACAGTTAGCGCGCGCGCACACACACACACACACACACACGTCAATCGAGGCTTTGCAGGATGGAACCAGAGTCTTGTGGCAAAACACCCCAGCGTTAGGCGTGTAAATTCCCACGTTTGTCTATGGATTTGGCAATGTCATTCTGGGATCGTTGGTCCTTACGTGGGGTTAATCTTGGGGTTTTCTTCTTTGTTGTCTCGCCTTCGGGGGTGTTTGCCTCACCTCTGAGGTTGTCGATGCTGCTAACTCGTTTAGCATCAGCAACAATGGATGTTTTCTGATTGTTTCCTGCTGTCCCTCCAAGTCTCTCACTTCTTGCCCCTCTGGACATTTGGAGTGGCTTTAATCATGCACACGTCCTTTACTCACCCCAACAACTGTCCAGAGGATTTCAGACTGGAGTCCATTTTCAAAAGGGTTCAATGGTTACTAAAGGGATTACAAAAGAACATTACACAACTTCATTTGCAATGCAGATAAGAAACAAGACCTTCTAGCAAACACTAATGAAAACTTCTCCTAAAACCAAAGGGGACCAGAATCAGCCATAAGGCCTGTTCTGGTCTGTTCCTGCCTCAACGTCAGGTCAGACACAGGCAGCCTGGCTGATGTGTTTTTTCTAAGGACCCAGGGTCGTTCCTTCCTGCTGGCCAGTCAGGGTGGCCGGCAGAATACAATCAAATCATCTCCTACAGCAGTACACTGAATACATGCTACATTCTTATCGTCTTTACAGACAACGAGGATCCTTGTGGCACCTTAGAGACTAACACATTTATTTGGGCCTAAGCTTTCGCGGGCTACAGCCCACTTCATGGGATGAAAAATTCTTTATCCTTCATTCTAAAGTATACAGAATACAAACACTAAATCCTACTACTAGAATATGGCCCAAGTGACTCCAGTGGAGTGACCCCGATTCACAGGCGGGCGGGTTCTGGTGCCCAGGGGCTGATCCAGGCGCTGCCGTTCCCTCGCGTTTGCTTTATTCACACTGTGCCCCGGCCTGGGCCCAGCCCTCGGTTTTCATGCCACGGCTCCTCTGCTCTGTCCCGTCTCCCTCCAGAGCTGGGTCCAGGACCGTCTGCCGCTCGCCACCTTGCGAGACCACGGGAGCAATCTGCAGGCAGTGCAGCACTTCATCAAGAAGAACCAGGTAGGCTTGGCCCTCACCCAGCACTGGGGTCCTGCAACATCGCAGGCTGGGCACCCGGATGCCTGGGTTCTCTTCCCGGCTCTGGGAGGGGAGTGGGGGTTAGTGGTTAGAGCAGGGAGGGCTGGGAGCCAGGACTCCTGGGTTCTATGCCTGGCTCTGGGAGGGGAGTGGGGGTTAGTGGTTAGAGCGGGGGGGCTGGGAGCCAGGACTCCTGGGTTCTGTGTCCGGCTCAGTGTGACATTGGGGGG
This sequence comes from Trachemys scripta elegans, assembly GCF_013100865.1. Classification (NCBI taxonomy): domain Eukaryota; kingdom Metazoa; phylum Chordata; order Testudines; family Emydidae; genus Trachemys; species Trachemys scripta. The sequence goes on from NC_048313.1 coordinate 7,799,826, forward strand.
ATCCAGCCCCTGCCCTTCGCTGTGTCTTGGGCACTGACCCGCCTTGCTGGGGGCGGTTACAGGGCCCACCCCTGTCTGCAGCGTGCTGGGGGGCCCCGGCTGGCAGAGCCCCGTGCTGCCGAGAACCCCACCCCCCCGTATGTGTGACTGGGCGCCGCTAACCCTGCCCCCCACGCCCCCCACCAGAACCTGCGGCGTGAGCTGCAGGTGCACCAGCCCCGGGTGGACGAGGTGCTGGAGCGGGCGGGCGCCCTCGCCTCCATCAAGAGCCCCGAGGTGGACGGGGTGCGGCTGCTGCTGGAGAAGCTGCGGGAGCTGTGGGGGGCGCTGGGGGAGCAGACGGAGCAGCGCCAGCACCTGCTGGACGCCACCTACCAGGTGGAGCAGTATTACTTCGACGTGGGCGAGGTGGAGGCCTGGCTCGGCGAGCAGGAGCTGCTGCTGCTGAACGAGGAGAAGGGCAAGGTGAGGGCGGCGCTGGGGGCTGTGCTGGCATGGGGCGGGGGCAGGGGCAGCAGGGGATGCTCTCCCCTGGCAGTTGGTGCTGGCCCCAGGGCGGCGCTAGCGGGTGCTGTGGGGCAGGGAGCGGGNGGCGGGGCCAGGGGGTGCTGTGGGGCAGGGAGCGGGATGGGGGGCTCAGCAGGGGGCGCTCTCCCCTCAGGGCCGGCTCCAGGCACCAGCCGAGCAAGCTGGTGCTCGGGGCGGCAGCTTGGAGGAGGCGGCGTTCTGCCCAATCCTAGGGCGGCACGGCCGCCTTTTTGTTTTGTTTTTTGTTGTTCCGCTCCGGCTGGGCTGTAGGGGGCGGTAGCGCGGAGGACGGGAGCGCCCTGCAGCAAGCCCGGCACGGCAGCCCGCATCCTTCCCTCCCCGCCGACCGTGGTGCGGAGCCCTCCCGGCAGGGGGCGCGGTGGGAGGGGCCGCGTGGCAGTGCCCTGCTGAAGCCCTGGCCGCCCCCCTTCTCTCTCCCCCCACTCCCCGGGCCACGTCTGCAGGGCAGGGAGTCCCCCTGCACCCTGGCTCCGGCTGCGCCGCAGGGGTGGCCAGAAAGCCGGAGCTGGCCCTGTCTCCCCTGGGCTGTTCGGAGCCCCAGGAGCGGGAGCCGGGGGCTGGCCCGGGGGACAGGCCCCGGGCTCGGATCCGCCGCTAACCCCAGTTGCCTTCCCCGCCCCAGGACGAGCAGAGCACCCTGCAGCTGCTGAAGAAGCACCTGGTGCTGGAGCAGAGCATTGAGAACTACGAGGAGACCATCGCCCAGCTGTCCCGCCAGTGCCGCGCCCTGCTGGAGCTGGGCCACCCCGACAGGTAGGTGGGCGCCCGCCCCGCCCTGCGCCGCCCCCGTCCCCCGGCCCGCCGGGCGCGGTTCTCTGCACTGACCAGGGTGTGTCCTTGCCCAGCGAACAGATAAGTAGGCGGCAGTCTCAGGCTGACCGGCTCTACGTGTCTCTGAAGGACCTGGTGGAGGAGCGCAAGGCCGGGCTGGAGCAGCAGTACTGGCTGTACCAGCTCAGTCGCGAGGTGGACGACCTGGAGCACTGGATCGCCGAGAAGGAGGTGGTGGCCGGGTCGCCGGAGCTGGGCCAGGACTTCGAGCACGTCACGGTGAGCGAGGCGCCCGCGGACGGGCGCTGGGGACGGCTCGGTCGGATCCGCGCTGTGCCTGGGCCCTGCCCCAGCGCCCGCAGGGCTCATGCCCCTCTGCGACCCCAGGGCTCATGCCCCTCTGCACCTCCTGGGCTCACGCCCCTGCCCCAGCACCCCCAGGGCACACACACACCCCTGTGCCCCCAGGGCTCACGCCCCCCTGCGGCCCCAGGGCACACCCCCCCAATGCCCCCAGGGCACACGCGCCCCCAGGGCACACGCCCCCCAGACTGGGCTGACTGTGCCCCATACCCCCTGGGCCGGGTTCCCTGTGCCCGGCTGGGTGCTGTGTCTGTGCCGCGCCTTGTACCCGTCCCACGGTCTCTGTGCCACGTGCTGTTCTCCACCTCCCCCGGCCAGGGGCTGCTTCCGGTGCCATGGCCCACGCTCCGTGCTATGGTCTGTGTCTCGTGTGCTCACCACCCCCCCCCACCCCCCAGCTACTGCAGGAGAAGTTCACGGCGTTCGCCAGCGAGACGGGCAGCTTGGGGAACGAGCGGCTCTCGGCCGTGAACCAAATGGTGGACGAGCTGATCGACTACGGGCACGTGGACGCGGCCACCATCGCGGAGTGGAAGGACGGGGTGAACGAGGCCTGGGCCGACCTGCTGGAGCTGATGGAGACGCGGGCCCAGATGCTGGCTGCCTCCCACGAGCTGCACAAGTTCTTCAGCGACTGCAAGGACCTGCTGGCCCAGATCGAGGAGAAGAAGCAGCGGCTGCCGGAGGTGGCGGCCCGTGAGTCCCGCAGCTCCGCCGGGGCCCTGCAGCGGGTGCTCAGCTCCTTCGAGCACGACGTGCAGGTGCTGGTGAGCCAGGTGAGGGGGCTTTGGGGGGTAACCAGCCCCACCCCAGAGGGGACGCATCTCAGCCCCCGCGCCCCACCCCAGAGGGGACTCATCTCAGCCCCCGCGCCCCACCCCAGAGGGGAC
>NC_048313.1:7802408-7814387 GCF_013100865.1 Trachemys scripta elegans
CATCTCAGCCCCCGCGCCCCACCCCAGAGGGGACTCATCTCAGCCCCTGCGTCCCACCCCAGAGTGGACGCATCTCAGCCCCCGCGCCCCACCCCAGAGTGGACGCATCTCAGCCCCTGCGCCCCACCCCAGAGGGGACGCATCTCAGCCCCCGCGTCCCACCCCAGAGGGGACGCATCTCAGCCCCCAGCCATGGGGCCTGTATAACTAGCCCCCGCGCCCCACCCCAGAGGGGACTCATCTCAGCCCCCACGCCCCACCCCAGAGGGGACGCATCTCAGCCCCCGTGCCCCACGCCAGAGGGGATGCATCTCAGCCCCCACGCCCCACCCCAGAGGGGACGCATCTTAGCCCCCGCGCCCCACCCCAGAAGCAGCTGCATTGCAGTGCCAGGTGCAGTGATCCTTGTGCCCAGGGCCCAGCCCCAGGGCCGCTCCGCTCAGCCCCCATTCCCCAGCAGGTGCGGCAGCTGCAGGAGGGGGCGGCCCAGCTGCGCACTGTGTACGCCGGGGAGAACGCCGATGCCATCGCCACCAAGGAGCAGGATGTGCTGCGGGCGTGGAAGGAGCTGCTGGGCTCGTGCGAAGCGTGCCGGCTGCAGATCACCACCACCACGGACAAGATGCGCTTCACCAGCATGGTGCGCGACCTCATCTCCTGGATGGATGGCGTCAGCTGCCAGATTGGTACTGGCGAGAAGCCCAGGTACCGGGGCCAGCGGGGCTTGGCCTTGGGAGCCTCAGACGGCTCAGCGCAGCCCAGGCCTTGGCCTTCTGCAGCATCGCTCCGTCCATCCCTCCCTCTGTCCTGCAGCATCGCTCCGTCCATCCCTCCCTCTGTCCTGCAGCATCCCTCCATCCATCCATCCCTTGCTCCATCCCTCTGTCCTGCAGCGTCCCTCCATCCCTCCCTCCCTTGCTCCATCCCTCTGTCCTGCAGTGTCCCTCCATCCCTCGCTCCATCTCTCTGCCCTGCAGCAGCCAGCCAACCCTCTCACTGTCACCAGCGCGGGCTCCTCACCTCCCCATGCCCCGGCCCGTTTGATGAGTGGCCGCCCTGTGCAGGACCCACCCCAGACGCCGTGGCAGAGCTCCTGGGGGCAGGAAGGGGGCAGAGAATCCGGGCTCCGGACTCTCCCCTCTGGGTGCCTGAGGAAGAGAGGTGGTTTGTCCAGGCCTGGGGACCCGCTGGGGACAGGGCTGGCTGGGGGGTCCCCTGGCGTGGATCTGAGGGCAGGGTCGTGGCCCTGGAGCCCACGCGGCCGCTCTGGGGCCCCTCCGCCCAGCCCCGCTCCTCCCCCGTAGCCAGGCCTGCCCCATCTCCCCCCAGGGATGTGTCCTCGGTGGAGGTGCTGATGAACTATCACCAGGGTCTGAAGAGCGAGATCGAAGCCCGAAGCCAGAGCATCGCGGCCTGTGTGGAGCTGGGCAAGACCCTAGTGCTCAACAGAAGCCCCGTGGCCGAGGAGGTAAGGCCGGCGCTGGGGCTGGGGCTGGGGTGGGGGGACAGGGCGTGGGGCCTGGGGGATGGGGAGGGGGTGGAGGGATGGGGCAGGGAGACCGGACAGGACATGGGGCCTGGGGCACAGGGCGGGGGGACAGAGCTTGGGGGCTGGGGCAGGGGGACAGGGCATAGGACCTGGGGGATGGGACGGGGGGACGGGGGCTGGGAGATGGGGAGATTCGCCATCGCTGCCACTTGGGGCTGGCACCGCTGGGGGCCGGGGTGTGGGGTGCGCAGGCCCCTGGCAGACACATGTGTCTCTCTACAGATCAAGGGCCACATGGAGAGGCTAATGACCAAGAAGAAGGAGCTGACTGACAAGTGGGACAAGCACTGGGAGTGGCTGCAGCAAAGTGAGTCCAAGGCACCCGCCCCCCAGGCCGGGAATGGACCCTGTAATGAACCTGGGGGCGCCTGCTTACAGCTGGGGGGGCGCCTGGGAGCCAGGACTGGGAGGGGAGGGGGGGTTGGTGGTTAGAGCAGGGGGGGCTGGGAGCCAGGACTCCTGGGTTCTCTCCCTAGCTCTGGGAGGGAGTGGGGACTAGTGGTTAGAGCAGGGGGGCCTGAGAGCCAGGCTCCTGGGTTCTCTCCCTGGCTCTGGGAGGGGTGTGGGGGTCTGGTGGTTAGAGCAGGGCGGGGCTGGGAGCCAGGACTCCTGGGTTCTCGCCTCGGCTTAGTTGCCGTGTGCCCTGGGCGAGTCATGCCAGCCCTCTGGTGTTCAGTGGCCCCTCCGTGGATGGCACATGGAGACTGGCACCCCCTCGGTGGTGCTGGTGTGTGGATGTGTGGACCCCCCGAGGGGAGAGCTGGAGGGGCCACGTGCTCACCCCCCCCCGCTCTCCCCAGTGCTGGAAGTGCACCAGTTCGCGCAGGAGGCCGTGGTGGCTGACGCCTGGCTCACGGCCCAGGAGCCCCTGCTGAAGAGCCGACAGCTCGGCAGCAGCGTGGACGAGGTGGAGCAGCTGATCCGGCGCCACGAGGCCTTTCGCAAGGCGGCCTCCACCTGGGAGGAGAGATTCAGCTCCCTGCGCCGCCTCACCACGGTATGGGGGGAGCCCATCCGCCCCCGTGGGCCCTGGACTGCCCCGGCCACGGCCATGCCCCCGATCCGCCACAGCCATCCCCTGGCCACGCCCCTGATCCGCCCCGTGGGGCCTGGCCACGCCCCCGATCCACCACAGCCACGCCCCTGGCCACGCCCCCGATCCGCCCCATGGGGCCTGGCCACGCCCCTGATCCACCACAGCCACGGCCCGGCCACGCCCCCGACCCGCCCCATGGGGCCTGGCCATGCCCCTGATCCGCCCCATGGGGCCTGGCCCCACCCCTGATCCACCACAGCCATGCCCCTGATCCGCCCTATGGGGCCTGGGGGCCTGGCCATGCTCACGATCCGCCCCCGTGGGCCCTGGATCCGGCCACGGCCCGGCCACGCCCCCGATCCGCCCCATGAGGTCTGGCCACGCCCCTGATCCACCACAGCCACGCCCCCGATCCGCCCCGTGGGACCTAGCCACGCCCCTGATCCACCACAGCCATGCCCCCGATCCACCCCATGGGGCCTGGCCACGCCCCTGATCCACCACAGCCACGCCCCTGGCCATGCTCCCGATCCGCCCCATGGGGCCTGGCCACGCCCCCGATCCACCCCCATGGGCCCTGGGGGGCAGGGAACAGCCACAGCATAGTGGTCCCTGGCCACTCTCCAATCCGCCCCCAGCCACGCCCCAATCCACCCTATATGGGGCAGAGAATTTTACCATCTCGCTGGCTGGAGATAGAACCCAGGAGTCCTGGCTCCCAGCCCCCCCTGCTCTAACCACCAGCCCCCACTCCCCTCCCAGAGCCGGGGAGAGAACCCAGGAGTCCTGGCTCCCAGTCCTGCACTTTAACCAGAACCCGTTTTCCCTGCAGCTAGAGAAGCTGAAGGCCGAGCAGAGCAAGCAGCCGGCCACACCACTCCTGGGACGCAAATTCTTGGGGGAGCCCAGCGAGCCGGGCCTCAAGGGCCCCTCGCTGCTGCGCCAGGCCGAGGCAAAGCTGGAGCGGCAGGACCTGCTGCGGGGCCGGCCCCAGGCTCCGGCCCTCCCCAGCGGGGGGCCAGGGGAGCCCGCGGAGGCGCTGGAGCTCAGGGTGGCCTACGTGCGGCAGGAGATGAAGCCGGAGCGGCTGCAGCCCCGGCTCGACCGCGTGCAGGAGGGCCTGGCTGTCGGCGCCGAGAGGCTGAGGGAGGCGAAGGCGGCAGCTGAGGAGAGGTTGGAGGCCAAGCCAAGCCAGCACCTGCAAGTGCCCGTGGCAGGCACGGTGCTGGCGGAGCCGGCCCAGGTCAGCCATGCTGAGACGCAACCGGAGCAGCCGCGGGAGCAGCGTCCGGAGCCCAGCGAGCAGGAGACGCTGCGCCACGAGCAGGCAGAGAGGCGCCGGGAGCGGCACGAGCGGCGCCTGGAGCGGCAGGGGTCCAGCGAGCAGGAGACGCCCCGGCACGAGCTGGCGGAGAGACGCCGGGAGCGGCACGAGCGGCGCCTGGAGCGGCAGGAGTCCAGCGAGCAGGAGACGCCCCGGCACGAGCCCAAAGGGGGCGGGTGAGTGCCACGCTCCACACCCGGGAGGCCTCCACTGGCGTCTCTGGGCCCCCGGCATCCTAGGGGAGTGTTAGCTCTGCTTACCTGGGCCGGGGCGACACCCCGCAGTCCAGGGGTTCAGTCCAGCCAGCGCTGCACAGTGTGTTTTGAAATGTGCCCGTGAAACCCGTCGGTGTCCCGGGGCACGGAGAGCGCGAACCGGGGCCGTTTCTTTCTTCGCGGGTGGGAACGAAGACCTGGATGGCTGGGGATCCCCGAGGCCGTGTTAAGCCCAGGTTAGAACTGGAGAGATTCAAACAGAACCTGGCTTTAGAGAAACCGAACCCAAAAGCAAACTGGTTTCTCACTACAATCCTGCGTCTCTTTGGCATCTCGCCTTGCCGTAGTGACGCTGCAAATACGGACTGGGGGCTTGTGCGCGCTGCGTTCACAGCAAACTGAAATCATGCCAGTCCGAAACAAGTCAATGAGTGACGTAAATAATTCATCAAATCCACCAAACGATGCAGCAAATGGATGTAAAAATAAAGGAATTCAATTGCCTGGAATTGAATTCATCCGACGAGAACAGACCAGGGATAAAGGGTTGAGTCCACATTCCTGGCCCCAGGCAATTTGGTCAGACATTTTGATCCTGGTCTTTGTTCTACTGCCCTGCGGCCCTCCTGGGCTGTTCTCGTAACTTCTCCTCAGATGGGAAACGTGGCCCAGGATTTGCCAGCGTCCCTTGGCTAATCGAGGCCAGCGCCCCCTAGTCCTGCCTTATGCCTGCTTCTCCTGCCTGGGAGTGGGGTCTGGCTGAGCCAGGCCTGGCGCCCTGGGACCTGAGAAGACCACGAGGGCTCCCGCCTTTTCTGCCCAGTGGTGTGATCTGTGTCGGGCTGGCGGGCTGCCTCGTCCACCCGAGGGACAGCTGCCAATCAGCAAACTCCTCCTGCCGCTTCTCTGTGTCCGGCGGACAGGGATCAAACCCCGGCTCCCCCAGCTCGCCCCGTCTGCACCCAAACCTCCAAACCCCGGCACCTCTTTCGGCGCCGGAGTGAAACCAGTTTCAATCTTCAGAGTAGCAGCCGTGTTAGTCTGTATCCGCAGAAAGAACAGGAGTACTTGTGGCACCTTAGAGACTAACATTTATTAGAGCATAAGCTTTCGTGGGCTACAGCCCACATCTATATGCATCCGAAGAAGTGGGCTGTGGCCCACGAAAGCTTATGCTCTAATAAATGTGTTAGTCTCTAAGGTGCCACAAGTACTCCTGTTCTTTTGCAGTTTCAATCTGTAGCAGGAGGAGGGAGATGAGCGCAGTGCAGGGATGTGCGAGGAGGGGGAGTCTCACACCCAGCGTGGGACACCTGTCTGCACGGCCCCCCAGGCAGCGCGGACCAAGCCCCCCCAGCTGCTCCCACACCCTAGGGGGCCTTTGACCGGCAGGGCCCTGGGCCGAGGGGGAGATCGGCCGTGCCCGAGGCTGCTTGGCCCCTGGCTGCCAGACATGGGTAGAAAACGGCTTCCCCACCACGTTCCCACCAGCTCCAGCTGATTTTCTTTTCACCCAAACGAACCCCCCCCCACCCCGTTGAGTTTTCCTGTGTCAGATCCCAGACGTCCCCCAGCAGGAAATCTGTCAGGGGGATGCTGAGCGCTCTCCCCCCGTCCCGGCTCGATCATGGCCCCCTCCAGGGCTGCGCGTCTCACCCTCTCTCTCTTCGCTGGCAGCAAGACCACGCTGGCCGAGATTGTGGAGCAGCTGCAGGAGAAGGAGTCGGCCGCGCAGGTGCCGGCCCCGGTAAGTGTCTCCCGCGGTGTCCGTGGGATGAGGTGGAGGAGCGATGGCCCATTTACGCCAGCTGGGGATCTGGCCCGGTGGCTGCAGAGCTGGGTTAACCCCTTCGGGTCTGCTCCTGCCCATTGCAGGGGAAAGCCCCCGCGGCCGGTTGCAGAAGGAAGCAGGGGTCCCTGACAGCCCGTCTCGGGAGAGCGGCCAGCGCCCTGGCCCAGGGGTCCTCAGCGCCGTGGGGCCAGGACGTAAGCTAGAGCTGCCCCAGAGGAACGTGAAGGGGACTTGGCCTCTCCTGGGCCCCGGGATCAGGGCCAGAGCCTGTCTCCTGCGGGGCGGGGGGAGTGGGGGCTCTGCCCGTCCACGGGCCTGACGTGCTCTTTGCCCCCCCAGCCCCGCGACTCCCCCGCCCGCCTGCCCAACGGCATCGACCTGCTGCCCGAGAGGACGCCGCGCCCGGACCGGCCCCGGGCCCGCGACAGGCCCAAGCCCAGGAGGAGGCCGCGGCCCAGGGACCCCAGCCAGCCCCCAGGGGAGAGCCGCAGGTCCCGCTCGGCGCCGGCCCAGAGCAGCGCCCCGCCCCCTCCGCCCCCCACCTACACCGTCCAGCTGGAGGGCTTCCTCTTACGCAAGCACGAACTGGAGGGGCCCAACAAGAAAGCCTCCAACAGGTGAGGGGCCCGGGGCCGCGAGCGGGGGCCCAGCGGGCCGGGGCTGTGGGGGAAGATCGGGGGAGGGGAGCCGGTCCCCTCCCCTGGCCAGCACTGAGTGGCCCCCCCACAGCGGGGTGGGCACAGGGCTGGGACTCAGTTTTTGCCCCACTTGCTCTCCCCCCCTCCCCCGCGGGCGGCCCTGGTAACAGAAATGAGGTTCTCCCAATCCCAAAGGGCCAAGCCCCAGACCCAGGTCAAATAATAACTTAGATCTGACCCAAAATCTGCATTGCAGCCAATTCTTATTAACTAAACTAAACTTAATTAGAAAAAGAAAGAGAGAGAGAGTTGGATGGAAGATCAATATATGGACAGACTTGAGTTCAGTTCTTGAGGTCCAGACCCAGAGCAGAGCTGGCGAGTTTGTAGCTGCCCAAAGTCTTTAGAAACAGTCCAGAGGTTACAGTCCAATGTCCGTGCTCAGGGTGGCCCCAGTCAGTGACTGGGGATCTCAATCCTTGTGGCTCCGGGTTTCCCCCTCTTGAAACCCAGAGCAGAGCTGAGATGAAGCAGGATCGTGGCCCAGGGTGTTTGCACGTTTCCAGCAGCCTCTTGGCCTGGGGAAACGATCGGCTCCCAACCATCCCGGCAATTAGCCCAGGTCCTTTACCCATTGACGGTTCAGCTCCAGGTCACCACAACCTCCACAGAGCCCTAGAGACACTAACACCAGTTCCCTCCAGTGTCCTACATGTTCATACTCCGGGTTTGATCTTTGACTCCAAGCCCCAGCAATAGACGCGCCGGGTTTGCCCCCGTCACAAGCCCTGAGCACATGACTCCCGGCTCGAGCAGCGCACCTGCATTTCCCGGCTCAGGTCAGTCGGTGGGGTGATTCACTCGTTCTGGCCCTGTCACCCGTCAGTGAGATCTGACATTACACTCCTAACGTGGATGGCGGGATCCTGCCCTGGCCAGCTGAGCCGGGCTCCCCTGCAGGGGTCTCCTCCGGGGGTACTGTGGGGCCATGACCCCAGGCCCGCTCCGTATGGCTGGATGGGCCGGGGGATCCCAGTCTGCCCTGTTCCATTGGGGTCGCTCTGTTTTGGTAGGTCCTGGGTAAACCTGTACTGTGTCCTGAGCAAAGGGGACCTGGGCTTCTATAAGGATGCCAAGGGGCAGGCGTCGGGCAGCACCCACGGTGGGGAGCCGCTGGTCCCCCTGCACCAGGCCACTAGCCAGGTGGCCAGTGACTACAAGAAGAAGAAGAACGTCTTCAAGCTCAAGTGAGTCCAGCCGCCCCCCCCCCCCCCGGGTCAGAGACCCCCCGCACCCAAAGACACCGGGCACCTGCCCCCCCTGAGACATCAGGCACCTGCCCCCTCCCTCCTCCAGGTCAGGGACACCGGCCCCTCCCCGCCCACCCCCAGAGACACCGGCCCCTCCCTGCCCCCCCCAGGTCAGAGACACCGGGCACCCGCCCCCCTCCCTCCCCCAGCTCAGAGACACCAGGCCCTGGGGGGGCAGCGGGTGTCTGGGCGGGTGCTGCCCTGGGGCTCAGGGGCTCTGTGCTGGGGGGTGAGTTGGGGTTGTGGGGCTGGAGCAGGGCTGCAGGGGGGGCTGCCTGGTAGAGGAAGCCCCCAGTCGTCCCAGGGCCGGGCCCCGGTTGAGCAGGACGCCATGTGGAAGCCCAGGGGCTGCGTGCGGGGAAGTCCAGAGCTGGGCTCCAGGAAAGGCCCCGGTGGCACGTTTCCCCATCACACATCACCCCCTTGCATGTTCCCCCCGATACATCACCCTCTCGCACATCCCCCACTCGCACATTCTCCCTTGTACGTGTCCGCCCTCGCACGTCGTCCCCCCCCCATCCCACAACACTAACACACCGCCTGCTTCCCCCAGGACCGGTGACGGGAACGAGTTCCTGCTGCAAGCCAAGGACGAGGTAGGACACGGCCAGGGTCTCACTCCTTGGGGCCGGCCGGGAGCTTCGCTGAGAGGGGCTGGGGGGTCAGACGGCACAAGGGGAACCCGACCCTGCCAACGCTCACATCTTCCGCGGCTCCTGAGTCCCGTTTCCAGGACCCGGGAGCATTCGAACCCCTTCCCCTCGCACTTGGGGCCCAGAGCCCGGCCCGGCCAACGGGCACAACCACAGCCAGGGGCCGGCCAGGAGTCAGGGCAGGGTGTGCCCAGGCGGGTGCCTCTCGTGGCAGGGTGCCGTGGGTCGGAGGACGGGCAGTGCCGGTTCTCTGGGCCCTGACTGGGTGAAGTTCCACTCGGCCGGGGAGCTGAGCCCTGTGGCCGGGACGCCTCGAGCGTTCCCGGCCGGGAGTCGGGGCAGGAAGGCTGGTCCTGAGCCGCTCCAGCAAGTCGAGCTGTGCCACTTTCCCGCGCTGGGGGGCCAGCCGGGCGTGCCCAGCCCCAGCCGGCCGGTGTATTGGGGGGCCGGGGCCAGGGTGGGTTCAGACAGCCCGAGTCTCTGCCCCCCCAGAGGCTGCGCGGGGGGTGGCAGCAGCTGGGGGTTCACGCGGCTCTGGCGTCTCTGTCCCACAGGAGGAGATGAAGAACTGGCTCCAGGCGCTGGCTGCCTCCACCGAGGAGCATGCCGAGATCGCCCGCTGGAGCCAGGCGCTGCTCACCACTTCCTCCACCGACGAGGGCAACCCGCGGCGGGAGAGCGACCGGCGGGCCAGCACCTCCGGCAGGAAGAAGTGAGGCGGGCGGGGCAGAGTGCCGGGGCTGAGAGCAGAGCCACGCCGCCCCACCATCTGCAGCCTCCCTCCGCGCCACGCACCGAGCCAGCCCCTCCGTCTGCGCCCGTCCCGGACAGTCCCTGGACATGGGTGCCCCCGCACACCCGCTGCAGGAATCTGCGCCCGGGGAGAGGAGAGCCCCGAAACACACTCTGTTTGCATTCGGTGCCCGGGGGAGCCCAGCCCGTGTCAGCGGGAGCCGCCGGCTGGCCCGGCTCCTCACCACGGGATGATATATGCAAACCCGGCACCGTGTGGGGCTGGGAGGGGAAATCCACCGGACTCAGAGACTCTGCGCAGTGGGGAAGGGCCTGGCCCACTTCATTTCATCCCCTGGGGGGCATACAGGAGCCTCCCCCTCTCCCTGTGTGGGGCGGGGCCCAGAGAGAGGCAGGCAGTTCTGGTCCCTCCCCGGGCTGCGGGGGCAGGGTGCCTGTTTACACCGGCTCAGGATTTGGCCCACGCCTTGTGAGTGGGGGAGGGAAGGGGGCAGGGCTGGGGATGGTCTTCGGGTCCATATAATGGTGTGCTGGCCCCTTAAGACCCAGCCTAGGCCCCCAGGCCCCCGGCCCAGGCTGGGCCAGCCAGGGATCGTGGGGAAGGGGACTGAGTTCGAGGTTGGGTCATTCCTGGCTGGCCCAGCCTGGGCCGGGACCAGCGTGCTCTGGCCGGTTGCTGGCAGGCAGCTCTCCGTTCTGCCACCACCTCACCTCCCTCTCCGTGGCAGCGCCCGCGACTCTGGATGGGGCAGGCGTTTGGAGAGGGCATCCTGCCTCCCTGGCCTGGTCTGTCTCGCTGCAGCCCCGCGCTTGGCATCTCGTGCCCTGGGGGAGCAGGCTCTCCTGCCGCCCGCAGAGCCCTGGCCCTGACGCCGCCAAAGGGTATCTGAGACTCGCCCCCAGCAAGCCCCTGGTTCCACCTCCCACTCGTGCATCCCCTTGCACGCCAGCACTCGTGCACACATGTCCATGCATCCTGGGCCTGCTCTTCCCACCTCTGCCGTGTGGGTCAGAACGGCATCGGCAGCGCTTGGCCGGATCCCCCACTTCTCCTGCGGAGCCAGGGGCCCGAGGTCTGGGAGCTGGCCCTGCTGCCCAACCAGGACCCGCTGCGCTCACTGCTGCCATGGGCAGGGGCTGGCAGCTGGAGCGTTTGCACAGCCAAGGGTGGAGCTGCTGGGCCCAGGGCCTCTGTACCCCACAGGGCCTGTTCAGCCATCTGCCCCCAAGCCACCCTGCATGTGTCGGGTTTGTGCCTATGCCCGTGCCAGGCTCGCCCAGCCCCCATGGAGGAGCCGTCCCTGGCCCCTCTCCACGTGTCCCCCCCCTCCAGGAGCCCTCCCCCGGTGCCTTCAGGCCACAGGAGATCCTGTCCCTGGGGTAGGCAGCAGCCCCCCAGCCCCTGCCCCTTCAAACCCCGCAAGCTCGGGACCGGGACCAGCCCTTGCCTTGGCCCAGGCGAGAGTTCAGGGGTCCTGGCTGCTGTGGGCTGGGCTCCGGTGCCGACTTCTCCCTCCCCAGTCCCCTTAACAAGCCATAGTGCTGGGTCTGCACGTGTGTGAGCGGCCTGGCCCCCAGCCTCGGCCCACTGGGCACAGGGGCCCAGTGGGAAGAGCCGGAGGGTGAGGGGCTCCTCCCACGTCACACGAGGGGCACATCTTTATGCAATAAACGGGCAGGGGCGAGGCTCTGGAGCAGGGGGCAGCAGGTTCTTGGCCAAAGCAGCCCCTGCCTGGCCGCAGTCCCTGGCAGCAGTGCAGAGCCGGGCTGGGGCCCTGGGAGTGACTGGTCAGGGGGTCAGGCCCGTGGGCCGATTGCTTTGGGATTCGGGGCCCTGGAGGGCAAAGCGCCGGGAATGGCTCCAAGGAGCGGCCCCTGCAGGTGGCTGTGCTGGGGCGGGAGCCCAGACGGACGCTGACCAGACGCTCCGTTGGGAATTGCCCCGGCTGTAGCCAAAGCCGCCTCGCCGGGTTCCCGGCCTGTGGAACGGAGCCTGGGCAGGGGCCAAACCCGGCGTCTTCCAAGAGAAATAGACAGGGATTGGGCCGGACTCCAGCGGGCGTCGACCCAAGGGGCGCTGGCCACCAGACGGGTGTGGAACCAGCGTTTCCTCTCTCGGGTGGCGCCTGCCGCCGTCTCGGGGGCCGGTTCTTCAGGCAGCGCAGAGCCGGGGGCACTGGGATCCGGGGCCCAGTTCTCCGTGCCCTGTGCTGCGGGTCAGGAGCATTTCCCACCCACCGTGCAAACCGCCCCCGGCCTTGTGTTACCCCCCAGCCGTCCCCCTGTTTTATACCCCAGCCCCCCACCCCTCGCCTCCGTCTAGTGACATGGGAGCGAATCAAGACAAAGCCACTTCCCTGCACCAGAGCCGGTTCCCCCTTTGGCCCCGGCTTTCGCCTGCGGCCCCGGGAGCCTGTACAATAGTGTCATTGCTCTGATGATGTTTCTCCTCCTGTATAAAGAAAATCTGCCCGTGACAGCGCACGCCGGGTGGGGTCGAGTTTATTTTGTCCCGGCTGTAAGTCTCTGGGGCGCGGGGACGGGTTTGGCAAGAGGTGAGCCGGGCGCACGACCCCGCCCCCGGAGCCGAGCTGGGCTGTGTCGGGACCGGGGCTGGACTCGACGCCCTGTGCCTCTAAACGGGGGGGGGGGGGGGGGGGGGGGAACGCGGGGGGGGGGGGGGGGGGGGGGGGGGGGGGGGGGGGGGGG
>NC_048313.1:7814482-7815239 GCF_013100865.1 Trachemys scripta elegans
GGGGGGGGGGGGGGGGGGGGGGGGGGGGGGGGGGGGGGGGGGGGGGCAGGACTCGCCTGGCGGAGCCGGAACGTCACGGACGGGGCCCCCCCGCCTGCGGGCTGTGACCCACGTGAGGGGTCAGCGCCGGGTCAGGGAGATGGGGGGGGGAGGAGCGGGACAAGGGTTAAGAGGGCGGGGCGGGGGGCCCAGTTCCCCCTCTCCGGGGCCTGTCCCTTTAAGAGGCGGGACGGGGCGGAGCCCGCTTGGTGTGGGCGGGCCCCGGGGGAAGCGGGATCCAATCCGTGCGCGGGGTGGGCGGGCCCCGGGCGAGAAGGGAGCCAATCGGCGCGCGGGGTGGGCGGGCCCCGGGAGAAAAGGGGGCCAATCGCCGCTAGGGGTGGGCGGGGCCCGGGCCAGGAGGGAGCCAATCGCCGCTAGGGGTGGGCGGGCCCCGGGGAAGCGGGATCCAATCGGCGCGCGGGGTGGGCGTGTCCCCGGCGGGGCGGGGGCGGTGGCGGAAGCGGGGCGCGGGCCCGCGCGGGGCCGGACATGGCGGCGCCAGGCGGGAGCGCGCGGCCGGGCGCGGAGCTGATCCAGCTCAACGTGGGGGGCAAAAGGCGAGCGGGGGAGGGGCCGGGACCCCCCGGAATCCTGCCCCGCCCCCCGGGACCCTCCCGGGACCTCCCGGCCCCTCCCCCCCGGAATCCTGCCCCGCCCCCCGGGACCCTCCCGGGACCTCCCGGCCCCTCCCCCCCGGAATCCTGCCCCGCCCCCC
>NC_048313.1:7815339-7822956 GCF_013100865.1 Trachemys scripta elegans
AGCCCTGGTCAGTCTCGTCTCCTGACTCTTCCATGGGCAAATCAGAAAAAAAATCTTCCGGACAGCTGCCAAGGAAAGGGAGACGCCTGGACCGGCGCCGGTCGGGCCGAGGACTGAATCGCCCGGCCCACGTTGCAGCTGGCACCAGGTGTCACCTCTCGCCCAGTGACACTGCTGCCCTCCCCACCGCCTGCCCCGCAGTGGCTGGCAGAGGGACCGCGGGGGAAGAAGACGGGCGGTGGCTCACGCTGGGCTGCGGATGCTCCCCAGGAGTTACTGCATTGGGTAAGGAGAGCTGCCGGGGGCACGTTAGTCACCAAGCAATGGGTCGGGCGTCAGACGGGACACGGCCACGTCGAGATGAACCCCCTTGCTCAGCGGCCTGCGTCAGCACTTCCACCAGCGGCGTCAGCACTTCCACGCCATCCCGGGCCCGACCCCCCCAGCCATTCACACGGGCCCGGCACGAGACGGCATCACTTCTTCCTCATTCCGAGCGGCCGGGTGGGTGGGGGCTTGGCAGCGAGCCGGTCCCCACCCTCGCCAGTTTCGGCAAACGCGGCCAGAGGCTCTGCACTGATGCAATTTCCATGCCCCAAACTCTCGGCACACCCGATGTTGGGTTTTAAATCTCTCTCGTCAGGAAGAGCCGGGCGCTGGCCAGGACTTCCTCCCGCAAAGTCCCTGGTGTCGCGGTTCTGAAATCAGGGCCGCAAGAGCCAGGAAATGCGAAGTTCCCGGCGTCGGCTGCTTCTGTCACCGACCTGGCCTTCCCACACGCGGTTTGTGCCCCGTGCCAGTGGGAGGGGCGGCTTGGGCTGGGTTTTAACCGATCGAAGCCTGGTCTGCAGTTAGCTCGGCGCCCAGGGCTGGGAGAAATCCACGCCCGTGAGCGCCGCTGTTAAGCCGACCCAGCGAGGTCGATGGACGATTTCTTCCATAAACCAGCTCCCGTTTCTCGCAAAAGGGATGGGAGGAAGCAGTTGCAACAGGGGGCTACCCCAGTCTCCAACCTCCAGGCTTCCGAGGGACACCCAGACAGACAGACAGACAACCCGGGATCTTACGATCTGAATGCAGCCTGTGCTGCTCCGTCTGGGACAGTTAAAACAGTGCAACCTGTGTGTGTCGAAAAGCCCTTCGCGTCTCACGTGGGACGCCATTCGCTGGAGAAACTCACGTCCGATTGTTTAAAAACCTGCTGTCGTCACAGGTAAGAGCAGAGCTTCCTAGAACCGGAGAGGAGGGGAAATCCCGCCAGATGTTTTTCTGGTCCAGGTGATTTTATTTTGTGCACTTTCATTACACGGGGGAAAGAGTGAAACTGACGGCACGGTTAGTCACCTGCCCGTGTTTGTCTGGGTCTTTCGTGGGGGAAAGCGGCAGCGTGTCATTAAAACCAGCCCGCAAGTGTCATCGGCAAACCACAAAAAGTGGCCGGGGGCTTGGAGTTTATTTTTAACTCTTGTTTGTCTGTTATTTTTAGACTGACCCTGACCCGCTCTCCAGTTTAAAGGCCAGAAGGCAGGAGAGGATCGGGGCAGGGGAAGCCTGGAGCCTGTTTTGTTGAGCTGGCGACAGGAAAAGGGGTGAAGAACAAAGAAAAATGCCAAGGGGTTCCAGGGGGTGGACAGCGCTCGGTACCACCGGGAGCCCGGACGCTGGGCTAGGTGGTCCCTAGTGGAGAGTCTCTCGGCCTCCTGGTTGGGTCCAGTCCTGCCCCCGGCTGTCCTGCCGGCCCCGCTGCTCGGCACGCGCCGTCCTGTGGCCCGGAACGTACCCACACACAGGAAACGCCGTCCCAATGGCCCTTCGCCTCATCGCAGCCAGTGCTGGGGCCCGGGCGTCGCTCAAGTCCCTGGCTTCGCTCTCTCCTGGGCCAGGGCCTCGCCCCCCACGACAGAGCAGGAAACTGACGCAAAGAGCGGGGGCAAGGACTTGCCCATGGGCAAACAGGGAGCCAGTGGCAAAGCCAGGAACCCAGGAGTCCGGGCGCCCAGCCCCCTCCTACTCTTACTTCTGGACCCTGCTCCCCTCCCAGAGCTGGGAGAGAACCCAGGAGTCCTGGCTCCCACCCCTTATTACCCTCCCCATCCCCTTGAGTCCACTCTGGAGCAGAGAAATGGGACTTGACTTGGCTGGGATTTTCCTCGGCTGCAGCAGGGACCTGACGCCTTCCCCTGGCTTCCCCTCAGGCCAGAGCAGGCCGCTGGCTCCCAGCCCAGCCAATATCCCCTGACCATCGCCCCAGAGCAAAGGGATGGAGGCATCTAGCCGGGAATCGCCCAGCCCAGCCCGCACTGCTCGGCCCGTCTGGACTGTCGGCTCCTTTCCCCCTTCCCCACCCGCCCGGCTTTCCGTTGTTTCTCACTTATGTGTCATTTCCCTGCAGTGTCCGCCGGGTCGGGCCCAGCCCAGAGCTGGCGCTAGGGGATCTGCCCCCCCCCAGGGCACGCGGATGGAGCCGGGCCCCCCCAGGTCAGTGCTACATTGTACCCCGGCCACAGGGTGGGGATAGAGATGGGCCCTGGCCCTGGCTGCTTGGGGAAAATGATCAGGGTTGAGGGGATTGAAAGGGGATGCAGGCCAGGGACACAACACAGGCGGATACACACACAACACACAGACACAGAGATAACACAAACACAGGCAGACACAACATAGAGACACACAACACAGACACAGAGACAACACACAGAGATCACACAAACACAGAGACAGAGACGACCCCCAGACGCAACACACAAACACAGACACAAAGACAACATACAGATAACACAAACACAGACACAATATACAGAGACAATACAGAGACAGGGACAACACACAGAGACATGCAGACACACAACCCAGACACAGAGACGACACAAACACAGACACAGCAGAGATGACATGCAGACACAACGCACAAACACAGACACAACACACAGACATCATGCACACCCAGAGACATAAAGACGACCTACGCACACAGACACAACCCGTACACAAAGACAGGCAGATATCCGATATCCCGGCTAGCCCAGCCAAGGGACCAGACACAACAAACAAGTCCTAACAAACCCCAGGGGAGGGAGCGGGGGTGAGATGGCAAACCAGGCCGCAACCCTGAAGCTACAACAAAGCTCCCCCCACGCCGCAGACCATGGCGGGCTGGGATTGCTCCACCATCAATCTCCCAATGCTTCCGGACATCACTTACGCCCTGGTCTTTCCGGCATCCCCACCCCCGAGTGCGCTGGGGCAACATCACAGGAGTCTGTTTAAAATCCCAAGATTTCGTTTCACGAAGCACACGCCCAAAATCCCGAGGCGTTTTAACCACGCGTCAGGCTCCCCAGTCTCATGAGATGGGCTTTCCAATCACCATGGTTCAAATGACTATTTGTGATTCTGGGGGGGTCCTGTTGATTTGCCTGCGTGTTTCCCAGCCTTTGGGTACCGCTGAAGTCCCGTTTCAAAGCCCTTTCCTCCAGCCGCTCGTGCGAGAAACAGGCTGGATTCCTGATCCTGCTGAAATCAGTGACAAACTCCGCTGCTTTCAAAGGGGCAGGTTCTACCCCTTCCTGACTGGAGTCTCTCACATAACCCCTGACCACAGGAGCCGGGAATCCAAGGAAACCCCCAAATCGCACGAGACTTGGGACAAAATCCTGGGAGTTGGCCGCACTGTCTTTGATTCGTCTGCCTTCTCCGGCACAGAGCGGCCAACTCTTGCAATTTTCACACTTGTCTTCTACTAATTGGGGTCTCTCGTAAAGCCCCAGCACCTGGAGTCACGGGGCAATCCCTGAGTCTCTAGGCTTTAATAAAAAGGAAGTGGCTAGCCCCGGTGGGCGTGGAGAACGGCTTGTAAATATGAAGCGCCTNGGACTCCTGGGTTCTCTCCCCGGCTCTGGGAGGGGAGTGGGGTCTAGTGGTTAGAGCAGGGGGGCTGGGAGCAGGACACCTGGGTTGCAGCCGGCTGTCTCACCCCTCCCGAGGAGGACAGGCTGTCCCGTGACTGGTGTTGCTGCTGGTATTTACCGCCCTGGCCTTGGTTTGGGGATAAACAGGGCGTGTTTGTGTTCTTGTCTCCCGGGCTGATGCAGGACAGCGTGTGCCCGCCGGGGAGAGGCTGCGGGCACCGGCTCTTCCTTCCCATAGCCTGGGTGCAGAGGAACCCGGCCGGACTGTGCCCCGAGATGGGGGTAAATGCCCGGCTTTGCTGTTTGCCCCGGGGCAGAGGGGAGCTCACTGGGGGGGGCAGGGGGCTGACTTGTGCCTTGGGGGCACAGATGATGTAACCAGCCCTGCCCCCTACGCACACTCCTACGTGAACTCACCCACGTGTGGGCTTTAAAAATACACTGCAGCAAAAATCCCCATGCGGGGGGGAAACGAACCCAGCCCCACCACCGCAGACTCAGCGAGACAGTCCCTGTCCCGAAGGGCCCCCACTCCGACCAGACGCTAGATGGGGAAACTGAGTCTGGCCCGAGGTCGCACAGCAAGTCCGGGGCCCAGCCAGGACTTGAACCCCGGTGTCCTGTATCCGAGCCCTGCCCCCCATGGGGTGGGCGGAGCGCCCCCGGGTGGCTGCCCCCTGCCCGCGCCAGGGCCTGTCTCCTGTCGCTGTCATGGAAAATTCTCTGCCAGATGGCCCGGTTGCTTGGCAACCCCCTGGCGTCGTCACCCCCCCGGGCCCCCCCGCCCAGGCTTGGATGCCAGCCAGAGGGGAGGGCTCCGGCTGCCTTGCAAAGAGGGAGCTGGCGCCAAGGGGAAGCGTGGGGCCGTGGGGCTGGCGGGCCATGAAGCCGCGGGACAGGAGCCCCCATCGGGTAAGTACCCGCGGGGCGCACGGGGCAGGTGCGACTGAGCGGGACACGTTGGGGGTTTTGGGGGGGTGGGGGGGGGCGGGAGAGGTGTCTGTAGAAGACAAAGCCCCGAATAGCAGGATGTGGGGTTACCCGAGGTGGGTCCAGAGCTCGGCCCAGGGACCCGGTCTGCTCTGTGCCTCAGCTTCCCCAGGTGGGCACGAGGGGGCTGACCCAGGTCCCAGGGGCTCCGGGACATTGAGAGGTTACCGGGCACCTCGACCGCCAGCCCGGCCCCACCCCTCCCCCCGGGGATAGAACCCAGGCGTCCGGGCTCCCTGCTCTAACCACCAGCTCCCCCCACCCCTCCCCCCGGGGATAGAACCCAGGCGTCCGGGCTCCCTGCTCTAACCACCAGCCCTCCCCACCCCTCCCCCCGGGGGATAGAACCCAGGCGTCCGGGCTCCCAGCTCCCCCCCGCCCCCAGGCGTCCTGCCCTTTTATCCAGAGGACAATGGCTCCCCTGCGTGTTGCCATAGCGATTCGCCCCAGGCGCTGGGCTTTGTCTGGCCATGGAGGTGGGGGGGACTCCAGAGCCCCCGCCCCCTGTTGGCTGCCTGCCCAGGGGCCAGACCCGGGGGGGGCTCTTTGCCCCTGGTGGCTCAGCTCTGCCCCCCCGACGGTGCCGCAGCAGGAGCAGAGGGGGGGTTACACAGCTGGGGACCCCCCCCCAGCAGCGACTGCCCCCTGCTCTAACCACCAGGCCCCACTCCCCTCCCAGAGCCGGGGAGAGAACCCAGGAGTCCTGGCCCCCACCCCCCCGCTCTAATCACTAGTCCCCACTCCCCTCCCAGAGCTGGGGCGAGAACCCAGGAGTCCGGGCTCCCAGCCCCCTGCACTAACCACTAGCCCCTCGTCCCCAAGCCGGGGAGAGAACCCAGGTGTCCTGGCTCTTGCGATGAGCGAGGTTCTCGAGCGCTGTTACCCTGTGGGGGCCCTTTGCCCGTGTGTGATCCCTGCCCCCGGCTGACACGCCATGGCAAAGCCCGGGACTCACTTGCAGCCCCCAGGGGACGTTTGAGTGGAAAGCTGCCAACTGGTCACCAGGAGCCAGGCCCCCGCGCCCTGCCCAGAACCCGTCCCGACTCCCAGCCTTTGGGGTGGGGGTGGCGGGACCCCCAGGCCCCTCGTGGAGCGAATGCACCTGGTGCTCATGGGAAAATGTCCCCCACGTCCCAGGCCGCCGGCTGGTTAAACCCTCGGCCTGGTTTCCCTGGGGAGGCTGGGCGCTGCAGGAGGGGGGGTCGCCGGGCCGCGGGGGAGCTGGGAGCGGATTGGGTCGGCCCCTCCAGCCCTCTGTGCTCCGCTAGTGTGGGATAAATCACCCCCCACTGCCCCTGTGTCTGGCCACTGCCCCGGCTGGGCGTGCAGCGTTGGGCTCACCGGGAGCCCTGTGCCCCTGGGGGGCTGCCCCATGGCCGGTGGGCCCCGGCTGTCGGGAATGAGCCGCGGATTTCCGAGCCTGAAAGGGGTTCTCGGAACCGCCTGAAAACGGGGTGAGAATGGGGGAAGGAGCCTGGGGCCTTCAGAGCCGGACTCCTGGGTTCTGTTCCCACACCCTTTGGGGGCCTCGCAGCCGTCCGGGCGTCCGGCCTGGTGCCAGGGCATTGTTTGCAGCTCGCTAGTTAGCAGGTTACCCCTGCCTCGCAGGTGGGGAAACTGAGCCACAGTGACTCCAGGCAGACCCCGATCTCCTGGGTTCCAGCCCGGGGCCTCCACAAGGCCGGCCTCCCTGGCCCCCAGGTTCAGTCTACGGCTGCTTGTGGGGGGTTGGCCCTGCTCTGTGCCTCAGTTTCCCCATTCCCCCCTGTAGCACCCGGCTGATGCTCCCTGGGGCGCGGGTGGCTTCACGGTGCTTTGGAAGGGGAAGAGGAAATGGTCCGGGACGCCGAGTGACGACCGCACCTGCCCCCCCGCCCCCCCCCCGGCTGTCACGTGCAGAGCAGACAAACCTGTTGGGATGGAAAACCTGACAGGCCCCGCCTCTGCTTTCCCATGACAAGTCTCTGACTCCTGCCCCCCCCCCCCCGATGCCACCCAGACGCGGGGCGGGACGGGGCAGGTCCACGCTGCCGCAGCTGGGTCTGGGCAATAACTGGATGGGGCAGCTTGGGACGGGGATTGGAGATCCAGCGAAAATTGGCTTCCCGAGAGGGGAGATTCCTTAAAAGCTGCTTTCCCGGGTAAGTGAGACCCAGCTGTTAGCAGGGGAGCGCCTTGATGTCCTGACCAAGATCAGGGCCCCGTCGTGCTGGGCGCTGCCCAGACCCCAGCCGAGATCAGGGCCCCGTCGCGCCGGGCGCTGCCCAGACCCCAGCGGAGATCAGGGCCCCGTCGTGCCGGGCGCTGCCCAGACCCCAGCCGAGATCGGGGCCCCGTCGTGCCAGGCGCCGCCCAGACCCTGACAGATATCAGGGTCCCATCGCGCCGGGCGCTGCCCAGACCCCAGCCGAGATCAGGGCCCTGTCGTGCCGGGCGCTGCCCAGACCCCAGCCGAGATCAGGGCCCTGTCGTGCCGGGCGCTGCCCAGACTCCAGCCGAGATCAGGGCCCCGTCGTACCGGGCGCTGCCCAGACCCCAGCCGAGATCGGGGCCCCGTCGTGCCAGGCGCCGCCCAGACTCTGACAGATATCAGGGTCCCATCGCGCCAGGTGCTGCCCAGACCCTGACAGAGATCAGGGCCCTGTCATGCCGGGCGCTGCCCAGACCCTGACAGAGATCAGGGCCCCGTCATGCCGGGCGCTGCCCAGACCCTGACAGA
>NC_048313.1:7823017-7905312 GCF_013100865.1 Trachemys scripta elegans
GAGATCAGGGCCCCGTTGGTCCCGGCGCTGCCCAGACCCGGGCTGGGCGCTGCGCCCACCCAGAGCAACAGAGGGCAGGCTGTTCTCCCCATGTCACTGCTGGGGGACTGAGGCCTGGGGAGATGCAAGGAGTTGCCCAGGGCCACCCCATACATCAGTGGCAGAGCCAGGTGTCCTGACTCCAGTCCCAGGCCCTCGCCGCTGGCCGACCAGTTTCCGCCCCCCCACCCCAGCTTGGTTGTGCCTCGGCCCTGGTCACGCCAGCAGGTTTCTGCTCGGAGCTCACGGCCGCCTTGCACAGAGTCAGCAAGAAACCGCGAGGCGCTTGTGATGGAAAATGTGCATCAGGCCGGGGCCGGGCCCGGGGCCCGGGGAAGTGCTCTGGGGGAAGTGCTGAGCGGTGCGGGGGGAGGGAGTGTCTGTTGAAAGGGTGAAGCTGGTGCAGCCGTGAACTGGTTTGGTAACAATGGCTGAGGCTCCTGGCTGTGTTGTGTTCTTGAGAAACCCCTAGAACCCAGGCGTCCGGGCTCCCAGCCCCCACTCCCCCGTGCTCTAACCACTAGAGCCCACTCCCCTCGCAGAGCTGGGGAGAGAACCCAGGAGTCCTGGCTCCCAGACACGAGGCCCACATGGGCTTGTCCCTCAGGGCCCATATGGGGGTGGGGGTGGGGTGGCCTTGGCCTGGCCCTCCCACCTCCTGCCCCTGAGCAGAGGGGCCAGTCTCAGCAGCTCCCGGACTAGCTGGTGCCAGCAGGTGGTAGGGACCCCGCCCCCCTGCACCGACCTGTGCCCTGGGTGAAAGTCCAGGCGGGGGGCGGGGATGGGGACTCTGATCTGCGCCGAGCGGCGGTGCCAAGCCAGCGTCTCTCCGTGGGGCAGCGCCCGCCTTGACCTGGGCTCCGGCCAACCGGCTCCGGGCCCCCGGCGGTTAGCAGGGCCAGAACCCAGCAGACTGGGCCGATGCAGGAGGGGGCAATGCCGGAGGTCGGAGGGGGCTGGGGGAGGGCGCAGGGGCTGGGTGCCTGCCAGGGGGAGGTGTCGAAGGCCCAGACGGGCGACAGGCTCACCTGGGCGGGAACGCCCCATAACCAATGGTCGGGCCCAGCCGAGCTTCCGAACTAGCCGCATGCATGGGGTCAGGGGGGCTGGGAGCCAGGAGTCCTGGATTCTCTCCCCGGCTCTGGGAGGGGAGTGGGGTCTGGTGGTTAGAGCGGGCGGGGGGGGGGGAGCTGGGAGCCAGGACTCCTGGGTTCTATCCCAGCTCTGGGAGAGGAGCAGGGTCTAGTGGTTAGAGCAGGGGTTGGGGGAGGAGTCCCTCCCTTTTTGTTCTTTTCTGAGCTCTCCCGCAGTTATTCTGGGCCTCAGTTTCCCCACCTGTAACATAGGGAGAACAATCCTTCCTGTTAGCTGTGCGGAGCAGGTAGGGGCTCTCACTTGGGGTCTGTGCAGCACCTGGCACACTGGGACTGGGGGGGGGGTGATCTCAGCTGGGACCCTCCTACAGTACGGGGGGTGGCTTGGGCACTAACTCCCTCCCTGCCTTTCTCTGTAGAACAAGCCGTGGAAAAAACTCAAAAGCATGGTCCACTGGTCGCCTTTCGTCGTGTCCTTCAAGAAGCGCTACCCCTGGGTGCAGCTGGCCGGCCATGCGGGTGAGAGGGGCCGCAGGAATGGGGGGCACGGTAAGCCCGTGTGGGGTGGGGAGCTCTGCTGGGGGGTGCAGCCAGCCCCGATGGTGGCTGGCGAAGGCAGCGCCGTGTGCCCAGCGGGCACGGGCCGGGGTGTGTCCATGCTCCCCTGACCCCAGCCATCCCCTCCCTCCCCCGCAGGGAATTTCAAAGCTGGGGACTACGGGCGGATCCTGAAGAAGTTCTGCCCGCGGGAGCAGCAGTGCCTGGAGCACCTCATGCGGGACTCACTGCGCCCCCATGTGCCCACCTACTTCGGGCTGGCGCAGCGGGATGGCGAGCGCTACAACCAGATGGAGGATCTGCTGGCCAGCTTTGAGACGCCCTCCATCATGGACTGCAAGATGGGGGTCAGGTGAGAACCTGGCTGCGGGGCACAGGCAAGCTGCCTCAGCGAGAGAACCCAGGAGTCCTGGCTCCCAGCCCCCCTGCTCTAATCACTAGCCCCCACTCCCCTCCCAGAGCCGGGAGAGAACCCAGGAGTCCTGGCTCCCAGCCCCCTCCTTTAACCACTAGCCCCCACAGCCGGGGTAGAACCCAGGAGCCCTGCGCTGGGAGTGCCAGAGCCAAGGGCTGGCTGAGGCATGGGCCGTGGGGTGAGCGCCCCCGGCTGATCCCCGCTCTGCCCCCCGCAGGACGTACCTGGAGGAGGAGCTGGAGCAAGCTCGCCAGCGGCCCCGGCTGCGCTGTGACATGTACGAGAAGATGGTGGCGGTGGACCCGGGGGCGCCCACGCCCGAGGAGCACACCCAGCGCGCCGTGCTCAAGCCCCGCTACATGCAGTGGAGGGAGTCGCTCAGCTCCACCGCCACGCTGGGCTTCCGCATCGAGGGCATCAAGGTGGGGGCCACGAGCTGGGGCGGAGCAGGCCTGGCTGGGGGGGTCACATCTGGCTGGAGCAGGGGCATCTGGCTCTGGGGTGGGGAGATCACGTCTGGCTGTAGCAGGGGCGTCTGGCTCTAGAGAGGGGGGGGATCACGTCTGGCTGGGGTAGGGCTGGCTCTAGGGGCAGCGGCTCTGACTGGGGCACGTGCGTCCCCCTCGGCCCCCCCATGCCCCGGCCTGACAGGTCTCTGTGTCCCCAGAAAGCTGACGGCACCTGCAGCACCAACTTCAAGAAGACGCGGCTGCCCGAGCAGGTGGTGCAGGCACTGGGCGACTTCGTGGACGGCGACAGAACCATTCTGGTGAGGGGCTGGGCTCCCCGGTGGTGCTGCTGGCCCTGGGTGGGGGGGGGCATCGCCCAGAGCTTGGGCTTTTCGCTGCCAAGATGCAGCCACCTCTGGGGTACAGTACAGCGGCTGGCTAGTATCTGTGTGACTTTTGTTTCAACCAGCGTGCGGCAGCACAGCGCCCCCTAGTGCTGTCCTAGCGCCAGCCCTGCCTGCCAGGGGACAGCGCCCCCTGCTGCCCCCGCCCCGCTCCCTACCCCATAGCGCCTCCTAGGGACAGTCCTGCCTGCCAGGGGACAGCGCCCCCTGCTGAGCCCCCATCCCACAGCCCCCCAACACTGCCGTGGTGCCAGCACCTGCCGATCGGGCCAGCCACATTCCCCTCCCTGCCAGGGCCCAGACGGGCTGGGCCTGGCTAATGCTCAGGTGGGTCCCGCAGCGCCATCGCCCCCTGCTGGCCTCCTGCAGCTACCTCAGCCTCACCTGTCCACCTCCCCTCTTCCTCCCCAGACTAACTACCTGGGCCGCTTGAAGGAGCTGCGGGCGGCGCTGGAGCAGTCCGAGTTCTTCAAGACCCACGAGGTAGGTTCTGGCTGGGCGTGGGGCTGAGGGAGGCGGCAGGCCTGCGGGGGGAGGCGCTCCCTGCCGAGTGGGGGGCCCAGCCAGTGGCCCTCACGCTGGGGATCTGGGCACATGCGCCAGGATGCAGGGTCTGTTCTCCTGCCCCCTGGCAGCCCCGGGTCCGTAGGAAACAACACGTCTCCCCTCTGGCCACGCCTGGATGCGCTGGGTTCTACAGCGCCTTCCTCCTGTGGATCCCAGAGCAATGAATGGACCCAGGAGTCCTGGCTCCCAGCCCCCCTCCTCTAACCACTAGACCCCACTCCCCTCCCAGAGCCGGGGAGAGAACCCAGGAGTCCTGGCTCCCAGGCCCCCTCCTCTAACCACTAGA
The DNA here is from genome assembly GCF_013100865.1 of Trachemys scripta elegans. Taxonomy (NCBI): domain Eukaryota; kingdom Metazoa; phylum Chordata; order Testudines; family Emydidae; genus Trachemys; species Trachemys scripta. The sequence goes on from NC_048313.1 coordinate 7,826,830, forward strand.
CCCCACTCCCCTCCCAGAGCCGGGGAGAGAACCCAGGAGTCCTGGCTCCCAGTCCCCCACTCACTGAGCTCTGTGTTTGCCCCCCGACAGGTGGTGGGGAGCTCTCTGCTGTTTGTCCATGACCGGACGGGGCTGGCCAAGGTCTGGATGATCGACTTCGGCAAGACGGTGCCGCTGGCCGGGGGACAGACGCTGACGCACCGGCTGCCCTGGGTGGAGGGGAACCGGGAGGACGGCTACCTCTGGGGGCTGGACAATCTCATCGCCATCTTCAGCACCATGGAGCAGGACTGAGCCGGGCGCCGGCTCTGTGCAATAGCTAGGCACTGCCGTGCGGTGCCCTCCCTGCCTATTATTTATACAGCCAGATATGCTACAGCCCCGCTCGGAGCTGGGGCCCATCGCGCCCCGTCTGCCTGGGCCAGCTTCCGGCGGCTCGGCTCAGACGGCCCCGCGCCGGGGAGAGGATAGGTGCAGTGCCCGGCCCGTCACGCAGACGTCACGGGACCCGGTTTACGCCAGCTAACGGGAAGGGGCGAGAACTGGTCCCATCTCGGAGAGGAGCCGTTTCCCGCCCAGCCGGGGGAACCCTGGGAAGGCCAAGATTGGAGCTTCGGGGCGCTCGACGGGAGACGCCCGCGTTTCGGAGGGCACTGGCTCGGCGATCCTGCACTCCAGGCCCCGGCAGTGACGCCGGCTGGAACCGAACCGAAGGGGGTTCGGATCCTCCGAGCCCCTCGCCTTTCACGGCCCATTTTCCTTCAGCTCTGCTTAATTTCACAGCTGGGCCCGGGGGGCGAGGCCTCCCAGCCCCGATTCCAGCCCCACCACCGGGCTGCTCCAGGGGACCTGATCTGCAGGGAGCTGCCCGTGGGCGGGGCAGCAGCGCCCCCACCTTACCGATTCATGGGAGGTTAAATTTGAGACACTTTAAGACTTTTTGGCAATAGCGACTGGGCCCTGGCATGGCGGGCGGCTGTGGGCTCTGACGCGAGCCTCCCGGGTGCAGGGTTCTCGTCCCTTCCCCTGAAGCATTCGTGGCCCTGCTGGAGGGTGAGCCGGGCTGGAACGCTCAGCCCGTCTTTACAGGGGTCTCGGCCCCTTGAGAACCAACCAGGATGCCACCTCTGAGAGCTGTGAGTGGGTCTCCTAGCCAGCCTTGGGCTCTCGCCCTTCACGCAGGGCCCTGATCCGGGTACCTCCTCTGCCCGCTGTGTGTGGTTCTCCTAGGCCAGCCTTGGGCTCTCGCCCTTCGGCAGGGCCCTGGCCCGGGTACCTCCTCTGCCAGCTGTGTGTGGGTCTCCTAGCCAGCCTTGGGTTCTCGTCCTTCGCGCAGGGCCCTGATCCGGGTACCTCCTCTGCCCGCTGTGTGTGGGTCTCCTAGCCCAGCCTTGGGCTCGCCGCGGGCTCTCACCCTTTGCACAGGGCGCTGGCACGGCCAATCGCGGGCCACTTCTCTGCCAGGCTCCCGGCCTGGGCCGAGGAACGCACGTGTCGCACCTGATTCACAAGGGCCCGAGTGAGGCGCCTGGGTTCCTCTTGCTCGGCCGCGCTCGCTGCGTCTGCGTGAGCATCTCACGGGCAGAACCAACCCCTGGGAGTCGCTTCCACCTGCCCCAGCTTCAAGCCTGGCCAGTGGGGAGCCTTTTCCAAGGCGCAAGCGACGGCTGCATTCAGGAGCTCTGGCTGCATTGGGCCCGACCCTAGTGGCAGAGACGACCAAGGGCCCTGCCGGGAGCTGCCGAGCCGTGGCCGCCCTGCGTGGGAGCCGGTCAGCTCTGCCTGAGCACGGACTCACTGCACCCAGGAGCTTGTGGGGGCAGGCGGGCGTGGTTCAGGGGACCCTCCTCGGGCTCAGGAGCGCAGCGTGGAGCTGGCCAGCGGGGACGGGCCCTTCCGAATCCAGCCGCCAGGGGCTCTGGCTGCCCTCAATAGCGCTGGGTCGCACCAGCAGGGCAGAGGCCAAGCACTGGAAATGCGGCTGCCCCGGCTGAGCCACCAGCTCCGAGCCTTTGGTTCAAACCTCGGAGAGCAGCTGCCACAGGTGCTAGTCCCTGCCGGCCATTCCCGGCCAGCCCGGGGCCCCGCAGCGGAACTGACAGCGGCACTCAGAGTCCCCGCCGAGATCTGGGCGCTGCACGCACCCCGCGAGGGACAGTCCCTGCCCAAAGAGCTCACAGTCCAAAGGCGGGGAGGGGAAACCGAGGCACGGAGCGGCGCAGAGGCTTGCCCGGGGTCAGTGGCAGAGCTGGGAATGGAACCCAGGAGTCAGCACCCAACCCACGCAACCTTGCTGCCTGAGGCTATGAGCGGGTCAGCTCCTGGAGGGGGAGTTCTGAACAGGTCCCCCAGTGGTAGCGGAGCCCCTCCAGCCAGTGGAGCGAGGGGTGCTCCTGCCCCCTGCACGCAGGCAGGACGTTCTCAGGACCGAACGTTGTCCCTGGCCCATTCCCCTGCGTGGGGCTCTGCCACCCCTCTGGAGACGGGAACACGGCTAGGCCTCCGGGGCCGGAACCTGTCACAATAAACAGAACCTGCCGGTGTGGAAACCAAACAGCCTTTGTCTTTAATGCATGTTTGCTGGGCATGGGTTAAAGTTCCCAAGTTCGCTGTATGACAGCAACTCTAGAGAACTGAGACCATCGCGCTGGGCGTTGCCCAGACCCCGCCCGAGATCAGGGCCCCGTCGGACCGGGCGCTGCCCAGACCCCGCCCGAGATCAGGGCCCCGTCGGACTGGGCGCTGCCCAGACCCCGACTGAGAGCCAGTCCCTGCTCTCAAGAGCTAACAGTGGCGGGTGGCAGACAGGAAGCGTTAAGTTATTTTCAGAGCCGGCCACAAGTACTGCCGCTTCCTGGCGCCGTGGCCCCAAACCAGGAATCTGGGACATTCTGAAAAGCGTCACTGGGTAGAAGAGCAGTAGTGCCTCTGGAGAGGGCCTGAAATAGCTGCTCCTCCCCCACGGCCGCAGCCCGGCGGGCATCAGCAAAAAGGGGCCGGGGCCGCACCCGGCACTTTAACCCCAGCGGCTGTCTCCTCAGTGGGTCTGAGTATGCTACGCTCTGCCCCTCCCCGTGCACCGCTCCATCTCCAGGCACTCTGCAAAGGAGGGCAGGATCATTGGCCCCATTTTGCAGAGGGGAAACTGAGGCACAGAGAAGGGAAGAGCGGCAGAGCCAGGCCCCCCAAGTCCCAGATCAGTGCTTCACCCACTAGGCCCCGCTGTCCCTTGTAGCATGGGCAGGGAGTTTGCAGCAGGCGGGCGCTCCGGTGGCGCCTAGCGCTCGGCAGCAGGGNACCACGTAGACCTTGCCGTCGCCCGCCCGCTTGGGGCAGAAGTCGGTCAGCTGGGCGTTGCTCTCGTGTGCCTGCCGGTAGCTCCACAGCTGGGGGCGCCAGCTCTTGCCCTGCTTGGAGAGCAGGTAGATCTCCAGCACGTCCTCCGGGGCAGGTGGGGGGCAGGCTGGGCTGGGGTGGAAGAGGCCGGCGATTTCTCCGTCCTCCTGGCAGGCCGGGCTGAGGGCGCCGCCCCTGAGGCCCAGCAGGAGTCCTGCAGGAGGAGAGGAGCTAGCCAGTCTCCCCAGGGCAGTTCCATCCTGTCCGAGCCCCATCACGCCCCTGGAATCACCGGGCCAGTGCGGGGGGCAGCCCCTCCGGACGGGTCCCCGAGAGTTGGCCCGTGCCTGGCCAGCTGCCGCCCCCTTGTGGCGAGCCTTGGAAATGCAGCCAGGCCAACTCGCCCTCCTGGTTTCTTTCTCCCTGTGCCAAGGGGCGGGCACAGGAAGCCCGGCTCTGAGCGGGGTTGTCCCCATGCCCCAGCCTTAGGATGCTNAGCCTGCCCGTGGTCTGCCCACTGCCCTCTGCGGCTTGCATGAGCTGAAAGTGGTAGTGGTACATGGGGGGTGTCTCGGCATTTTAACCATTCGGATTGGAACTCTTTCCCCCTCGCCCAGTAAACAAACCAGCCCTGCACGTCCCAGGTTCAAACCCTCATGGGACGGATTCGTCCTTCCCCGGTGGGGACACGGCGCACAGGCCGAGCCAATGGGAGGTCTTTTCTTCTCCGCTCCAGGCACCGCGTTTCAGGGGCCCTGTGTGCACCCGGGGGTGCTGTGGGACAGCAGGGCTGGGCGCTAACCGAGGAACAGAGACGTGACTTTTCCATCTCCTCCGCCCGTGTGGAAAGCCCAACAATTCCGCTTCCTCGGGTTGTCTGCATGGGGGGTTCTTGCTCCGTAACGCCCTGTGCGGGCGGGCGTTCTTCTTCCCCGCGAAGCCTCTGGCTCTGAATTGGGCTAACGTGGGTTAAGGTGCTTTGGAGGAAGGCCTGGGGTCGTCACCTTTCAGTACAGCCCAGGCCGCATGGGAGTCAGCAGGCTGCTGCTAGCATTCCAGATAAAGCCTTGAGGCCTTGTCTGTACAGACAACTGGCCGTGTTTAGCTGTACCGGGAGAGCGAAAGTGAGTAGCGAACTAGCGTCCACACTGGGGCTTGGCCTGGTGTCACTCGGCCAGTAAAATAATAGAAAATCACGCCCCCTGCCCCCAGCCAACACGACAGGCCGACCTTTGCTACTGGGCACTTCAAGAGGATGAAGAGTTTGGTTGAAACCGCCTTTGTCGGAAATCGTGCTGGCTGTTCGTCACGGGGAGAGCGGGGGAATCTCTTTTCACTTGTTTTTCTTTGTGCCTTGGTCAGCACTGTGCATAGCGTCAGTTTCACTGTTTGCACGGTTTCCTCGGTACCTGCGCTTGTGTTTGTGTTGTGTTCCGCACGAGCACGGACGGCGCCACGTGAAAAAATGTGATCATAAGACCGCAGTTGGCAGAGAGGCAGGTGCAATGGCTCGGACGACTTTGAACTTGCTCTTAGCCTAGATATCAAGATAACCGAGCTCCCTTTAAACCTGGCAAAGGCTTTCTGTTTGCTGGGCCCAGGTTTGTCTTTGAGGCGTAGTCCTGGGGTTTTAAGCTTGGGAGAGAGCCCCCAGTGCTTGAGGCTTTTGTTTCTGGGAAAGCAGCATCCCAAATATTTCCCTTGTAAACAAGATAATAATGGGACCTAAATAATTGAAGGGAGATGGTTTTGCTTAATGGGAGAAGCCTTTCTCTCAAAGCTAGCATTGATTTTTAGCTTAGGATTCTCCATCGCTGGCCATTTTAAAATCACACTGGGATCTGCTCTGGTTCAAAGAGGAATTATTGCTGCAGGGAAGTGCTGTGGCCCAGGTCAGGCGAGATTACTTAGCCCGGCCTCAGAGCGGGGGACAGGCCTAGGTGACTTCCCGAGATCCCTTCTAGTCCCATGGTTCTGTGATTCCTTCTGGCCGTGGAGTCTCTGAACTAGTGAAGGGGAAGCAGGGAGAACACTTCTGCTTTCATCGCGCGTACGTTATTCCATCGTTGTTCCCTGCGGGGTTTCTTGCACCTTCCTCTGAGCCGTCCCGAGCTGACCTTTGTGAACACAGGTGATAGGCTTGGCTGGAGGCTGGTCAGAGCTGACGTGGCCGTGCCCAGCGCTCCTATGCCAGAGAGGGAATGGGGCATGAAACCGCCCGGCCGAGAGTAAACAAACAGCCTGACTTGGGAACGGTGACAAGAGGGAGCGACATGGACGCCTTCTGTGACCCTGAGTGAGCCCCTGCCTCAGTTTCCCCATCTGTAAAATGCTTTCCCGCAAATGGACGAGTGGTAAAGATTGAGGTGCTCGGATACCACAGTCAGGGGGCCATACATGGACCGATGCCTTTCACCCCCAGTGTGTTTTTAATGGAGCGGTTACCCAGGTGAGCAGTAAAATTGCTGTCCCCAGATCCGAATGGGGTGAATACCTGGCAGGTGGTAATTTGGCGCGGGAGCAGGGAATGCTCCATGTATCGTATGGAGCCTGCTCCACTTGGCAACCCGTCATCTGATGCCAAAAACCTATTGATGAGAATAAGTCTCTGTTATTCTGAGGGCAAAGACTTGCCCTGGAAGGGGAAGGGTGTGTGGGGAGAGGGTTTTGTGGCTTTAGATTGGACCAGAATTGTCAATGCCTTATGCCCCCCAGCTGCCTTCAGTTGCGACCCACCGGTCGAGTAGCATTGATGTGGGCTTCGATGCAATGACTCTTGCTTGCAAATTCTTCCAAACGTGCCTCTGTTAAATGAAAGACGACGTTAGATTCATAAACAAAGCGCCAGTGAGTGGGACTTAAAAACAGCTTCCACCCACGGGAGTCTGCGAGCTGGGCGCGTACGTCGGCATCGTGTGAAAAATCCACCCCCTGAGAGACAGAGTTAAGCGGACCTGAGCCCCGTGCAGTCAGGGCTAGCATTGCTGTCGACCTAGCTACCGCCTCTGGGTTACCCAGGCCGCCGGGAGAACCGACCGGCAGCGAGAGCTTGAGTACAGCTATGGGGATTGCCGCTGTGGTAGAGGTACCAGTTCTCCCTTCAAGCTAGCGTCTACCCAGTTCGTTCCCCTTCCCGTGCGGCGCACGTCCCGCCGGGGTGACTGGGCCCACGCTAGGAGTGATCCCCCATCACCAGGCTGGCATAGGTAAAGGGGCGTGGCTTTTGCATGGAGATAAGGCCTTTCTCTGTGTGGGGAACACCCTGCAGAAGGGGGTTTCTAGGCTTTACCGTCGGGCCACCGGGGGCAGGTTAGAATCCGAGCCGGAGATCGCGCCGCAGCCGGAAGGAACTGGCTCTGGCTGGGGGGAGCGTATGGGACTTCAGCCCAAGAGATCTCCTTGGAGGCTTTCGGGGGTGGGGGGAATACGGTCCGGTTCTGTCCAGTGCCCGCCTGCGGGAGGGCGGACGACGCGGAGCACTCTGGGAAATCCATTGGTCTCATTCGAACTCGTGTGTTGTTTCTGGCCTTCCCTTCTGAGCGTGGCGAGAACTGCCCCTGAGGTCTTTGCGCACTGCAGTTCGCCCTGGGCAAAGGCCGAGGGCCTGGATCCCAACCCCCGGTGCTGGGCAAAGCCGGTGCTTACGGAGGATCTGCCGGCTGGAGCAGCCCCCAGGCCTGTCTCGGCCTGTGTTCTGGCTCGCACCGTGGTTGGTGCTGGATGCTTCAAGGACCGCAGCAGGCAGGGGATAAGCTACGCCCGTGTTCTGTCCCAGGCTGGTTTCTAATAGTTCGCTTGCTTAAGCCCTGGGGTAGGAGGAGGGTTAATGACGCTTCTCAAATTGTTCATTAACTAGGACGACTCTGGCTCTTCTTGTTATGCACATAAATGTCCAGGCCCTTCTTGTATCTTCCTAAGTTCTTGGCCTCAGCAACTTCATGTGGCAGGGAGTTCCCCAGTCTGACCACGGTGTGTGGGCAAAGTCTGTCCTTTGGCCAGCTGTGCATTTCCCACCGTTGAATGTCATTGGAGTCCCGTTGTGCTTGAGCTGCCAGCCAAGGCGAACGGGAGCTCCCAGTCTCCCTTCTCTAGACCGGCCATTTTATCACGCCCCCCGCGCTCGTCTCCTTTCTGAGGTAACCGGTCCCACTGTCTTCACAGGACTGTTGGTCCAGGCCCTTGATTGTTCTGACTGGCTCCTGTGAATGCCACCTAATTCTGTAATAACCTCACCTCCTGCCAGTAAGACTTGGAGGGGATTTGAACCTGTGACCTCACACACTCTGTACAGGCGTGGGGCCGGGGCCTAGTTTAATACGTGGCAGGCTCAAGCCCTTAACCCCTGGGGGCCTCTCTCCGGGCTGAGCGGGGTCCTGTCTCTGCTCCTGCGTCGTCATACGTGTGCACACCTGGCTGCTGGTGAGACCGCAGCGTGCTGATCGGGTATCCGTGCCCCGCTGTGAGCAGAAGGGAGCTGGCTTACGCCGAATGGGGGGCAAATAATGCTTTAGTAAGTTAACAGCGGTGCCAAAAGACACCAAGCTGGGATCAGGCCCCCATTGCGCCAGGCGCTGTACGTACACCTAGGATGAGACTGTCCCTGCCTCGGCACGCTTAGTCTAACGAGACACAGATGGGCCAAAGGAAGTGTCATTAACCCTTTTACTGAGGCGCAGGGAAATGAGGTGACACGGGGAGTTGGATGCAGGCGAGCGCTGCTTGTAATGTTTCTCTGGGCACGTTTCTAAAGACTGGTTGAGAAGATGCTTTGCTTTTCGTAAACCTCCCCAGAACCCCTTAAACAGAAGGTGCTGCCCCTTCCCCCGCCCCACGCTCGAGTGTTACAACCGTGCTTATTTCGTTCTTCAGATTTCCTCTTCAAGTTCCTGGTGATAGGAAGTGCTGGTACTGGGAAGTCCTGTCTCCTGCACCAGTTTATAGAGAATAAATGTGAGTAGCCCTGTACCTGTGGCCAGTGCTGTTGTTTATTGAACTGATTTCTGTTCTGCTCCGGTGTGCTTCCGAATACCCGAGACCCCCCGGACTCATCCGAAGGGAAAGATTCCCCTGCACAGTTGTTGCCAGAAAGACAATTGAATTTGCCTTCCGGTCTGTCCTTTGGCTCCAGAACTTGCCTTTACAAAAGAAACTGGCGAAAGAGTGGGAGTTTTCACCTCCAAACATGTGGTGGAGATTTTTTTTATCAGGACATTTTAAAACTTCAGCCTTCTTGAAAACCACCTTCTTCTTTTAAATGGGAAAACTGAGACGGCTCCACTAGACTAACTGGAAATCCGATGTGAAACCCCTCCTGCTTTGTGGTTTTCATTGCAAATGTCTTTGCACAGCTCTGGCTTCCTCCATGTGTTCAGCCAATTACAAAATTGTATCCTAAAGGGGCGTCCCATGTTAGTAAAGAATCCGCCCGGCGCTTGACTTTCACACACTGTTGTGTACTAGGTTAACTGTGCCAAGGAAATGAAAAGGACGGACACACACACACACACACACACACACGTGTTGTTGACACATCATCCCTGCTGCTTCTTTAGCGGGCTTGACTCCCCATGCGAGCAGATTTGTGCTGGGTTATGACCGCTGCCTGCGTTCGATTTTGAAGCTGCCGCAGTGGGGTGCGGTCGTGTTCATGGCTTTCTGTTTAGGTGACGTGACTTCCGGGGGGCTGGGCACAGGCTGGGAGATTGCATGGCAGCGCTGGATCATATTGTGTCGCTTCAGTAACCCCTAAAAATAATGTAAATGACTCTTTCCCCCCCCCCCCCCGCCACGTCGCTCTGCGGCAGCTGGAGCCTCCAGTCTGCGCAGGAATCGGATTGAAGCAATTGCAGGTCGCTGGGGCTCTCGGGTATCAGCCCTTGGACTGGAAGCTCCTGGTTCCGGAGCGGCTCCGCCTTGGAGCTGTCCCCTAAGCGGCCAGGGGCCTTCTCGATCAGTCACTGATTTGGGATCTCTCCCTTCTCCAGTCAAGCAGGATTCCAACCACACGATTGGAGTGGAGTTTGGGTCGAAGGTGGTTAACGTCGGTGGGAAAACGGTGAAACTGCAGATCTGGGATACGGCGGGACAAGAACGGTTTAGGTAAAAAACAAATCCACCTATCCAGCGAATGAGCGTTTGAAATGTCTCTGGAGTAAGGTCCAAGGAAGGTGTGCCGTAGCAGCCAGCTTTCCAGGCTAAATCTGGAGACTGGGTAAAATATCGTTAGTGGTCCCAGAAGTCTGCCAAAGGGGTGTCTTGCATGCGGGAGTTAAGCGGAATCGGAGATTTACAGGGATCACTTTTCCCATACCCATAGAGATGCAGCCACCTCTGGGGCGGGGCATGGCAGGTGGTTACCAGCATAGCACAACGCTCCACGCCGGTGTAACACAGGACAGGCCCGTGTGCAGATAGCGGGATGCTGTACTTAGATTTAGTCCTGGAGCCTTGACCATATTTCTGCTCTCGTATTACGGCAGCACTTAACGGACCCCAGGCGAGATTGGGGACCTCATTGTGTCCGGTGCTGCACAGCGAGACACGGTCCCTTCCCTGCAGAGGTTACGGGGCAAACAGGCAAGAGCCAGAAAGGGTGGGAGGGGAAACCGAGGCACGGCAGGGTGGGGACTTGTCCAAGATCATGTGGCAGGTCAGTGGCCGAGCTGGGACTGAGCCAAGCTGTCCTGACTCCCAGCCCGGTGTCCTGCCCACTAGACCCTGCTGCCACCCAGCCACCTAACGCTTGGCTGCTTGTAGCTTTCCCTGTTGTGGAGCCGCCTCCGTGTGCAATTTAAAAAGCCCCCAGTCCCTGAGCCTGCTTGCTTGTGGGGCTGCGGCTCGGGTCCAGGGGCGTGGCAGCAGGGTCTCTGCTCCTCTGGGTCTCCCCAGAGCTTGAGGGGTGTGGACGATGGCCGCGTGGCCGCGTCTCTGATCGGGGACCCACTCCCAAGGGCAGCGCAAAGACACGCCCTCCTTTCCATTGGTCTTGGGGTGTGGGGCCTTTCCCCGCTAGGACGCTGGCCTCGATCTGCCCGGGTGGGGGCCGGCTGGTCTCAGCAGGGTGGGGAATGGAACGCAGGACCTTCCCCTCTGCTCCGTCCCTGGGGTGAGGGGCTGGCGGGGCACTGGCAGCCGCAAGGAACTCGTTCCAGTTTGGCTCTAGCCGGGGGTGGCCGCTAGAAACCCACCTCGTGCCATGCTTGTCCCTTCAGCTCCTCCGTTACCCAGCAGCCCGATGCCTTCCCCCCCTGCCCCTTTCCCACGGGGCTGTTCCCGAAATGGCCCCCGCGGCTCCCGGCGAGCTCCTGGCCCCACTGATTGCTCTGAGTCTCTGTCCTCGCCCTCTAGGTCGGTGACTCGGAGCTACTACCGCGGTGCAGCCGGGGCCCTGCTGGTGTACGACATTACCAGGTGAGTGTTCATCGCCGGCGGGGGGGAACTCTCCTGGCTGTGGTTCGGAGCGATGCCCTGGCCCCTCCCTCCCCCCCTCTCCCCCCCACCGGGGGCTCTCAGGAACGGCGCGGGCTCCCTGGGCAGGGATCCAGACAGAACTAGATTAAAGCCACAGAAACGGAGCCGGAACAAGCCCCCCCATGAGCATCCGGGCCGGTCCCACCCCAGCGGCCGAGCTGAACCGGTTCTGTTCTGCTCCTCGACCTGGCCCCGTCGGAACGCCCCCCGGGTCCGTTCAGCCCGCGGCCGAGGTCTGCCAGCAGCGGGTGCCGCACAGGGACCCCTCTGGAAGGCGTCAAACAACCGCCTGCCGGGGGAAGGTGGACGCGAGCCATATCAAGTGGGGGTTGGAAGAGCAGGGCTGTGCCCGGTTGCCGGATGCCCCCCACTGCCCCCTCTGTCCTGTGTTGCAGCCGGGAGACTTACAACGCGCTGACTAACTGGCTGACGGACGCCCGGACCCTCGCCAGCCCCAGCATCGTCATCATCCTCTGCGGGAACAAGAAGGACCTGGATGCGGACCGGGAAGTGACCTTCCTGGAAGCCTCCCGCTTTGCACAAGAGAACGGTACCGAGCCAGGGCTGCTCTGGGGGTTGTCAGCTTTGACTGTGACACGGTCCTGCCTGGCCCTTTCCCTGTGCGGGGGTGAGGGGGTGTTTCGGTCCCCTGCTTGCTTTGCCGTGGCACCAGGCCTCAGTGCTGCGCAAGTGTCCTGCGATCTCCCCGTCAGGCCAGGGCCAGCAGGGTACGGAGCTATGGAAAGTGGTGTGGGGGCAGGCAGGGCTGGCCCCAGGGCGGCACTAGGGGGCACTGGGCAGCAGGGGGCTCGGCAGGGGGTGCTCTCCCCCGGCAGGCAGGGCTGACCCCAGGGTGGTGCGGGGGGCTCAGCTGGGGGCGCTCTCCCCCGGCAGGCAGGGCTGACCCCAGGGGGGTGTTACGGGATGAGGGACTCGGCAGAGGCAGGGTGGGGGGCTCGGCAGGGGCACTCTCCCCGGGCAGGCAGGGCTGGCCCCAAGACAGCGCTAGGGGGCACTGTGGGGCAGGGGGTGCTTTCCCCTGGCAGGCAGGGCTGTCCCCAGAGAAGTGCTAGGGGGTGGGGGACTTGGCAGGTGGTAGGGTGGGGGGCTCGGCAGGGGCACTCTCCCCCGGCAGGCAGGGCGGGCCCCAGAGCAGGTGCTGGGGGGAGCAGTGTTAGCAGGTGCTGTCTTTCCCATGAGCGGTAACACTGCAGTCCTGGCCACACCAGCATTAAAAGCCCGTGGTCCCAAAAGGGGTCATAGGCCCTGGGGTACCGCTCCAGCCCCATCCTGCCTACTTAAACGTTACTTGGGGGGGAGGCGTTAGCTGCATTCGGGCCCCTCGGGGTGGGCGGCGGAGCTCTGCAGAGCCCCGGGGCGAAGGGGGCTGGATGAAAACGGCGGGAGAGCTGCTAGGAATCTCTCCCCGGCACTGGTGCTGTTTGGCCAGGAGGGGGAGCTCGGACTCTGTGGTTTGAACCCTGCGTCAGAGTGGACGTGCTGGGTCGGGTCCCACTAGGGTGACCAGACAGCAAATGTGAAAAATTGGGACGGGGTGGGGGTGTAATAGGAGCCTATATAAGCAAAAGACCCAAAAATCAAGACTGTCCCTATAAAATCGGGACATCTGGTCACCCTAGGTCCCGCTGACGAGCAGCGTCTCCGTTCTGGGTGTAGTAGTGGCGCTGGGGCGGGCCCCGTTGTACGCAGGCCCTGCTGGCGAGCAGCAGCTCAGTTCTGTGTGTTGGTGGGGCGGGATCCCGAGCGAGGAGTGGCGTTGTCTCGCGACACCCAGCTGGGGCTGTCCCGGGCTTAGCGTGGGTGCCCTGGCGAATCGGGCTGGGAGCCGTCCCCCGGTTACCTTCCTGCCGTTTCTCTCTCCGCCTCGGCAGAACTCATGTTCCTGGAGACCAGCGCGCTGACGGGGGAGAACGTGGAAGAAGCTTTCTTAAAATGTGCCAGGACCATACTAAACAAAATTGAATCAGGTACGAGGCCGGAGCTGGCAGAGGGTCCCGGGGGGCGCGACGCAGCCCCATGCTTCCCCCTGGAGTGTTCCCAACCTCAACGTCTCAGCCAGGGCCCGAAACGGGCTTCCAGGAATAAGAAGGGTGTGATAGCCCGCTAAAGGTCTGGGGGCTGGCTGAGACCAGCGCCCCCAGGTTTGTTCTGAAGCAGGGGAGGGGGGGGGGGTAGGACCCAGTTCTCCAGGGGCGCGGCGCTGGGTGTCTGCTCTCCCAGCCCACCGCGGCGGTCGCTCCCGAATTGATCTCATGAACGGGAGTCAAGCTGGAGTCTGTTAGTGACTACCCCGGCTGGTGCGAACCCACGGCTGGGCCCCGCCTGTCCTGGCAGGGTCCTGGTAAAGATTCCTCCCTCCCAGCCCCACACAATCCGGGGAGCGGGAGGGGAGGTGGTTGTGGGGGAGGGACGGTCGTGTGTCCCGCCCTGCTGAGCGCTGCTCTGTCTGCCCAGGTGAGCTGGACCCCGAGAGGATGGGCTCAGGCATCCAGTATGGAGACACCTCCTTGCGCCACCTGCGCCAGCCCCGCGGGGCCCAAACACAGAGCAAGCAGCCGTGCGGCTGCTAAGTGCGACGGCACCAGGAGTCTGTCTGCAAGTAAGCTGGGGGGAGCCGAGAAGCCACGTGCGCGCAGGCTCGGCCCTGGGTGGGGGGGCGGGTTGTCCAGACCCGAACGACTGACGGTCTGTGGAGCGGGCTCCCTTCACAGCCCCCCAGCAGTGGGGCAGGCCTGGGGCACGCGGTGCTGGGTGGGAGGAGAGGCTGGAGCTCGTCTCTGCCGTACTCCCCCGACACCGGCTCCACCTCCCAGGCAGCTGTCAAATCCCCTAAACCCCTGTGGAAGCTGCCCACGCTCCTCGGCCGTGGAGACTGACTCTCTCTTCTCTCCCCAGCGCTGTACCTTGGCCAGTCGGGCCCCCCGGGGCTGAAGCACTTTCTCTTCTCTTCCCAGGACCACGTGCCTCGCTCGCTGAGCCCCCGCTTCCCGAGCCGCCCGCCCCTGGGCCTCTGGCAAACTGCCCGTTTGATTGTATGCAGCCACGGTGTCTTCTGTCGGCCGCTCCCTGCCTGCTGCTTGTCCCCCTGAACCTGGCGCGGGCCCGGCTCAATAACGCTGAAGTAACGGGGCCCCGGCCAGCTGCCCGGAGCGAATTGCTGCTCTGGGTAGGAGAGTTAACGCCAGGGCGAGGGGGGAGCGGGTTCTCCTTGGGAGATGGTTTGTTCGGGGTTGTCTCCTGCTGCTCGGAGCTAGGCAGGTGGGGGGAGCTCGGGAGCGGTTCCCTGCAGCGTGCGGCCGGCTGGGCGGGGATTTCTGTTACACTGGTTTTGCTTTTGAAGCCGGGGTCTGGCTCCGCCTCGTCTCGCTGCTTTTCCCCCAGCCAGCCATTGTGCTCCCAAGCACTGTGCTTGCGAACTCCGCCCTGCCCCGGGTGGCGGGGCGGGGCTGGGCGGCTGGCGCGGCCCCTTTGAAATACTGTAACTTAATACTGGACCATTGGCGGCTGGGGTCACTCCTGTCTCCGGGACTCTGACCTGGCTGGGAGCTGCTCTCGAATGGTTTAGTCTCGTGCAATGCCCGTGGCAGGAGCCCCCCTCGGGCTCGTGCGCCAAATCCTTTGGGCGGGCGCTGGGATCTGAGTTTTAAAACCCCCTGGCATCTCAAACCAAGCCACCTACCGGGCCGGAAAGTCCAGGTCTCCTGAGCCGGGGTAACGTGCCCACAGCACCTTCCCCTCAAGGGGCCGGTTCGAATCCGGCCCCGTGGGGTCCAGACCCAGGGTCACGTTTTCAAGAGTGCTGAAGGGACAAGCTCCTAAATCACCTAGTGCTGAGTGTTAACCGCCTCTGGCTCTCCTCTGGCCCCTTCGGGGCTCCTGTAATGGCCCCAGCCGGCTGAGAGGGGCTCGCCCTGCCACTGCCCATCTCTACCCGCCCTGGGCAGAGTCTAGCTGGAGCCGGTGGCCTCCCTGAGCAGCCAGAATCCGTCTGCTTTGTCCTCACGCAGCCCCTCGCCTGCGCCCCTTCCCCGTCCCTCTCGCCTCCTCCGGCAGCAGTGATCCCTGGCCCCCTCGTACCGCTCGGCGGGGTTACGGCCCCGGGGTCTCTCTCCTAATCCTTGGCCCAAACCATCGCATGGCCCGCATGGCCCTCCTGGTAACCGCCAAACCGGTGATACGCAATAGGCGGCCCACAGGCCAAATGTGGCACACCCCGGCTTCCCGGGGGCCCGCCAGCTCCCCTTACAAAACGTGTGTAATTCAATTCAGTCCATGATGCGCTGCCTTAGCAAGCGACTTACCCAGCCTGAAGTTCTGGCGAGAGCGTCACCGCCGCCCCTTTTGTCGTTAGTGACGGAAACGGAGCCACAGACGAATGCGACTGGGCGTAAACGTCGCCCAGTCGGCAGTGGAAACCGAGCTTTTAACCCGAACTGGCCAGCGGGTTTTCTCTGTTCCGTCGGCTCGTCGAGTTGCCAAACGGCCGTATCCGTCCGGAAGGTCGCCACGGTGAATCGAAGTAACTTGGCCGCAGCCTGTCCCCCTGGCAGTGTTGTAAGACGGGACGAAATGGGAAACCTGCAGTCTGTGTATTGCACTTCAAATGTCCTTCTCACCCCAGCAGCGCTTGCAGGGAAAGCCGCAGCTCCCTCTCTTTGGAGAATGCGGGTTCTCGAGCAAAAGAAACGGCCTTTCCTGGCTGCCGAGCTGGGACAGGAGGGCACGCTGGACGTGCGGGGGGAGCTTTTTGCCAGAGGTAAAAACAAAGGTGACACTGAACCGTATGATTCCACGGGAGGTAACTTGAGGGTTGTTTGTCAGCACTGCTTTCCGATTTACAAAACGCCAAACGCCTCTGGCTGTGGACGAATCGAGCGATTGACGGGACACTGCCCAGCCATCGCTGTTTGCTAGAATTTATGAGCTATATTTTAAAACCCCAGAGGATTTGCTTTTATTCGCCATCCGTTTGTCCGTGCCCGAGGGACCTCGCCCTTCTCAAGCACCGAACCTTCGCAAGCCAATTGCCGAAGGGGTCTTTCAATTTCCAGCACTCGGATGTCTTGGCAAAATTCAGAGCGGTGGGTCTTGGTGATAGCATAAGAAGGTCCAGGCCGGGTCAGACCAAAGGTCCATCTAGCCCAGTGTCCAGTGCCACGTGCCACAGAGGGAAGGAACAGAGCAGGGAGTGATCCGTGATCCGTCCCCCGTCGCCCATTCCCAGCTTCTGAGCTTAATATACTGACCAGTTTGGGGATGGTTAAAAGATAGATGGCTAGATTCCGCTCAACGTCCTTCTGCCACCCTGGGTTTTCCACCGGGAACACGATGAAAAACCCAGCGCCCCCATCGCCTGACGGACGTCCGCCTTGCCCTGACCACTCTCAGCGTGCCCCAGCTCGCTGCCGTCCCCTCTCCCGTTGGAGAGTGCCACCCACAGGGGCTAATGTCCGTTTGCAAACTTCATTAGAAGATAGAAACGCTCCTCCCGTTGTCAATCAAGGTCTTTATTTACACGCAGCTGAAATGTTTTTCGTTTTATGTGGTCAGCTACTACCGCCCGCCTCTTGTCCTGACATTCTCCGATGGGCCGGGGGTGGATCAAATGGAGTATCACGGTGAGGCCCTCCTGTGTGGCCTGGGGCCAGTGCTGTGTGTGGTGGGGGGACGGGGAGCCCAGCACATCGTCTTGAGCAAGTCCCCTTCACGTGGCTCCAGAGAGCCGTGGGGGGCGTCTGTCCCTGGATCAGGCTGTGTCCGTTGAAAGGCTCCTGCGGGAGCGGGGAGGGGAGCAACGATGGGGCCGCTGTTCGGAGAGGTGGGGTGACCCCCGGCCGTGTGGCTGTGAGCTCTGATGGGTCCGTCTGTTTTTATGCTGAAGCTGCTGTTATTTATTAGGTGGGGGAGGACGGGAGGCTGCGGCCTTTGGCTTTCCTCGCACTCGGCTCTTGCCTGGCCCGTCCCGGGGCGCTGGGGGGAGGACACAAGCGCGGCTCCCTCCAGCTCCTGACGCTGGGGTGGGGTGGGGAGAAATGGCTGGATCCAACCCGGTTTATAATTCACACCCTGTGAAATTTCTTCTTTAAAAGAAAAATCCCTCCGACTTCAGGCTGTGAAAATGTGACTCGTTCATAAAGTATTAATGTTTTCCACCTCCGGCCTCCTGGCATCTTATTGCTGCTGACCAGGGGCCCGGCCGCGGTCCGCTTCTGCTCGGCGCTCAGCGCTGTACGTAGTCCTCACCGCAAGGAGCTGACGGGCCAGGCCGCAGGGCGGCCGAGCTGGGTCTGGGGAAGCAGAGACAGCCAGGGCCTCGCCCGTGATGCCACAGCCCGGGAGTCAGAGCTGGGAATTTCATCTCCTGAGGCTGGGCTGCCACCTTTTAATATTTG
The DNA here is from genome assembly GCF_013100865.1 of Trachemys scripta elegans. Classification (NCBI taxonomy): domain Eukaryota; kingdom Metazoa; phylum Chordata; order Testudines; family Emydidae; genus Trachemys; species Trachemys scripta. Next base: position 7,844,049 of record NC_048313.1, read on the forward strand.
CAAAGCTACGGTGCGCCCGGAGCTGGCCAGGTGGAGCCGAGCGGCCGTCCGCCCATCTCACAGGCAGGGGGGCTGGCCCCGGCCCTGTGGCCTTCCCAGGGGAACACGGGTGTGAACGCTCCCGGGCTGGCGGGGGGGGGGGGGGGTGACTCTTCCCTGCGGGGCTGGGCCCAGGGTCCCCTGGAGGGGGCTTCTTGCCTCTGGTGGCAGCATGTTCCAAAGTTCCCGGCCGGTTTGAATCCCAGCTCCCCCCAGCCTTCGCATCCACCCCGTGTCCAAGCTCTGGTTCCCCGCAGCACGTGCTTAACGCCAGCGGAGTTCAAGGGAGCTGAGCGTTGATGGGGACCCCGGGGAGCTGCAGCCAGCCCTGGCTCGGCGCTGGGTGGGGCCAGGGGCCGCAGCTTCTCTTTCCGAGTAGGGCGTAAAGCCAAGGCCGCAGCAGCTGGGGGCTGCAGGAGGCCGACCTGGCTGGGGATTGCTCGGGCCCTGCACCCTGCTCCTTGGGGAGCAGATTCCTCCCCCCGGGCTCCTCCCAACACTGGAGCCGCTGGGGTTGAACACCTGCCTCTTGCCACACGAGGGCATCCTTCAGTGGGCCGGGGGGGGGGGGGCTAGTGACTCCCTGAGCTGGGGTCCCTGGGGTCTCACGCCCCTGTTCCCAGTGCCCTTCCCACGGGCCACAGGGCCAGCACCCTTTTCCAGGCTCCCACTGCCCATATTTTGGCCCCGCTTTGCCGGTGTTCTCCCTATGGTTTTAATGCCAGCGGGGGGATCATTAATCTGCCTCCCCTGATCTCAGATCCTGCTGCCCCTCAGCACCCCCCCCCCCCCGGCCGCTTGCTGGTTTGAGGTCCGGGGCTGGCACCTGCTCCCCTTGGTCGGCCCCCCCCACGCCTCTGGCTTTCCGGGGCCGCCTTGGGCCTGAAGCTGGCTGCGTGGGCCACTCAGCGGGAAAGGACTGTGGCCATCCTTCCCCCAGGCCAGGACCCGGGGGCTGCCCCACGGAGTGGGAGGCCGTCCCCATGGGGCTGCTTGGCTCACGGAGCAGGGGAGACGGAGGCCTGCCAAAGCGCCGCTAGAATGGGAACTAGCCCCTTGTGGGTGTCTGGGAGCCGGGGGTCAGGCCTGGGCAGAGCGCAGGGGAGGGGGGGCTGGTGCCTGATCTGATTTCAGGCTCTGCCTCAGTTTCCCCATCTGCTAAGGGATAATGCTCCGGTCCCTCTGGGACGTGCTCTGAGGAGGCGTGGTGGCGTTAGTCCCCCTCTTGCACAAACAGGGCCCGGGCGCTGCAAGGGGAAAAGAAACGTTTCAACGGGATTCCAAGGAAGGGCGAGTCTGGGGAACTCACTGCCACATGATCTGACCTGCCTGAGCGCTCAGGAGGGTTCCCACAGGGAGCGGAGAAGAACGTCACATGTCAACCTTGCTCTGGTCAGGCTGCACGGGCTGGGGTGGGGGGGTGTGGGGCACGTTCTCCCCTCATGGCACCTTTTCCTGCAGCGGGGTTAGCTCGGGCCTTGGGGGTGGGGGCCATGTCCTGCAGCCGGGCCATGTTTTTACAGGATCAGCCCCTTCTCTTCCCCCCCCCCCCCCCGCCCGTCCCTTTCCCACAAGAGCAGAGGGTTCCCCTGGCTCCATCTGCCCCGGCAGCTCTGTGGCTGGGGGTTGCAGGTCGGGACTGAGCGGCCCTGTTCTGCTCTGCACGGCTGCCCCCTCCCCAGCAGTGACTGCAGTTTGCCGGCGCTCTGGGCAGCGGCCAGCAGGGGGGGCTCCTGCCTGAAAAGCCCCCCCGGAGGAGGCGGCTGGGGTGGGCGAGGGGGGAGTGCCCCGAGGGGCTGCGGCTGCTCCAGCTTCCCCCCACCTGCCGGCTGTCTTCCAGGAAGCGGGATCATGGCGACGCTGGGTGGAGCCGGCCCTGGGATTTTCCTCCCCTCCTAACCCGGCCTCTGCTCAAACCACTGTCGATTTCTCAGCCCCTTTGGGTGACAGCCCGCTAGGGGTGGCTCCGTGCTAGCCTAGGGGCTGGCTTCCTACGGCTGATTTTACCTGCTCCAGCCGGCCCGGCTCCAAACAGCCGGCCCCTGTGTGGACGCTCCTGTGCCCCTTGTAAAAGGCTGCGGGATTGAACGAAGGCTGCTTGGATTCGGGGTCAGAGCGTCCCCCTGGAGGTTTCAGGTGGTTGAAATTCGCTTTTCTTCCTTCGGATTCGCTGTGTGTGTGCCCGGTAGGAGCACTCGCCCCGTGACAGGTGTTTGACTGGGGGGGGGGACTCGAGTGGGGGGCAGAGCCGCCCCCGCACAGGGACTCTGTCTTCCCAGTGCTTGTGAATTAACCTTTCTAAAGGCGACGGCCACCCCTGCCCCCCAGCTCCAGGGGAAGCCGGCTCCTCAGGCCTTTCGCTGCCCAACGAGAGGTCTGCGCGGGTGCTGGAGACCCTGGGGGGCTGTGCTGGGCTGCGTTGTTCCCCCCCAAAACCTCGCCGCTGCTGTGACCCACCCCAGAGGTGGCTGCATTTCGGCCCGAGGACAGGTGGCTCTGGGGCATAGGAGAGACCCCTGGGCGGGGTGTGCTGGTGGGTGCGTAAGGTCCCCGGAGAAGGAATCTCCCAGTGGGGTCGCTGGTGCGAATTAACGCCCCAGCCTGGGGGCCGCACTTCCCAGCGCAGGGACAGGGACACAGTAGAGGGAAAGGATGTGGCCAAGGTCACAGCTTGAGTCGGCCGCAGAGGTAGGAACGGGGGTGGGGCTGGGAGCCAGGACTCCTGGGTTCTGTCCCTGGCTCGGGGAGGGGAGGAGAGGGGGGGCCGGTTAGAGCAGGTGGGGCTGGGAGCCAGGACGCGTGGGTTCTCTCCCGGCTCTGGGCTGCTCAGGACGCCTGGGTTCTCTCCTGGCTCTGGGCTGCTCAGGACGCCTGGGTTTGCCAGAGGCCTGCGCTCCTGCCCGCCCCAGCTCTGCCCTGGCTTTGGCCTTAGATCACCCCTGGGCTGGCTGCGAGCCGGGGGAGAGACATGCTGCTGGCGGAGGCCCAGCCTGCCCCACCTGCCTCACGTGAGACAGCAACTCTCCAGCCCTGCGGGTGGGGGGCGGGGTCTTTAAAAGGGCAATGGCCGGGGGGGGCCCTCACCTGGCTCTGAGATGCAGCCAGCTCTGGGGGGAGGCAGCCCCCCAGCAGAGGTGCCAGGTGCAGGGCAGGAAGGGAAGGGTTTGGCCCAGACCCGGAAGGTGAACCCCCCTTCCCCCCCCCCCCGTGCTCGCGGTGAAAGGTCCTGGGGTCTCTGGTTTTACATGTCACCTGTGTGTAGCGCTGCGCTGGGGTTTGGGGCTGTCCGTGCCCCCTAGGCCCTGCAACCCGGCCCCCCACTGAGCCCCGCCCCCTGCAGCCTGGTGTCCCCCCACTGAGCCCCCCCCCCCCCCCCTGCAGCCTGGTGCCCCCTAGTGCCCATTGGGGGGGGTGGGTGCTGAATTCTCATGGGGAAATCCCATCTCCCACAGGGCTGTTTCCAGGGGTGACCCTGTGGGGGAAGGGGCTGTGTGTGTGTTGGGGGAGTGGGAAGGCTGCCNCCCCCCCGCAGCCCAGTCCCCTGGAGCCTAGTGTCCCTCCATCCCAATCCCCACCCCAGCCCTGCAGCCCGGTGTCCCCCCACTGAACACCCCCACCCGCTGCAACCCGGCCGCCTGCAGCCTGGTGTCCCCCCACCGAGCCCCCCCAGCCCCCTGCAGCCTGGTGTCCCCCCCACCCCAATCCCCACCCTACCCTCTGCAGCCCGGTGTCCCCCCACTGAGCCCCTCCCCTGCCCCCTGCAGCCTGGTGCCCCCTAGTGCCCATTGGGGGGGGTGGGTGCTGAATTCTCATGGGGAAATCCCATCTCCCACAGGGCTGTTTCCAGGGGTGACCCTGTGGGGGAAGGGGCTGTGTGTGTGTTGGGGGAGTGGGAAGGCTGCCTGTGGGGGGGAAGCTGTTGGGGTCCCAGCTGTGGGGCTGTTTACCCCAGTCTCTGGCCTGTTGGCCTTCCAGGAAAATCCCCTTGGGGGAGGGGAATCCGAGCCCCCTGCGGTGGGCAAGGGACCCCCTGCCCCCTGACTGCCCCCAGCCTGGAGCCGGGGGGAGGGAGGCTGGGCCTATCCGATCCCTGTTTACCAGGAGACCTACAATCCCCCCCACACACACACACTGCGCCTTCCTGGAACTCTGGGGTGGGGGGAGGTGGGGAGTGGGAGCGAATCCATGGGGCAGGCAGTGGGGCGGGAAGGAGGCAACTGCACTGTGGCTGGGGGCCTTTCTCCAGCGCCTAGGAGATCTCAGGGCCCAGCAGCACCGCTGAGATGCAGCCACTTCTGGGGTGGGGCGCGAGGGAGCTGGTTATACGGGGACCCCTGGCCCGGTGCTGAGATGCAGCTGCCTCTGGGGTGGGGCACAAGTTCATATTAAGTGAATCATGTCCCTGGATCTGTTCTATCCTTGGGGGGCAGCAGGTTTAGGAAGAAATCACGGGAGACACAGAGAGCTGCAAACCTGGGAGCCGCCATTTATTCCCACGCTCAGGACTAACCAACAGCCAGCCCAAACTGGCTGGCCTATCCCCTAATAATCTAACTCGGTTGCCACAGCAACGCAGGATTCTATTACCGCGACAACCAAACACACAACATGTCCCTCCCCCCTTAATAAGAGTGTGCCCTAAATGAAACAAACACTAAACTAGAGAAGGAGGTAGACTGCCTCCGTTCCCGGCTACACCCCGGGGATTATTTTGCCCCGTAACCGTGGGTTCGCCCTAGCTAAAGACCCAGCCGACAAGGAGGTCTGCTGTCTCTAGGTGGATTACGGCGAACTTCTGGTGTTGCACCCGAAAGTACCATGGGCGCGGGCCTGACAATGGGCTGAGGGTTCGTAGGGCGAAGGGGTGAGGATGGGGTATCAGCTCGTGCCGGGCAGGGGGTCTCTCTGCCGCTGGCAGTAATGGAGGGGAAAAGTCAGGAAGAGGGGACTCTCGATTCGGTGTCTCGCCGGAGGTGGTGAAATCAGGCAACTCAACTGAAGATGTGTCCTGAGGACTGGTGTGACCTGGCCTCAGCTGATCTACACGTCGCCGCCAGGTGAGGTCCTCTGCAGTCCGGACTGTGTAGGAAACGGCTCCCGTCTGAGCGATGACAGTGGCAGGGACCCATTTAGCTCCAGAAGTATAATTCTGAGCCAAAACCGGCTGTCCCGGGTGTAACAATGCGGTTCTGGTGGGACTCAACAGAGAGTGCCAATTCAGGACTAATTGCTAAAACAGGGCAGTTACAGCCAAAGGCTGGGTTTTTCCACCTCTAAGGCAAACCAAACCAGCCAGACAAAGAGGACTTCGGTCTCACCCCACTGGCTAACCGCAAGTCTCACAAGCAATTCCCTTAGACACTCCATGTTCCCTGTATCACCACCAGTGCCACTCATTATGGGGACGAATGGTTATGAAAACCAATCCCCCAGTAAAAGAAAAAAGGTTCTCCTGATCCCAAAGGACCAAGCCCCAGACCCAGGTCAATATACAAATCAGATCTTACCCACAAATCACGCTGTTGCCAATCCCTTAGAATCTAAAATCTAAAGGTTTATTCATAAAAGGAAAAAGATAGAGATGAGAGCTAGAATTGGATAAATGGAATCAATTACATACAGTAATGGCAAAGTTCTTGGTTCAGGCTTGTAGCAGTGATGAAATAAACTGCAGGTTCAAATCAAGTCTCTGGAACATCCCCAGCTGGGATGGGTCATTCAGTCCTTTNAAATGGAGTCAGGGGGGATCAGGAGGCAGCTGGTGGTACCCCAGAAGTATCGCCGCCAGCTGCTGTGCCGGGCCCATGACATTCCTCTCTCAGGGCACCAGGGAACCTGGCGTACCCAGCAGAGGCTGCTACGGAGCTTTTACTGGCCTGGGGTCTTTGTTACTGTCCAACAGTACTGCGGATCCTGTGACCCCTGTCAGAGGGGGAGGAAGGCCTGGGACAAGGGGAAAACAGCTTTAGGACCCTTGCCCAGCATAAAGGATCCTTTCCGGAGGGTGGCCAAGGTTAAAAGGGCGGCTCTAAACCAAGAGAGCCCGAAGCACAGACCTCCAGACTGGAGCGCTGGGAGAAGACCCCAGCCCAGTTGGAACCCCAGAGGTATGGGGGTGGGAAAAGGGCACAGGCCGCATAAACCTCCCCACATGCGAACGGCGAGTGCCATCAAGCACCCCCGACCTAAGGGGGGGCGTGAAACTGGAGGGGCCTGGTGTAATTCTCACCAAGGAATGGGAGGGATGCGGGGGCATCCATGGGAACGGGGGTAGGTTCGAACTTCCCCGGGTCACTGGCTAAAGTGACCCTGCTCAGTTCGGTCTCGAAGGGGGGAGATGTGACGAACTGGGACTGTTCTTACTGTGGTCTGTGAATGCTGACAGGGGAGTGTGGCTGGGATAGTCTGCATTGGGGGATGGGAGTCTGCCCAAAGGCGAATGCCTGAGCGTGTAACATGAGAACCCAGGAAGGGGTTAGAGGCCAGGTGACACCTTGGCCCGGGAAACTGAACAAAGGCTGTGGGAAGGGTCGCTGAAGGCAGAGTGTTGGAAGCGGGCTGGAGAGATGGCTGGGAGGCAGAGATGGCTCTGACCCCCCAAAGGGGGGTGGGCTGGGATGCCCTGGGACCCCAAGCTGGACCTAACTGAGGGGGGGGCCCCGTTGTCTGTGCCTGCAAGACCTGTCTTGGACTGTATTCCTGTCATCCAAATAAACCTTCTGCTTTACTGGCTGGCTGAGAGTCATGGTGAATCGCAGGAAGCCGGGGGTGCAGGGCCCTGAGTTCCCCGATACTCCGTGACAAACGGCCATACCGGGTCAGACCAAAGGTCCATCCAGCCCAGTATCCCGTCTACCGACAGTGGCCAATGCCAGGTGCCCCAGAGGGAGTGAACCTAACAGGTAATGATCAAGTGATCTCTCTCCTGCCATCCATCTCCACCCTCTGACAAACAGAGGCTAGGGACACTGTTCCTTACCCATCCTGGCTAATAGCCATTAATGGACTTAACCTCCATGAATTTATCCAGTTCTCTTTTAAACCATGTTATAGTCTTAGCGTTCACAACCTCCTCAGGCAAGGAGTTCCACAGGTTGACTGTGCGCCGTGTGAAGAAGAACTTCCTTTGATTTGTTTTAAACCTGCTGCCCATTAATTTCATTTGGTGGCCCCTAGTTCTTATATTATGGGAACAAGTAAATAACTTTTCCTTATCCACTTTCTCCACATTACTCATGTTTTTATAGACCTCTAACATATCCCCCCTTAGTCTCCTCTTTTCCAGGCTGAAAACTCCTAGCCTCTTTAATCTCTCCTCATATGGGACCCATTCTAAACCCCTAATCATTTTTGTTGCCCTTCTCTGAACCTTTTCCAGTGCCAGTATATCTTTTTTGAGATGAGGAGACCACACCTGTACACAGTATTCGAGATTTATGGATTTATAGAAGGGCAATAAGATATTCTCCGTCTTATTCTCTATTCCCTTTTTAATGATTCCTAACATCCTGTTTGCTTTTTTGACCGCCGCTGCACACTGCGTGGACGTCTTCAGAGAACTATCCACAATGACTCCAAGATCTTTCCTGATTCGTTGTAGCTAAATTAGCCCCCATCATATTGTATGTACAGTTGGGATTATTTTTCCCAATGTGCATTACTTTACATTTATCCACATTACATTTCATTTGCCATTTTGTTGCCCCATCACTTAGTTTTGTGAGATATTTTTGAAGTTCTTCACAGTCTGCTTTGGTCTTAACTATCTTGAGCAGTTTAGTATCGTCTGCAAACTTTGCCACCTCACTGTTTACCCCTTTCTCCAGATCATTTATGAACAAGTTGACTAGGATTGGTCCGAGGACTGACCATTGGGAAACACCACTAGTTACCCCTCTCCATTCTGAAATTTACCATAGATTCCTACCCTTTGTTCCCTTTCTTTTAACCCAGTTCTCAATCCATGAAAGGATCTTCTCTCTTATCCCATGACAGCTTAATTTACGTGAGCGCTTTCGGTGAGGGACCTTGTCAAAGGCTTTCTGGAATCACGTTCTCACAGCCCTGCCCTCGATGCGGGCAGCATTGCCAGAGAATCGCGGTTTGAGGTGTCCCTGGGAGCTCTTTGCAAACATTCACGGCTTAGTTCGCGTGACGCACCACCCTGGGAGGCAGGACAGCTTAGAGTGGGGGAAACTGAGGCATGGACGGGACGGGGAAGTGACTTGCCCAAGGTCACTCAGCAGGTCAGGAATAGAACCCAGGAGTCCTGACTCTGTCCCCCTCCACCATTAGACCCCACTCCCCTCCAGGGCTGGAGATAGAACCCAGGAGTCCCAAAGACCAGCTCTGTGCTCTAATCACTAGACCCCAGTCCTTTCCCCCGGCCCCCGTGCTAACGAGAAGTGCATGCTGCCTCTGCTGAATATAGCACAGGTCCTGAAAGTCCAGCATTACGGGGCCCCTGGCTGTTCAGAGAGGCTGTCACCAGCCGTGGGCTTTGAACCGGGGAGATGTGGGGCTAACAGCGTCCGGCTCGGCTCCTTGAGCTAAAGGATTAGCCCCCTCGCCCGGCAGCAGCAGTAGACCCAGAAACTGCATCCGTGGAGCCACCACTAAGGGGAGATGGTGGGAGATACCGAGTGCTGCGGGTTCGAATTCTGGGTGCCTCCCCTTGCAGGAAAACCAGGACCCGCTGAGCTACTTCCACATGGAGACCCTGGTGATGACCACGCACAACCTGTTCTTCGTGGGCACGGAGACCGTCAGCACCACCCTGCGCTACGGCTTCCTGCTCCTCATGAAGTACCCGGAGATCCAGGGTGAGCCACGGGCGTGGATGGTTCCCCCCTTGTGCACAGGGGGAACTGGGCAGGGGGCAGGGTCGAGTGACTGTCCAAAGGGCACACAGGGAGTCTGTGTCCGAGTTGGGAACTGAAGCCAGGTCTCCATTCCACGGCAGTCAGGGGTGACTCCGGATTGGCCCCAAGCGGGCTGAGATCAGAATCCGGCCCTGCCCCCACTGCAGTCAGGGGTGACTCTGGATTGACCCTGGGGAGCTGAGTGTGACGGGTTGGATCACAGAAACCCCCTTGGGAGCTGCCAACTGATGTGCCAAGACTACTTCTGCCCCTGCTTTCCCTGCCAGCTCGGGACCCTAGCACCCTGTCTTGTTTGGCCAGACATGCCCATCCAACACAGACCCAGGGTCTGAACCAAGTGCCCCAAAGCTGCAGACTTGATTGAAAGCAGCTCACAGAAGTGTTCCTGTCTTTAACATGCAGATGCCCAACTCCCAGTAGGGTCTAAACCCAAATAAATCCGTTTTACCCGGTATAACGCTTATACAGGGCAAACTCATAAATTGTTCGCCCTCTATAACACTGATAGAGAGATATGCACAGTTGTTTGCTCCCCCAGGTATAATACATACTCTGGGTTAATTAATAAGTAAAAAGTGATTTTATTAAATACAGAAAGTAGGATTTAAGTGGTTCCAAGTAGTAACAGACAGAACAAAGTGAATTACCAAGTAAAATAAAAACCTCACCAGTTCCAATAAGCTTTCTTTTACAGACTAGTCTCCTGCTAGTCTGGGTCCAGCGATCACTCACACCCCTGTAGTTACTGTCCTTTGTTCCAGTTTCTTTCAGACACTGAGGGGTCTCCCAGGGGTCTGCTTCTCTTGCGGGTGGAGACCCCCTCCTCATTCCTATGCAAAGTCCAGCTCCAAGATGGAGTTTTGGAGTCACATGGGGAAGTCACATGTCCATGAGTGACTCAGTTTTTACCAGCCAAGCCACATTCCTGGGAAAGCCCCGATGTGGACTGGCATCTTCGAGTTGATTGTTGGCTTAAGTGGTTCTTGACTGGGCATTTAATTTGCACATTTCTTTCTCCGTAGAAATCAATCAAGTATACAGCCAATATTCCTAACTTCGAGGACAAAAACGATACATGCCTACAATCAGGAGGAATGTATTCAATAGATCATAACCTGTACAGAGAGATGTTACATGGCATGTGTAGCATAAAACAGATTCTAGTTATGTCATAGAGACATTCATCAGCATATTCCATAAAGCCTTATGGGGGGTCGCATCACACTGAGATCGGGATCCAAGCCACTGTCAGTATTTTAAAAGGGCAGGTGTAGAACTCGCCAGCCAGGTCTCAGAGGTCACCAGCTCCAGACCGAGCGTGTCCCTGCTGCCTGCGTGACCAGCCGAGATGTCAGGCTGCCCCGTCCCCCCCAGAAACCGCTTCCCACCCCGCTTGTTTCCCCCCAGCCAAAGTCCACGCTGAGATCGACCAGGTGATCGGGCGGCACCGCAGCCCATCGGTAGAGGACCGGAGCCGCATGCCCTACACCGACGCCGTGATCCACGAGGTGCAGCGCTTTGGCGACGTGGTCCCCATGGGGCTCCCACACGCGGTGACCCGGGACACCCACTTTAGGGGTTTCCTGCTTCCAGAGGTAACGGGATTTCCCTCCTCCCCGTGTTCGAGCAAGAAAACACGTCTCTCCCCCCTGGGCTGGAATCTCCCCCTTGTCAGCTTCCAAAGGGTGTTCGGAGAGGGACAGACGGCTGGAACCATGGCTGGCTAGACTGGCAAATGGGTTGGATGGATGGACGGACGGGTGGCTGAGTGGGTGGCCAGAGAGAGGGGCGTGAGTTGGGATGGAGAGATAGGATGGGTGGATAGATGGATGGGTAGATAGACAAGTAGGTGGAGGGATGGAAAGATAGATGGTTGGAAAGGCTGAGGGACGTGTCAGTAGATGGGTAGACAGACGAAAGATGGACAGATGGATGGATGGACGGGGTGGAAGGACAGAAAATGATCCAGATGGCTAGAGGGTGGATCGTTGGATAAGTGGACAGACAGACTGAGGAGGACGGATGGATAGACAAGACGGACGGATGGCGGCACCGGTGCCAGACAGAAGAACGAGTCAATGGATGGGCAGACAGACAGATGTGTGGATAGACGGGTGAGTGGGTGGAGAAGCCAGGTGGATGTAGAATCACAGAACCAGAGGGCTGGGACAATTTGCAAGGGACAGTTTTTCTAAGTCCCCACCCAAGACAGACTCTATCCAGCCGTGCCTGGGCAGAGATGGATGGACGGTCAAGATAGCGTTGGTGGATAGACAGAAAGACAGATGGATGGATTAAAAGCTAGATGGACATCAAGATGGATGGATAAGCAGGAGATGGATGGATAGGTAGGCAGACAGACGGACGGAGGGATAGCTGGATGGACGGAGAGATCCCTTGGATACGTGCACTGGAGCTGTGTGTTTCCCCTGCCCAGGGCACCAATGTGCTCCCGCTGCTGTTCTCTGTCCACAACGACCCCGCCCAGTTCAAAGACCCGGCCACATTCGACCCGGCCCATTTCCTGGACCCGAGCGGAGGCTTCCGGAAGCATGATGCCTTCATGGCCTTCTCCGCAGGTACGTGTGGCCTGCCCGGGCCGGGGCCGCGGAGCGGGAGGGGGACAGGTTGAGTCTCTCCTAACGCGTCTACTCCAGCACCAGCCTCGGAGGATGCGACTGCCTGGACCAGCCCCGACCTCAGATGGAGTAACTCAGCCTGGCTCCACGGCCTGGGGGTCACGGCGAGGAGGGATCAGTTCCCTCTGTGTCACTGTGGGGCAGAAATGACCCCCTGAGAGTCCAGGGCCCTCCCCAGTGGTAGGCTGGCCAGGCCCGGCCCCAGGCCCGGCCACTGAGCCACGGCAGAGCACCGGAACGGCCGGAGGGGCCTCCTGGGGGTGGAGCGTGGGTGGGGCCATGCCAGGCTGTTTGGAGAGGCACAGCCTCCCTCAGCCTATGATCCCACTGCCCATGGCGCTGGGGCTATTCTGTGCCCCCTGGGACCCGTAGGGGCAGACTGGGGTCGTGGCCGGAGCGCACTGCGCTGTGAGAATTCTCTGCCCCCACAGGGCCCATAAAGGGGATGGTGCATGAGGTAGAGCAACCCCAAGGCTGCTGTAACTGACCCTGGGGGCCGGTCCCCAGAATACAGGGAACATGAAAGGGTCTTAAAGGCGCCTGAGCCCCAAGTGCAGGGGGAGGGTAACCGAGACGTGGGGCGCGATGGATCCTGAAACGCCTCTGACCCCCGCGCCCGTCCCGTCCCTGTGTTCCTTTCCCCCAGGGAAGCGGGTGTGCCTGGGCGAGGCCATGGCCCGCATGGAGCTCTTCCTCTTGTTCACCACCGTCCTGCAGCGCTTCACCCTCACGCCCCTCGTCCGCCCGGAGGACATCGACATCTCGCCCCTGATGAGCGGCCTGGGGAACATGCCGCACCCCTACGAGTTCCGGGCCGTCCCTCGCTGAGCGAGCCGCCGCCCCATCCCGCCTCCGCTGCCCCTTTCACGGCCTCGTGCCCTGCAGCCTTTGCACGCCGGAGACGAGTCCGCAGGCCTGGTCGCTGGCAGCGTCTCCGGCTCCGGAGATTTTACGGTGCCGCCTGGCCGTCTCCTCTCTTTTTAAAGTCCCCAGCTCCAGATTCGTGAGCTTAGTTCAAGTTTTCATTACAATCAAACGCAAATAAAAATTGTCCAGCTCTGGGGGTGACAGAGAACAGTTTAGAAACTTGATTCGAGTAAAGAAACCAGAAGCAAATCAAACGAACCCAAATCCCAGCCAATCCCGCCGATCTACCCCGAGGGCGTCCCGTGGTGGCCCATATCGAGCCCCTCTTTGACCGGCTGCTGCTTTTCTGGTCGGACCGACGCAATCCCCACGAGGTGAAGCTGGCCTACACCACGAGGTCCGTGCCCCCCGGCTGGGGGGAGCTGGGAACGGGGGGGCGGGGACTGGCTCCCACCATCCAGGGCAGGCCTGTGCTTTTGGGGGGGAGGGCAGAGCTGTGGCTGATTTGCACACAATTTGCATACCTCCAATGTTCGTCCAATCCCTGCGTCTGATGGATCGGGCCCTGGACTAAAGGTGAGAGTGGGGTGGAGGGGAGGCTGGGAGCCCGGACGCCTGGGTTCTATCCCAGCTCTGGGAGGAGAGTGGTTAGAGCAAGGGGGCTGGGAGCCAGGACTCCTGGGTTCTTTTCCTGACTCTGGGAGGGGAGTGGGGTCTGATGGTTAGAGCAGGGGGGCTGGGAGCCAGGACTCCTGGGTTCTATCCCTGGCTCTGGGAGGGGAGTGGGGTCTAGTGGTTAGAACAGGGGGGCTGGGGGTCAGGACTCCTGGGTTCTGTCCCTAGGGGCTGGATTGCTCGGGGACCTGGCTGCTCCCGGCTGCTGGAGGCAGCACGTTATGGGGGGGTGGCCCCGGGCTGCAGCTGCTGACGGGGACGGGGTGAGACGCTGTAAGTGACCACGAGGTGTCAGTGTTGCGCTGAGAACAGGCACCCGCAGTGGGCAGTTCCAGCTTCCCCCTTCGCCCGGCCCTGGGGCCCTGCGCTGGGCAAAGCAGCCCAGAGACTCCCCTTAGCCCCCCGGGTCATGGCACAGAGGGAAAATGCCCCACAGCTCCGGAGCCGGATTTCGGCTCTCAGTTTCAGCGGCGTCAATCCGAATCAGGCTGGCTGCCGGAGTGGAGTCACTCCAGATTTACATGTGGTGCAGGGTGGGGGCCGGAGCATCCTGCCGCCCGGCCGATGGGCAGACAGGAGCCAATGTGTCTACGGGAATAAAACAACCCCAGGAGCGGAACCCGTTTGCTTCCAGGCCGGAGCCGTCTCCCCTGGGAGCAGGTTATCCCCTCGCTTCACACTTGCTCGCACCTGTGAGGCAGCAGGGGCTGGTCACTGGGGCGATCCCCGTGTGTGTGACTGTGGTAACGACTGGGAGGTGCTCAGAGCTGGGGGCCAGCCAAGGGCTCTGGGGGAGTCTGATCTTGGGGTGGGGGGGGCACTCGTTGGAAAGGGGGCAGGGAATTTGCACCCCTGAGCACCTGGATTTTGCAGGCAGTTGCAGAATGGGCGCCCAGCTAAGTTTAGGAGCATGTGGTCGTGTGTGTGTGTGTGTGTTTGGGGGGGCGGAGCTCCCCTGGAAAATCCAGCATGGGAGTGACGCTCCATCACCTGCCACTGCCCCTTAGCACCAGGCCTCAGATCGCAGGTGGATCCCGGGCAGATTAGCAGTTGTGATCAGGGCGTTGGGCCCCTGACTGCATCTAATGGCCATGGGCTGGGTAATGACAGTGACAGATGCCTATATAAGGCTGATGCCTCATGTCCTTGTCTTCAATCCTGCTTCTTACCTCTTGTCACGTCTGTCTCTGCTGTGGGCCCCCTCAGGGAGTCCACTCGCTCTGGACCCCTGGGGCCTCCACCCCCAAAGGGGTTGATGCAACCCTGTTCTCTAGCCCGGAGTGACTCTCAGCCAGCATGAAACAGGAGGATTTATTGAGAGTTGAACACAGCACAGGAACCTCTCTGACCCTCAGGCCTGGCCTCCCTCAGCCCAGCACACCCCAGTCTCTCTGCATCCAGGTGGGCTCTGCCTGCTCCCCCCCTCCAGCCCAGAGGCCCCCTGCTCCCAGCTGAGCATCTGAGATCCCCGGCCCCAGGCCCCGCCTCTGTCCATTGTCTTCCCTCCAGGTAAACAGGGTCGTAAACCGGGGCCTCCTCTCCTGCTTCTCCCTCTGGCTGGAACCGGCTGGTTAGATCACTGGGTCCTCACTCTGCAGCCCATTGTCCTCCCACTGGCCAGAACCGGCTGCGACTTCTGAGCTGGGCCTCCGGGTCACCAGGTCACCGGTTGCTGGGGTATCCATCCTCCCGGCCACCGGCTGGGTCCCCACGTCCTCTCTCCGGTCCTCTGCAAAACACACTCCCTCTCCCCTCCCCTCGTTAAACCAGTAACACCCAGGGAAACTGAGTCCCACCCCCTCCGCATGCAAACCATTGAAACTCCACAGAAAACAAGAAAACCCCCCACTTCGTCACACCTCTGGAGGGACTTTGCTACAAACGGAAGCTCTGAACAAAGGACTGAATGACCCATCCCAGCTGGGGATGTTCCAGAGACTTGATTTGAACCTGCAGTTTATTCCATCACTGCTGCAAGCCTGAACCAAGAACTTTGCCATTACTGTATGTAATTGATTCCATGTAACCAATTCTAACTCTCATCTCTATCTTTTTCCTTTTATGAATAAACCTTTCGATTTTAGATTCTAAAGGATTGGCAGTAGCGTGATTTGTGGGTAAGGTCTGACTTGTCTATTGACCTGGGTCTGGGGCTTGGTCTTGTGGGATCAGCAGAACCTTTTTTCTTTTACTGGGGTGTTGGTTTTCATAACCATTTGTCCCCATAACGAGTGGCACTGGTGGTGATACTGGGAAACTGGAGTATCTCAGGGAATTGCTTGTGTGACTTGTGGTTAGCCAGTGGGGTGAGACCAAAGTCCTCTTAGTCTGGCTGGTTTGGTTTGCCTTAGAGGTGGAGAAATCCCAGCCGTGGGCTGTAACCGCCCTGTTTGAGCAATTTGTCCTGAATTGGCACTTTCAGTTGGGTCCCTCCAGAACCGCATCGTCACACCTCAGTATACACCTGCCACTGCACTCCAGTCTCCTCAAAAGGTTCCAGAGGCCCTGTAAGTGTAGCCAGGATTTTCGTTTCAGTTTGCACAGTCAGTGCAAACAAGCCGGTTCTCACCCCCCTCCAGCAGCAAACACGGTTTGTTTGGTTTTTTTGTACCTTAACTTCTACTTCCTTCTGTAGCTGGGGCAGCACAGAGACCCCCACCCTCGTCGCCACCTTGTTAAATCCTTGGGGGGCAGCAGGTTTAGGAAGAAATCACGGGAGACACAGAGAGCTGAAAACCTGGGAGCCGCCATTTATTCCCACGCTCAGAACTGACCAACAGCCAGCCCAAACTGGCTGGGCTATCCCCTAATAATCTAACTCAGTTGCTACGGCAACACAAGGTTCTATTACTGCGACAACCAAATACACAACAGGGTCTACTGTGTTAGAGTAGGGGAACTGGGGAGCCAGGACTCCTGGGTTCTCTGGGAGGGGAGTGGGATTTAGTGGGTTAATGCAGCCGGGGGCTGGGAGCCAGGACTCCTGGGTTCTGTCCCTGGCTCTGTTGCTGACTCACCGTGTGACTTTAAGGACAGCCCTTCCCCTCCCAGTGCCTCAGTTTCCCCCGAGGCCCAGCCCCGGTCCTGGCCCCACTGCTCTAGGCTGCCCTGGCCCTTTTAATCCTTTGTTCTGGGCTGACAGTTCTAACCCTAGTGGTGGGGTGAGGGCTGCACTGGTCCCATGGGACCCTGGAGACCGGAGCCCCCTCCACGACCCCTGCCCCTCCCCCTGCCTGAGGGACCTCCCTGGGGTAGGGGATGAGACCTGACAAACTCATCTCGGCCCAGTCAGCCAATGGGGCAGGGCTCCCAAGGAGGGGAAGGTCCCCAGGCCAGCCAATCCCTAGCCCTGGGGCTGGATCGGGGCCGGTGCCCCCCAGAGGGGAAAGGCCCCATGCCCCATTCCCCTCCCCCCCCACCAGCCAGCCCCCAGCTCCGGGGCTGGTGCCCCCCAGAGGGAAACCCCCTCCACCCTGCTGGAAAAAGTTCCTCGGGGGTCACTGACCCCTTCTCAGCCCCCCCCCCGCTATCCCCTTCCCAGGCCCCGTCCCTCCCTCCTGGCCTGGCAGAGGCGAGAGGCCCTGGGTAGCCCGGCCTGGCATGGTGCCCCGTGGTGGTGACAGGCTGGGGGCTGGGTGGCATGGGAGGAGGTTGGGCTGGTGAATTAGCCCCCCCTCGGCCCCAGTTCTGTCTCACGTCCCCTCTGCGTGGGGCTGGGAACCCTGGGCTGCTCCGGGGGGGGTGGTGAATTAGAGACCCACCCAGGGGTGTCGTTGACAGAAGCCCCCCCCCACTTTCCCCTATGCCGGGGCGGCCTCTGGGCTGCGTCAGGTGCTGTAGCAGCCCGGAGTCCCTGGTGACGGGCATCTACTGCCCCCTCCCCCACGGCCAGCGGCTGGGAAAGGGGGAACAAAGGGGGGCTACTTCCAGCGATCCCCCCCGCCTGCCTTTGTGGTCCCTTGACTCAGCTGCAGACTGAGGGGTCTCTCCCGTGGGACAGATGGAGCTGGTGGCTGCCCCAGGGGCTGGGGAGCTGTGGGGGATTAGTCATGCCCTGGGGGCTGGGGAGTGGGCTCTGGCCTGTCCCACCATGGCTGTGCTGTCCTGTCCTCGGGGGGGTGGGGGGGTCCTGCCCTGGGGGTGCAGAGCGTCGAGACTTCGGTGTCTCCTGCCTGCACCAGTCCCCCCCGCAAACATGTGAATGTTTACGTAGGGCCTACCCCAGAGCCGTGCTCTCCTGCCCCCACCACCTCTGGGCTCCGTGGTCAATGCCCGAGGACGGCAGTCGGGGGGAGGCTGCGGGAAAGGAGCGGGGTGGTGGTGGCGGGAGATGAGTTGCCGACAGATTTGGGGGGCTGGGGCCAGTGGGCTCCCGACTCTGCAGCAGGTGCTGGCGCATGAAGGGTTAAGGGGTGTGTTCCCCCTCGCTGTGCTGACACTCCCCCAGTGGGTACTCGGGAGGGGGCGCCAGCCCTTTGACAAGCTCCCGGGGGGCCCAACAACTTTGTCCACCCCCACCCCAACTCTGGCACTAGGACTCCTGGGTTCTCTCCCCAGCGCTGGGAGGGGGCTGGGAGCCAGGACTCCTGGCTTCTATTGTAGAACTGATGAATAAAATTGTTTGTAATTGTTCACTTTATTAATATAACTTCATAGTTTCAAGTAAAGTTTTATGAATGAAACAACATTCATTCATAAAACCGCTTACCCCAATAACTGGCAAATTGACAATTAAGATTCTTGTTAAGAGCCACAGCGTTCAGCCAGTTGCCCTTGTAAGTTTCACTATCGATCCAACTGCTGCTTAAATCACTGAGACTTGCACTGTTTCAGTATTGGAACTTCTGTTCACCATTTATTACACTTGCCCACAGTGTAACTTCTGTTCACTGTTTGCCATCCATTACACTTGTCTATATTGTAACTTCTGTTCACTGTTTGCCGTATTGTAATTCAAACCCCATTTTAAAACGCTGACTCCGTTTTGTAAGGGCTTGCTGCAACCTTCATTTTTGCAAACCCTGCTGTAATCTGATTAGGTCACTTTAGATGCGTAAATAAGGTATGTCTGGATGATGGAATCAACCTCCAGCCCCAGCCTGTCCTGATGAAATAAAGTTCAAACACCAAGGGCTGAAGATGCAGACAAGAGTCCTGACAAAGTGAGAAGAGCCCACCCTAAAAAGAAAAGAACAAAGGTGCAATAGAAGGAAGATCAAAGCCGGGTCCGAGGCTGAAAGTCATGTCTGCAATTGACGGTTGATCAATCACACCGAACCCGGAGGCAGCGCGACACAGCAAGACCTATAGACTCTGGATTCAAACTAAAGCCTACAAAAAGGATGGGTGAGATGGAAAACTTTGGAGGGTAACGTTCTGCTGCCAACATGGGAGGGCAGACCCAGCCCTTCCTCGTGCCCGGCTTTCCTGGCCAGTTGCCGCCACAAGCTATGATCCCAAGCGGCGAAATCAAGCTATGGAGTCAAGCTACGTTCAGGACTGGTAACTATGCAGCAGCTGCAGAACATCTGATGGGTGTGTGTGTGTGGATAGGTATTAGGTATTCGTCATTGGTCATAAATCAAATTGTGGTAGCATAATAAATGTGGCATCTTTGTCTTGCCCCCTGTGACGGGGTCGGCTTACCCCGCACCAGCCCAGACAGGGCTAAGCCCCAGTGATTGACAGCGGAAGTCCCACCTCCCTGGCAAGACTGGGCATGCTCCAAGTGCTCTAGTAGTATAAAGGGAGGGGGAGACCAGCTCATTCTGGGGGAGAGGTTGCAGGGGATGGACCTGCCTGGGAAGCTCCTGCAATGGGCCAGCCACAACCTCTGACGGTGCTGGGAATTGAGGCCGTCCACAGCCCGCCTGCACCCCGGTGACTGGAGGAAACCCTGGAGACGACCAGCCCTGCCAAATGCAGAGGACCTGACGTCTCATGGGAAACCCCAACGCAGACACCGGTAGGAAGTGACCCAGGGGTGGTGATGGAGTGGTACCTCCTGCCTGGGGAAACTCAGTGTGTTTTGGTAGGACCCCCCAGCTGCTGAGTCAGTGGCAAGGTGCTACGCCACTGTTAGGGCCCTGGGTTGGGGCCTGGTGGAGTCAGGTGGGCCCAGGCCCCCTTACTGGGGCTGCCACACCCCATAAGGGGTGTTCCAGTGCTATAGCCTCTGGCCATTAGGTCATGCTGCCCTGCACTGAAGGGCTGCTTTACGGACTGTGACCGACAGCCCATGCTGCCCTGACCCCGGGGGTGTGCATCTCCCCCCCCAAAAAACAATCCTGTGTAGTTTTGTCTGCATAACACTATTCCTGCCTCAGCCAGGAGGGGAGCGTCAGCGGGTCGGGGTCTCTGTTCCTGCCCCCCCAGGCCATGGTGGCGTGTTACCCTGGGAACGGGCAGGGGTATGGCGACAGGCAGTACCTGACCTGCATCTATTACCTCAACCGGGGCTGGGACAGCCAGGTATGTGGGGGGGTGCCCTGCGTCCCCCCCAGCTGTGCATGGAACCCGCCCTGCTCTGCTCTGCAGGGTAAGACCCCTCCCCCCCCAGTCCCATGGCAACAGTTGGGCAGGAGATATGCTGGTAAATATCTTGGGATGGCGCCCTGGGGTGTGCTTTTCTTTTGAGGAGGGGGATCTGGGTTAGAAAATTGGTCAGGAAGCTGTCTAGTGGTTAGAGCAGGGGGGCTGGGAGCCAGGACTCCTGGATTCTGTCCCCGGCTCTGGGAGGGGAGTGGGGGCTGGTGGTTAGAGCAGGGGGGGCTGGGGGCCAGGACTCCTGGGTTCTCTCCTTGGCTCTGGGAGGGGAGTGGGGCCTGGTGGTTAGAAGTGGGGGAGAGGGGGGGCTGCATACCAATCCACTGTCTCAATATGTCGGTGCCTCTCTCTGTGCCTCAGTTTCCCTGGTGTACCTGTCTCCTGAGTCAGCCCAGCCCTCATGGCCTGGGGGCCCAGGGAACAGTCACAGGCCCAGTGCACTCCGGCCCCGCTCCCTCATCTCTCCCCCTGCCCTGGAGCTGGGATCAGGGCCCTTGTGCCAGCCCCACACACTGGGGAGACCCCTGGGGTGGTGGGGTGGGGGGGGTTATCAAGGGGCAGATACTGCCCCAGAGGGGCCCACACGGGGCTGAGGACTGTGCCCTCAGTTTCTCTCAGCCCCTGGGGAGCAGGGATGGGGCGAGGGGGAATCATTGTCCAGTTATTCGCCCCCACCCCATGAATCACCTCTTTCCATGGGGCATGCAGGGTTTAACCCCTTGGGCGCTGGCAGGGCATGTGCCCAGGTGCTGGGAGCCGGGCGGGCTGGTGGCTGAGGTGTCCATGTGGTTGTCACCTGCCCCGGTCCATGGGGGGGGGCCTGCAGATCTACCCCGAGGGGCGTCCCGTGGTGGCCAATATCAAGCCCCTCTTTGACCGGCTGCTGATTTTCTGGTCGGACCGACTCAACCCCCACGAGGTGAAGCCGGCCTATGCCACTAGGCACCTGCCGCCCCGCTGGGGGGAGCTGGGAACGGGGGGGCTGTCTCAGATGCAGCACCGTCCAGGGCAGGCCTGTGCTTGGGGGAGAGGGGGAGGGCAGGGTGGTGGCTGATTTGCATACAATTTGAATACCTCCAATGTTCGTCCAATCCCTGCATCTGATTGATTGGGCTTGTCTTAGCCTTGGTCCCCACTACGAGTTTAGGTTGAATTTAGCAGTGTTAGGTCGATTTAACCCTGCACCCTTCCACACGACAAAGCCATTTTTGTCGACTTAAAGGGTTCTTAAAATCGATTTCAGTACTCTTCCCCAGCTACGGGATTAGCACTGAAATCGACCTTCCTGGGTCGAATTTGGCGTAGTGTGGACGCAATTCGATGGTATTGGCCTCCGGGAGCTATCCCAGAGTGCTCCATTGTGACCGCTCTGGACAGCGCTCTCAACTCAGATGCACTGGCCAGGTACACAGGAAAAGGCCTGCAAACTTCTGAATTTCATTTCCTCTTTGGCCAGCATGGCGAGGTGATCAGCACAGGTGACCATGGACTCCCAGAATCACAAAGGAGCTCCAGCATGGACTGAATGGGAGGTACTGATCTGATCGCTATACGGGGAGAGGAATCCGTGCTATCCGAACTCCGTTCCAAAAGACGAAATGCCGGAATATTTGAAAAAATCTCCAAGGGCATGAAGGACAGAAGCTATAACAGGGACCCGCAGCAGTGCCGCGTGAAGCTTACCAAAGAACCAGTGAGGGAAACGGCTGCTCTGGGTCAGACCCCCAGACATGCTGCTTCTATGATGAGCTGCATGCCATTCTAGGGGGTGCCCCTACCACTACCCCACCCCTGTGCAAGGCGGGAGTCTCATGCAACCAGGATGAGGATTTTGGGGACAAGGAATATGATGAGGAGGTGGAGGTAGTGCACAGCAGGCATGAGGAGAAAGCGTTCTCCCCGACAGCCAGGAACTGTTTATCACCCTGAAGCCAATACCCTCCCAACCCTCACAAGGCGGCTCCTGGACCTTGAAGGAAGAGAAGGCCCTTCTGGTGAGTTACCTTTGTAAATATAATACATGGTTTAAAAGTAAGCACGTTTAATGATTGATTTGCCCTGAAGACTTGGGTTGTATTTGTGGCCAGTAAAGCTACTGGAATGCAGTCAAGTAACATCTGTTCTTTACCTTTCTGTGTTGTCCTCAGGAGAGTGATATCATTCAGGGTCACCTGGTTGAAATACGGTGATTTTATTACGGGGACATTCAGAGGTGGCCGTTCCTGCTGGGCTGTTTGCCTGTGGCTGAACAGAAATTATCTTCACTGTGCGCCACGCAGTGGGGGGAGTGGTGAAGCAATCATCCCAGAGAATTGTGTGTGTGTGTGGGATTTAATTGGGTTTGTGCTGCACGTTAACCCGAAAACCGCAGCCCCTCCTTTTAAATGGCCAACCCAACGGGTGCTTGGTATGGGAAAGGAGGGTGCTGCTGTTTGAAACCATTCCCACGTGTTATGAAGGTTAAAGAAGCCAAAAGACTGTGGCTTACCATGGCTGCCTGCAAGCTGAATTCTGTTGCCCGGCCCTGCGTGTGTGATCTCTCACCAAACTGGCAAGCCCTCAATATAAGAGGCAAAATGTGACATTGTACCGAAAACACACGTGCTATGTAATGTTAACAGCTTGGTTCACCGTGAAAGAATCTACCCATTGTTCTCTAAAATGTGTCTTTTTAAATACTAGTCACCCATTTTTTTTCCTCCTGCAGCTGCAAATGTTTCAATGCTCCCCCTATCCTCTCCATCCCAGAGGCTAGTGCAGATAAGAAGGCAAAAAAACCACACTCATGATGAAATGTTCTCCGAGCTCATGCAGTCCTCCCGCACTGAAAGAGCCCAGCAGAATGTGTGGAGGCAGACAATGTCAGAGTCCAGGAAAGCAGAAAATGAACGTGAGGACAGGAGGGACGCATGAGAGGACAGGTGGCGGGAGCAAGATGAGAGGTGGTGGCATTGTGATGAGAGGAGGCAGGATGCAATGCTGACGCCCAAGAACGCAGGAGGGAGGGGGCTCCAGGTACCCAACCACTCCACCCCAGAGGATTGCCCAAGCAACAGAAAGCTGGCCTTCAATAAATTTTGAAGTGCAGTGTGGCCTTGACCTTCCATCCTCTCCTCCTCCACCACCCCACGCGGGCTACCTTGGGAGTTATCCCCCTATTTGTGTCACAAATTAATAAAGAATGCATGAATTTGAAACAACAATGACTTTATTGCCTCTCAAGCGGTGGTCGAAGGGGGGAGGGGAGGGCAGTTGGCTTACAGGGAAGTAGAGTGGGAACAAGGGGATGGGCTTTCATCAAGGAGAAACCAACAGAACTTTCACACCGTAGCCTGGCCAGTCATGAAACTGGTTTTCAAAGCTTCGCAGCAGGGCACGCTGCACATCAGAGCTCTTCTAACGGCCCTGGTGTCTGGCCGCACGTAATCAGCGGCCAGGCAATTTGCCTCAACCTCCCACCCCGCCATAAACGTCTGCCCCTTACTCTCACAGAGATTGTGGAGCACTCAGCAAGCGGCAATAACAATTGGAATATTGGTTTCGCTGAGGTCTATCCGAGTCAGTAAACTGCGCCAGCGCGCTTTTAAACATCCAAATGCACATTCTACCACCATTCTGCACTTGCTCAGCCTGTAGTTGAACAGCTACTGACTCCTATCCAGGCTGCCTGTGTACGGCTTCATGAGCCATGGCATTAAGGGGTAGGCTGGGTCCCCAAGAATCACGATAGGCATGTCAACATTCCGAATGGTAATTTTCTGGTCTGGAAAGTAAGTCCCTTGCTCCACTGATCACACAGACCAGAGTTCCTGAAGACGCGAGCATCATGTACCTTTCCTGGCCATCCCACGTCGATGTTGGTGAAACGTCCCTTGTGATCCACCAGTGCTTGCAGCACCATTGAAAAGTACCCCTTGCGGTTTATGTACTGGCTGCCCTGGTGCTCCGGCACCAAGATAGGGATATGGATTCCATCTATCGCCCCACCACAGTTAGGGAATCCCATTACAGCAAAGCCATCCACTATGGCCTACATATTTCCCAGAGTCACTACCCTTGATAGCAGCAGCTCTGTGATCACTTTGGCTACTTGGATCACAGCAGCCCCCATCGTAGATTTGCCCACTCTAAATTGATTCCTGACTGACCGGTAGCTGTCTGGCGTTGCAAGCTTCCACAGGGCTATCGCCACTCGCTTCTCAACTGTGAGGGCTGCTCTCATCCTGGTATTCTGGTGCTTCAGGGCAGGGGAAAGCAAGTCACAAAGTTCCATGAAAGTGCCCTTACGCATGCAAAAGTTTCGCAGGCACTGGGAATCATCCCAGACCCGCAACACTATGCGGTCCCACCAGTCTGTGCTTGTCTCCCACGCCCAGAATTGGCGTTCCACCGCATGAGCCTGCCCCATTACCACCAGGATGTCCACATTGCTGGGGCCCGTGCTTTGAGAGAAGTCTCTGTCCATGTCCTCATCACTGCGCTGCCGTCGCATCCTTGCCTGCTTTTGCAGGTTCTGGTTCCGCATATACTGCAGGATAATGCGCGAGGGGTTACAGTGCTCATAACTGCTGCGGTGATCTGAGCGGGCTCCATGCTTGCCGCGGTGTGGCGTCTGCAGGAGAGCTGACTGGCAGAGGAAGCGGTAGTTGGAAGACCAGTTTTGCAGACCTACTGCACTGGGTGCTGCCAGGACACAACAGCGGCGGTGTCCGTTAGCTGAGCTGAGCGGGCTGCACGCTTGCCGTGGCATGGCGAGACAAGAGCAGGAGAGCAGAGTGGCAGTGGAAGCGGTGGTTGGAGGATGATGGTTAGCATCCTACTGCACCATCTGCTGAAAGCGGTATGGCACCCGCACGGAAAAAAGGCACGAAACGATTGTTGCTTTCAGGGAGGGAGGGGCGACTGACGACACGTACCCAAAACCACCCGCGACCATGTGTTTGCCCCGTCAGGCATTGGGAACTCAACCCAGAATTCCAGTGGGCGGCGGGACCTGTGGGATAGCTACCCACAGTGCACCGCTCTGTAAGTTGACGCTAGCCTCGGTACTGTGGATGCACTCCGCTGACTTAATGTGCTTAGTGGGGACACACACAATCGACTGTATCAAATCAATTTCCTAAAAATCAACTTCTATTAAATTGACCTAATTTCCTACTGTAGACATACCCAAAGGGTGAGAGCTTGGGGGGCGGGTGGGGGCTGGGAGCCAGGACTCCTGGGTTCTCTCCCTGGCACTGGGAGGGGAGTGGGGGCTAGTGGTTAGAGCAGGGGAGCTGGGAGTCAGGACTCCTGGGTTCTTTCCCAGCTCTGGGAGGGGAGTGGGGTCTGGTGGTGTCGCGGAGTGTGGGGGAGTCAGGGCCCTGCACCCCTCTTCCTGAGATTCACTGTGACTCTCAACCAGCCAGTAAAGCAGAAGATTTATTTAAGGACAGGAACACGGTCTCAAGCAGAGCGTGTAGGTACGACCAGACCCCCCTCAATTAGGTCCCTCTGGGAGGTTCAGGGAGCTTAGACCCCAGCTTGGGGTTCCCTGCGCTGCACCACCCAGCCCCCCTTGGAAGGTCAGAGCCATCTCTGCCTCCCAGCCATCTCACCACCCAGCTTCCAACACTCTCCCTTCAGCGACCCCTCCCACAGCCTTTGTTCAGTTTCCCGGGCCAAGGTGTCACCTGGCCTCCAACCCCTTCCTGGGTTCTCATGTTACATGCTCAGGTATTCTCCTTCGGGCAGACTCCCATCCCCCAACGCGGACTATCCTAGCCACACTCCCCACTCAGCATTCACAGACCACAGTAAGAACAGTCCCAGTTCGTCACGGGTGGTTAGAGTGCAAACGGGGATGGGGAGGAGCTGAGAGCTGGTTCTTTTCCTGGCTCTGGGCCAACCATGGTTTGGGGTTCAGGCTGTGGGGGTAATGGGGGGCCATTTGCTGCCCCAGGTAGAACAGCCCCACCCCCGGGGATCTCTGCCATAGTCCCTAACAGGCCACCTCCATCTGTGCGTCTTTGTGTCCGTCCACCCAGGTATGCCATCACCCTCTGGTATTTCGACGCCAAGGAGCGTGCGGAAGCCAAAGGCAAATACCATCTGGGTAAGTGGGTTACAGCGCAGCTAGACCATGTCCCCCATCCCTGACCCCCTCAAGCCAGCCCCCTGCCCTGGGGCAGATCAGGTCTGGTGCCCTCTAGAGGGGACAGCTCCCCCCATACCTGAGCCCCTGAGCCAACCAGTCCCTGCCCTGCGGCCAGGTGGGAGCCGGTGCCCCCTAGAGGGGACCGGCCCTGTGCCCCATTCCCTGTCCCCTGAGCTGGGGACTGGCCGGTGCCCATTCCCTGAGCCTGTCTCTCTCTTTCGGCCTCAGGGGAGAAGGGGATGCAGGTGCCCATATCCCAGGTGAGTGGCACCAGCTGACGGCCTGCTGGATGCCGGAGTCCAGACGGATGCGGAGACAGCCGGGGGGCCTGGCCCTGAGCTACTTTGTGCTGCAAGTCGCCTGTGTTTGGTTTGCCCATTTCATGCCCCCTGCTGCTGCCCCCCGCCATGGCTCCTGACGCTGCCAGCAGTCTGGGGAGCTGCCCGGGGAGCCCCCCAACACGCTGTCCCCCAGGCTGAGCATCGGAGGGGGGACATTGCACTAGGGGGGACGCCGGGGCCCCTGGGCAGGGCTGGGGGGGGTGTCGGGACGGCCGGCAGATCAGGGACACTGGGGCTGTCTGGGGTTCTAGGTGTGCGTGTGGGGGTGGTGGCTGGCAGAGGGGACCCCATGTTTTGGGGGGGGGCTGACCCCTGCCTTGTGCTGGGAGGGGCTTGGTGAGGGGCCAGCATGGGCAAGGGGGGACCTCATCTTAGCCCTCCAGCCCCCCGCCTGTGCGCTGCCTGGGGGCAGCCAGGGAACCTCCCTGGTTTCGGATGGGTGCAGGGGGCTCGGACTCTGCCAAGGACGGGGGGAGGGACTGACCCCTCAGGGTGGATTGTGGGGGGCAGACCCACAGCTTCCTGCTCATTTCACCCCACGAGAGAGACAGACACTGCGGGGGGCGGAGAGCGACTCCCCCGAACTGAAATAAACGTCACCTCATGGCAGCTGCCCCCCGCCTCCTCCATTCCCCCCCTTCCCCCGGCAGGGTGGAGCCCGGGCACTGCTCAGCTGGCGAGTCCCTGGCAGGCGCTGCATTCAGGGCAGGATACAGCCTCTAGCAGTAACGTGGTGGGGTCTAGTGGCTAGAGCGGGGTTGGGGGAGGGTTGGGAGCTAGGACTCCCCCCAGACTGCCTCTGGGAGGGAGGGTGGTCAAGCGGTTAGCCCGGGGAGCCGGGACTCCTGGGTTCTACCTCTGGCTCTTAGAGCTGGGGGCGTATGTGCCAAAGACCTTCCAAGCGGGTACACGCCATGCCAAGCCGCCCCCGCTCGACGCCTGGCTTCAGAGTGGGCTGCGAAATCCCCGTTCCATCGTGTTCAGCCTCCTTGCCAGAGCGCACCTGGGCAAGGGACGCCCGCTCAGCTTGACAGCAGCTGGCACGGAGCCCTGGGCCCTGCCCGCCCGGCAGGCGAGTCAGTCGGCTCCGAATCCCGCCCCTTTCCCTGCTGAAGAGTCAGTCGTCAGGGCACCCGAAAAGTCATTCGGTGCCAGTGCAACCAGGAGCACCTTGTTCCCCCGCGCCCGAGCGAGCGACATGGAGATCACCGCGGCCACGCTGCTTCTGCTGCTCCTCGGCCTCTCCTGCCTGGTCGTCCACCTCCGTGGGAAGGGCCAGCGGAAGAGGGGGTGTTTGCCCCCGGGCCCCCGCCCGCTGCCCCTGCTGGGGAACCTGCTGCAGCTCGATACCAAGGACATGGCCAAATCCCTTCTCATGGTAGGGGGTGTTTGGGGGCTGGCGCGGGAACAGGCTGGGAATCCCTGGGGCGGGCGGGGGAATTTCTGGCTCCCTGTTGTTGTCGCTAAGGGGGGAGCAGGTCTCTGGCCCTGCTAGGACAAGGGGGGACAGCGCAGCTAGTGAAGCCTCAGGTTTAATGTAGCCAGGGGCTTATCCCGCAATGTTCACGCGCTGGGCCGCCTCGCTGACTTATGTACTAGTGCAAACACCAGCACTAGTACTGGGCACTCACCCCCGCCCCCGTGCAAACACCAGCACTAGAACTGGGCACTCAACCCCGTTTGCAAACACCAACACTTGTACCCGCCCCGTGTGCAAACACGAGCAGTAGTACTGGGCACTCAATCCCACCTGTGCAAACACCAGCACTAGTACTGGGCACTCAATCCCCCCCCCGTGCAAACACCAGCACTCATACTGGGCACTCACGCCCCCTGTGCAAACACCAGCACTAGTACTGGGCACTCAGCCCCCCCTGTGCAAACACCAGCACTAGTACTGGGCACTCACTCCCCCCCGTGCAAACACCAGCACTAGTACTGGGCACTCAATCCCCCCACTCCCTCCCGGCTCCCTTGGTATGTGGCTGCCAGTAGCCCCTGGAGACCCCAGTCCAGATCGGGCCCCCTTGTCTTGGGTGCTGCAGCTTCCCCTCAGGTCACACAAGGAATCAGTGACAGGGATAGAAGAACCCAGGCGTCCTGGCGCCCAGTCCTCATTGTTCAAACTCACCCACTCCCCTCCCACAGCCAGGGATAGAACCCAGGAGTCCTGGCATCCAGCCCCTCCCTGCAGCTAGTGTAGTGCAGGGCGTCTCTAATGAAGAATGTCGAGTATCCAGCTACCCCGGGCAGAGGCCGCACTACAGCGACAGATTCAGCGAGGCCGCATCGGGCGCAGCTCCCTGCTGATGCCCTGTTCATGCCCACGCGGACACGGCCGGCTTTGAGGGGCAGGTTGGCCCAGCCTTAAACCCCGGCTGGGCACACAGGGGGCAAATGAATCTATGCAAAGTCCTAACCATTAATAGCTTGGTACACAGGGGAATGTGGGGGCCGCCCGGCTAGTGACTCGTCTCAGTGCCATGTTGGAACCACTCGAGTTTATAAAACATCCCAGGGTAGCAACCGGCCACCCCCTGGGGTCAAAGCAGCTCAAAGCACTTTTACAGATGGGGAAACTGAGGCACGGGTGCAGCAGTGACCTACCCCAGGTCATGCAGGGAGCTTGGTGGAGGAGCCCAGAATGGAACCCAGGAGTCCTGATGCCCAGTCTCCCCCCATCCCCCATGCTAACTAGAACTGGCCGAAACTTGGAATTTCTGGTTGGTGGGAAGTTTAGATATTTTGGTTTTGTTCCAAATTTTAATTTAAAAAAAATGGTTTTTTTGGTGAAAGGGAAATTCCCAAAAACGTTTGTTTTGGAAACAGGGTTTTGATTTGGTTTGTTTTTTTAGCTGCCCATTTTCAATCGAGACGGGCTGGTTTGCTGAAAGCTCTGTGCTAGGACTCGCTCTGGGCAGGGGGACAACTAGATGGTCACTTCTTGCCTTAGACACCTGGGATGGGCAGTGTGGATCACAGACATTGCTGGCCCTCTGCCATGGACATTGGCCAAACCGGACAGTCTCTGCGCAAAAGAATAAACGGACACAAATCTGACACCAGGAATCGTAACATTCAAAAACCTGGAGGAAAACACTTCAACCTCCCTGGCCACTCAATAACAGACCTAAAGGTGGCAATTTTGTAACAGAAAAGCTTCAAAAACAGACTCCAAGGAGAAACTGCTGAGCTTGAATTAATATGCAAACTAGATCCAATTAACTTAGGCTTAAATAGAGACTGGGAGTGGCTGAGTCATTACACACATTGAATCCATTTCCCCATGTTAAGTATCCTCACACCTCTTGTCAACTGTCTGAAATCGGCCATCTTGATTATCACTACACAAGTTTTTTTCTCCTGCTGCTAATAGCTCATCTTAATTAATGAGAGTGGGTTGAGCAACTCCCACCTTTTCATGTTCTGTGTGTATATAGATCTCCTTACTGTATGTTCCAGTCTATGCATCTGATGAAGTGGGTTTAGCCAACAAAAGCTTATGCTCAAATGAATTCGTTAGTCTCCTGTTCTTTTTTCTCAGGGAGCTGACCAACTGCTTCACTACAGAATCAAACGAGTATGCAGCCAATATTCATAACTTCGAATACAAAAACGATACATACATAGAAATAGGATGAATAGATTCAGTAGATCATGACCTTCACGGAGACGTGTTACATGACATATGTAGCTGTGACGAACTGGGACTGTTCTCACTGTGGTTTGTGAATGCTGACAGGGGAGTGTGCTGGGATAGTCTGCATTGCGGGATGGGAGTCTGCCCGAAGGCGCATACCTGAGTGTGTAACATGAGAACCCAGGAAGGGGTTGAAGGCCAGGTGACTCCTTAGCCCGGGAAACTGAACAAAAGCTGTGGGAGGGGTCGCTGAAGGCAGTGTGCTGGAAGCGAGCTGGAGAGATGGCTGGGAGGCAGAGATGGCTCTGACCCCCCCCCCCCCCCAAAGGGGGGTGGGCTGGGATGCCCTGGGACCCCAAGCTGGACTTAACTGAGGGGGTCATAACTTCGAATACAAAAACGATACATACATAGAAATAGGATGAATAGATTCAGTAGATCATGACCTTTACGGAGAGATGTTACATGACATATGTAGCATAAAACACATTCTAGTTATGCCATAGAGACATTCATCAGCATATTCCATAAAGCCTTATGGGTGACACCATCACAGGCAGCTCATGAAATGGACGTGATTCTTGTCGGTTTCAGCCTGACCCCACTGAACAGCAGCAGAGAAACTGAGGCCAGCCATGTGCCAGGGCCAGCAGCTCCTCCGCCAGGTGGACTGTGCCAGGCCGGGGACCCCAGGGCCGCCAGGCTCTTGGGCCAGTGGTTTCCTGCGCTGCTCGGCTAGTGGGGCAGCGGGGTCTGTAGGTTGCCGAGCTCGGGCAGTCTGGGGGCAGTCCTGCCCTGGAGCTGGGGAGCCCGGGAGCTCAGCCCCCCTCGCTGTCTGCTAGGAAACCGGGCGGATTTCGTCCGAACCGTTTCACAGGTCGGCATTTCCCAGTAAAACCCGGTTTGCTGGAAACCCCCCATGCAGCTGGAGTGTTAACGGCCACTAGGTCACGTGCAGTCTGGACTCCTGGGTTCTCTCCCTGGCACTGGGAGGGGAGTGGGGACTAGTGGCTGGAGCGAGGTGGTATGATTATGTTTGGCTCGGGGCTCCATATTCTGACCCTTGGGTCGCTCTATGTTTGCAGCTAAGCGAGCGCTATGGGCCCGTCTACACCCTCCACCTGGGCCCCCAGCGGATGGTGGTGCTGTGCGGCTACC
The DNA here is from genome assembly GCF_013100865.1 of Trachemys scripta elegans. Taxonomy (NCBI): domain Eukaryota; kingdom Metazoa; phylum Chordata; order Testudines; family Emydidae; genus Trachemys; species Trachemys scripta. The sequence goes on from NC_048313.1 coordinate 7,874,972, forward strand.
AGGCGGTGAAGGAGGCCCTGGTGGACCAGGCCGAGGCGTTCAGCGGGCGCGGGGATCTGCCCGTGTTGTTCCGCTTAACCCAAGGAAACGGTAAGGAATCCTCTCCCCCAGCCCCTTCCCAGCTTTCAGCCGCTCAACCCTCCTGCAGACATGGGGAAGTGGGGCAGGACCCCCAGAGGGGGCTGGCTGGCCATGCGGCTTAGGCACTGGACTGGGAGCCAAGACACCCAGATTCTCCAATAACCTGCTGGGTGACCCCTCTCCCCACCCTGGCTAGTCATTGCCCCGTGCTCTGCCTCAGTTTCCCCTCCCACCCTTTGTCTGTTTAGATTGTAAGCTGCTCCGGTGGGATCTGGATTCAATTTCCAGCTCTGCCACCGACCTCCTGTGTGACTGTGGGCAAGTCGCTGCATCTCACTGGGCCTCAGTTTGCCCACCTATAAAATGGGGATAATTCATCCCCCCCCACAGAGCGCTTTAGATCAAGAGTCAGTGTCACAGGCCATCTCCGGGTGACCTGGATTCCTAGTTTCCCTCAGTCCTGGTGTGTGTGTGTGTGTGTGTGTGAGACAGACCAATTTAAGGGGGAGTGGGGTCTAGTGGTTAGAGCAGGGGAGTGGGAGCCAGGACTCCTGGGTTCTGTTCCTGGCTCTGAGAGGGCAGTGGGGGGGGGCAGGTCCCTTGGGGGTCGGTTACCGTCAGTCGTTCCAAGCGTGGGGCTGGCGTCGGTGGGGGGAGCCGGGCTCTCTGGTGCCCTCCCGTCACTCCTCCGTGCCCCCCGCCCCAGGCATCGCCCTGAGCAACGGGGAGAAGTGGAAAGTCCTGCGGAGATTCGCCCTGCAGACGCTGCGGAACTTCGGCATGGGCAAGCGGAGCCTGGAGGAGCGGATCCAGCAGGAGGCGCAGTGCCTGGGGCAGGAACTCGCCCACACGCAATGTGGGTCGCCCGGGGGCCACGCGCGGCCAGGCTGCAGCCCCCGCCCGGGACGCAGCTTCCCCCTGCTGCCCCTGCCCCACAGCGCCCCCTGCTGAGCCCCCTGCTCCCCGCCCCACAGCGCCCCCTAGCGCCGCCCTGGGGCCAGCACCAACTGCCAGGGGAGAGCGCCCCCTGCTGCCCCAGCCGCACAGCGTCCCCTGCTGCCCTTGCCCTGCTCCCCGCCCCACAGCGCCCCCTAGCCCAGCCCTGGGGCCAGCGCCAACTGCCAGGGGAGAGCGCTGCCTGCCCCTGCCCCACAGCAACCCCTGCTGCTCCCGCCCTGCTCCCTGCCCCACAGCGCCCCCTAGCGTCGCCCTGGGGCCAGCACCAACTGCCAGGGGAGAGCACCCCCTGCTGCCCCAGCCACACAGTGTCCCCTGCTGCCCCTGCCCTGCTCCCCGCCCCACAGTGCCCCCTGCTGAGCCCCCCGCTCCCTTCCCCACAGCGCCCCCTAGCGCCGTCCTGGGACCAGCCCTGCCTGCCAGGGTAAAGCGCTGCCTGCCCCTGCCCCACAGCGCCCCCCACCGCCACCCTGGGGCCAGCCCCACCTAGCAGGGGAGAGCGCCCCCCGCCTGAGCCCCCGCCCCGCTCCCTGCCCCACAGCGCCCCCTAGCGCCATCCTGGACCAGCCCTGCCTGCCAGGGTAGAGCGCTGCCTGCCCCTGCCCCCCAGCGTCCCCCAGCGCCAGCCTGGGGCCAGCGCCGCCTAGCAGGGGAGAGTGCCCCCTGCTGAGCCCCCCACGCTGCTCCCTGCCCCACAGCGCCCCCTAGCGCCGTCCTGGGGCCAGCCCTGCCTGCCAGGGGAGAGCGCCCCCTGCTGAGCTCCCGCCCCGCTCCCTGCCCCACAGCGCCCACTAGTGCTAGGCTGGGGCACAGGGGTCAGCACTGAGAGAAGAGGGCACCCCCTAGGGCTGCACTGACACCAAGGGGAACCCCTCCCCCTTCTCCTAAGCCCCCCCAGTTTCCCAGTCCAGCAATGACGGAGCCAGACCCTGCTTAGCTCGGGGCCCCCCCGCTTGGACCTGTTCCCGCCGCTCACAGCCGGTTCCCTCCCCTCGCCAGCCGCGCCCTTCGACCCCACCTTCCTCATCAGCCAGGCCGTCGCCAACGTCATCTGCTCCATCGTCTTCGGCGACCGCTTCGACTACCAGGATGGGAGCTTCCTCACCTTGGTCGGCCTCATCAACCAGAACGCCCATCTGTACAGCTCCCCGTGGGGGCAGGTAGGTGCTGCTGGGGGGGGACTGTGTCTGGGGGGGCCTCCTTGCATCTGTGGGTGGGGTCCCCCACGTGTCCCCCTCCCAAGTGTCCCCCTGAGCGGACATGGAGAGCAAGTGGTCACCATCCCCTGGTTCCCCGCCCAGCCGTCTCTTCACTCGACCAACGCCTCCGTCCGACAGGAGGAGCGATGCACGGCCCCCCCGGAGCGTGTGCGCACGGGTGGTTATTTCAACAGATGCACTCCCATGCACAGTTCGTGTGGGTAAGAAGCTCGCACCCTGCACGGCGCATCACAGTAACGTGCCGGGCGTGGGCACAATTTGTTATGATGGCCTGGCCTGCACACGCGGTAATGAAGTGAGCGACACGCCCGCACTGCATTGGTCATTAGGGTAACGTGCATATGCTTCACTGCCTCCCTGTTCATTACGGTAATGCATGTATAGCGTTCACTATGGTGTTGCACGCCCAGAGTTCACCATGGTAATACATTCACAGAGTTCACTATGGTAATACACATGCACTGCTACTCTGTTCACTACGTTTTTGCACACATAGAGCTCACGACGGTAATGCACGAGCACTGCTGGCCCGTGCGTTATGGTAACAGGTGCACTGAGCTCACGCGCTACCGTGGGTGATTTGTGTCCCTTTCCCCAGATGTACAACATCTTCCCCGGCCTCATGTCCTGCCTGCCGGGGCCTCACAACAGGATCGTCGAGAACTTCGAGCAGGTGCAGCTCTTTGTGCTGGAGCGGGTGAAGATGCACCAGGAATCCTTTGACCCCAAGTTCCCCCGTGACTTCATCGACTGCTTCCTCCTCAAGATGGAGCAGGTGAAAGGGTTGTGGGGGCAGGGCAGGGCCCGCATGACCAATTCCTTCCCCTTTAAAGTGGCTTAAAAATGCCCCAAGACTCTTGCCCAAAACCTAGCCCCTGCCTCTGACCTCGGCTGGCACTAGGCCCACAGGAGCGGATTGGCTTTGTTAGGGGTTGATGTTAGAATAGACGGGCTCATGGCCCAGCCCCACAGAGCCGTGTGCCATGCAGGCCAGTGGCCCTTGACCAACCCCGAATCGCTCCCCGCAGTTGTAGGGAGGGGAGTCTTTCTGGAGATCCTCCCTGCTCCATCACCAGCCGTACTGATTTCTCCCTTTGTTGCTGCTTGGAGATTATCTCTGGGGCCTCTTAATCTGTTGTGGGATGCCGAGCTGTAACCCAAGCTCTGGTGAATAAGAACATAACATAAGAACATAAGAACGGTGTGACGAACTGGGACTGTTCTTACTGTGGTGTGTGAATGCTGACAGGGGAGTGTGGCTGGGATAGTCTGCATTGCTGGATGGGAGTCTGCCCGAAGGCGAATACCTGAGCGTGTAACATGAGAACCCAGGAAGGGGTTGGAGGCCAGGTGACACCTTGGCCCGGGAAACTGAACAAAGGCTGTGGGAGGGGTCGCTGAAGGCAGAGTGTTGGAAGCTGGGTGGTGAGATGGCTGGGAGGCAGAGATGGCTCTGACCTCCCAAGGGGGGCTGGGATGCCTGGGACCCCCAGATGGACCTAACTGAGGGGCGGGGCCCTGTTGTCTGTGCCTGCAAGACCTGTCTTGGACTGTATTCCTGTCATCCAAATAAACCTTCTGCTTTACTGGCTGGCTGAGAGTCATGGTGAATCGCAGGAGGCCGGGGGTGCAGGGCCCTGAGTCCCCCAATACTCCGTGACAACTGGTGGCAGCGGCGGGATCTACTGCACCCCATGGATGGCGCTTCCTGCAGTAAGTGACTGGGGAGCAGTAAAACGAAGGGGGATTGACGGGGACCAGGCGTGCTGAAGAGTGAGAGAGAGACGGTTATTACCCCTGGGAGTGTGTGACCAGCGAGAAGGACTTTTGCAGTAACAGGGTCCCCCGGGGGGATCGCAGCGAGTGGTCCCAGGGGCGGAGGAGTCTGCAGCTCGACCCTGGCAGAGAGGTGGTGACCTCGAGAAGGGCTGGCACACTAGGGATCTCCCTGGGAACTGTGGGGAGCTGTGAGCACACAGGCCGGGGAGTGGCCAGCAGGAAGATGTATGCCAAGCGGCTTAAGAGCGACCTGGTGGAGCTGTGCAAGCAGAGGCAGCTGCGCATTGGGAGGCTCACCAAAGAACAGCTCATTGCCCGGCTGGAGGCGGAAGATCGCGCGAATGATCCCTGTGTCTCAGGGAAGCAGCCTGGCAAATGCAGCGCAGGCACCAGTGTCTGTCCCAGCTGGGAGTGGTCAGCCGGCTGCTGAGGGCTTCCCGAGACCCCTCCGCCCTATGCCTAGGGGAAGGGTGGGGAGGAGCCCAGCAAATACCGAGGGCGCCGTGACCCCCCGGCCAGCAGGGGATCCCCCCGGCGAAGCTCGCCGGCCAGCAGAGGATCCTCCCGGCGACGTTCGGCATCCGTGGAGCGGAATTGGCTGGAATGGGAGAAAGAGCTAAAACTGAGAGAGCTGGAGGATCGTGAACAACAGAGACAGCATGAAGAGAGACAGCGTCAGCATGAACGGGAGGAGAAAGAGAGACAGCATCAGCGTGAAGAGAGACAGAGACAGCATGAACGGGAGGAGAATGAGAGACAGAGACAGGAGAATGAGAGACAGCGTCAGCATGAACTGGAGCTGGCGAGATTGAAGGGCAGCGAACCCCCGGCTGTGGTGAGTGAGGGGGGACCCAGGACTGCACGGAGCTTTGATAAGTGCATCCTGGCCCCACGCAAGGAGGGGGAGGACATGGATGACTTCCTGGAGGCCTTTGAGACGGCCTGCGAGCTGCACCGGGTTGATCCCGCGGACAGACTCCGGGTCCTTACCCCCTTACTGGACCCCAAAGCCGTGGCATTGTACCGCCAACTGGAAGAGGCAGAGAAAGGGGACTACGAACTATTCAAAAAGGCCCTGCTACGAGAGTTTGGGCTGACTCCTGAGATGTACCGGGAAAGGTTCCGGAGTCAGGATAAAACCCCTGAGATCTCATATCTGCAACTAGCTGTCCGCATGGAAGGATACGCCAGCAAGTGGGCTGGTGGGGCCCAGACGAAGGAGGACCTGGTCAAACTGCTGGTACTGGAGCAACTGTATGAGCGGTGCCCATCCGACCTGAGGCTGTGGTTGGTGGACAGAAAGCCAGAGAACCCGCGACATGCAGGCCGGCTGGCCGATGAGTTTGTAAAGAGCCGGTCAGGAGATAAAAGGGAGGAGTCCCAAAGGAACAGTCCCACCACAACGCAGAGAGAGAGTCACCATGGGACCTCCCCGTGGGAAAATACAGAAAAAACCCATCAGAGGGGAACATCCGGCATCAGGACCATCCGACCCACTCAAGGGGACCCATGGGACATGGGCTGCTACCACTGTGGCCAAAAAGGCCACATACGGGCCCAGTGCCCCAGGCTCAGGGACAGGCTGAGCAGACCGAACCCACAGAGAGTTGACTGGGTAGAGACCCAGCCCGGCGAGAGGCAGCATTCCCAGGGAAGGGGGGCTGGCAGAGTACCACCTGCTAAGGAGGGAGGAGAGCTCCAGGCCAGCTCCTCTAGGGGGCTGGATGCTCCAGACTCAGGGTTTTTGGTTTATATGGTGGGCGCGGGGCTGTCCCTCCGGAGAGAGTACCTTGTTCCCCTGGAGGTGGATGGGAGGAAGGTCAGTGGATACTGGGATACGGGCGCAGAGGTGACGCTGGCCCAGCCCGAGGTGGTGGCCCCAGATCAGGTGGTGCCCAACACCTACCTGACCCTGACGGGGGTGGGTGGAACACCAGTCAAAGTGCCCGTGGCAAGGGTACACCTGAAGTGGGGGGCCAAGGAGGGCCCCAAGGATGTGGGGGTACACCCGTATTTGCCCACTGAGGTATTGATGGGGGGGGACCTGGAGAACTGGCCAAGCAACCCCCAAAGGGCACTGGTTGTGACCCGCAGTCAGAGCCGGCGAGGGGCACTGCGCCCTGGCCTTGGGGGGGGGGTGCCTTGCCTGAGGCGCAGGACCCTAACCTGGTGGGGAGGGAACGCCCAGGGACACGGCTCAGGGAGGCTGCAGCTTCAGACCCAGCGGGCGAGAAAGAACAGGTGGCCATCCCTGTCCCAGCTGCTGAGTTCCAGGCCGAGTTGCAGAGAGATCCCTCCTTGCGGAAGATAAGGGACCTGGCCGACCTCAATGCGGTACAGACCATGGGACGAGGTGGCCGGAAAAGGTTCCTGTGGGAGAAGGGGTTCCTGTACCGAGAATGGGCTCCCCCAGGGAAAATGGAGTCAGGGGGGATCAGGAGGCAGCTGGTGGTACCCCAGAAGTATCGCCGCCAGCTGCTGTGCCGGGCCCATGACATTCCTCTCTCAGGGCACCAGGGAACCTGGCGTACCCAGCAGAGGCTGCTACGGAGCTTTTACTGGCCTGGGGTCTTTGTTACTGTCCAACAGTACTGCGGATCCTGTGACCCCTGTCAGAGGGGGAGGAAGGCCTGGGACAAGGGGAAAACAGCTTTAGGACCCTTGCCCAGCATAAAGGATCCTTTCCGGAGGGTGGCCAAGGTTAAAAGGGCGGCTCTAAACCAAGAGAGCCCGAAGCACAGACCTCCAGACTGGAGCGCTGGGAGAAGACCCCAGCCCAGTTGGAACCCCAGAGGTATGGGGGTGGGAAAAGGGCACAGGCCGCATAAACCTCCCCACATGCGAACGGCGAGTGCCATCAAGCACCCCCGACCTAAGGGGGGGCGTGAAACTGGAGGGGCCTGGTGTAATTCTCACCAAGGAATGGGAGGGATGCGGGGGCATCCATGGGAACGGGGGTAGGTTCGAACTTCCCCGGGTCACTGGCTAAAGTGACCCTGCTCAGTTCGGTCTCGAAGGGGGGAGATGTGACGAACTGGGACTGTTCTTACTGTGGTCTGTGAATGCTGACAGGGGAGTGTGGCTGGGATAGTCTGCATTGGGGGATGGGAGTCTGCCCAAAGGCGAATGCCTGAGCGTGTAACATGAGAACCCAGGAAGGGGTTAGAGGCCAGGTGACACCTTGGCCCGGGAAACTGAACAAAGGCTGTGGGAAGGGTCGCTGAAGGCAGAGTGTTGGAAGCGGGCTGGAGAGATGGCTGGGAGGCAGAGATGGCTCTGACCCCCCAAAGGGGGGTGGGCTGGGATGCCCTGGGACCCCAAGCTGGACCTAACTGAGGGGGGGGCCCCGTTGTCTGTGCCTGCAAGACCTGTCTTGGACTGTATTCCTGTCATCCAAATAAACCTTCTGCTTTACTGGCTGGCTGAGAGTCATGGTGAATCGCAGGAAGCCGGGGGTGCAGGGCCCTGAGTTCCCCGATACTCCGTGACAAACGGCCATACCGGGTCAGACCAAAGGTCCATCCAGCCCAGTATCCCGTCTACCGACAGTGGCCAATGCCAGGTGCCCCAGAGGGAGTGAACCTAACAGGTAATGATCAAGTGATCTCTCTCCTGCCATCCATCTCCACCCTCTGACAAACAGAGGCTAGGGACACTGTTCCTTACCCATCCTGGCTAATAGCCATTAATGGACTTAACCTCCATGAATTTATCCAGTTCTCTTTTAAACCATGTTATAGTCTTAGCGTTCACAACCTCCTCAGGCAAGGAGTTCCACAGGTTGACTGTGCGCCGTGTGAAGAAGAACTTCCTTTGATTTGTTTTAAACCTGCTGCCCATTAATTTCATTTGGTGGCCCCTAGTTCTTATATTATGGGAACAAGTAAATAACTTTTCCTTATCCACTTTCTCCACATTACTCATGTTTTTATAGACCTCTAACATATCCCCCCTTAGTCTCCTCTTTTCCAGGCTGAAAACTCCTAGCCTCTTTAATCTCTCCTCATATGGGACCCATTCTAAACCCCTAATCATTTTTGTTGCCCTTCTCTGAACCTTTTCCAGTGCCAGTATATCTTTTTTGAGATGAGGAGACCACACCTGTACACAGTATTCGAGATTTATGGATTTATAGAAGGGCAATAAGATATTCTCCGTCTTATTCTCTATCNGTGCATACGCTGCACTGCCTCCCTGTTCATTACGGTAATGCACGTATGGAGTTCACTACGGTAGTGCATGCGCACTGCTGCCCTGTTCATTACGGTAATGCATGTGCACTGCTGCTCCGTTCACGATGGTATTGCACACACAGAGTTCACCATGGTAATGCATGCACACTGCTACTCCGTGCATTATGGTAATGTGCACAGAGCTCAGCTCACCACAGTAATGCACGTGCTCTGCTGCTCTGTTCGTTATGGTATTGCACGTGCAGAGCTCACCACAGTAATGCACGTGCTCTGCTGCCCTGTTCGTTATGGTATTGCACGTGCAGAGCTCACCACAGTAATGCACATAGAGCTCCCGATGGTAATGCACGTGCACTGCTGGCCCGTGCGTTACGGTAACAGATGCACCGAGCTCACGTGCTGCCGTGGGTGATTCGTGTCCCTTTCCCCAGATGTACAACATCTTCCCCGGCCCCATGTCCTGCCTGCCGGGGCCTCACAACAGGATCTTCGAGAACTTCGAGCAACTGCGGCAATTTGTGCTGGAGCGGGTGAAGATGCACCAGGAATCCTTTGACCCCAACTGCCCCCGTGACTTCATCGACTGCTTCCTCCTCAAGATGGAGCAGGTGAAAGGGCTGTGGGCGTGGGGTGGGCGCGGGGCAGGGTGGGGCAGGGCGGGGAGGGGTGGTGGGCCCACTGACTCCTTTAAAACGGACATGCATCTGACGAAGTGGATATTCACCCACGAAAGCTTATGCTCCAATACGTCTGTTAGTCTAGAAGGTGCCACAGGACTCTTTGCCGCTTTTTACAGATCCAGACTAACACGGCTACCCCTCTGATCCTTTAAAACTGTGTCTGCTTCAATAAGAAAGACCTTGTGTCCTAGTGGCTGGAGACCTGGGTTCTGTTCCTGGCTTGGCTACTGGGTGATGCCTCAGTTTCCCCATCTGTGAAAAGGGGATAATGGGCCTTCCTTTGCCTGGACACTGTGAGCTCTTTGGGTCATGGACTGTCCCTTGTCTTGGCAACACCTGGCACAAGGAGGGCCCCTGATTTTGGTTGGAGGAGGAGATTCTGGGTGCCACAGGGTTTTGTGGTCTTGTGTCCGTACAGCGCCTGACCTGGGGCTGGGGTGGTGCTACCATAATGCACTTAATAGCTATAACAATGAGCAGCACCTGGCGCAGTGCGGGGCAAGCCCATGGCTGGGGTTTCTTGGTGCTCCTGTAATACAGGTATTGTTTGGGGTTGGCTTAAACCTTTTTGCTACGGGCCGGGTGCATCCTGTCCCGACTCAGCCTTCCCGGCTCCAGCCCACATGACCAATTCCTTCCCCTTTAAAGTGGCTTTAAAAAGCCCCAAGACTCTCGCCCAAAACCTAGCCCCTGCCGCTGACCTTGGCTGGCACTGGGCCCACAGGAGCGGATTAGCTTTGTTTGGGGTTGATGTTAGAACAGACGGGTTCATGGCCCAGCCCCACAGAGCCGCGTGCCACGCAGACCAGTGGTCCGTGACTAGCCCCGAATCGCTCCCCGCATTTGTAGGGAGGGGAGTCTTTCTGGAGACCCTCCCTGCTCCATCACCAGCCATACTGGTTTCTGCCTTTGTTGCTGCTTGGAGATAACCTTCGGGGCCTCTTAATCTGTTGTGGGATGCCGAGCTGTAACCCAAGCTCCGGTGAATCACGTTCTCACGGCCCTGCCCTTGATGCGGGCAGCATTGCCAGGGAATCGCAGTTTGAGGCGTGCCCGGGAGCTCTTTGCAAACATTCACGGCTTAGTTCGCGTGACGCACCACCCTGGGAGGCAGGACAGTTTAGAGTGGGGGAAACTGCGGCATGGGAGAGATGGGGAAGTGACTTGCTCAAGGTCACTCAGCAGGTCAGGAATAGAACCCAGGAGTCCTGACTCTGTCCCCCTCCACCACTCGACCCCACTCCCCTCCAGGGCTGGAGATAGAACCACGAGTCCCGAAGGCCAGCTCTGTGCTCTAACCACTAGACCCCAGTCCTTTCCCCCGGCCCCCATGCTAACGAGAAGTGCATGCTGCCTCTGCTGAATATAGCACAGGTCCTGAAAGTCCAGCATTACTGGGCCCCTGGCTGTTCAGAGAGGCTGTCACCAGCCGTGGGCTTTGAACCGGGGAGATGTGGGGCTAACAGCGTCCGGCTCGGCTCCTTGAGCTAAAGGATTAGCCCCCTCGCCCGGCAGCAGCAGTAGACCCAGACCCGCCTCTAGGGGGAGACGGTGGGAGATATTCTGGCAATTCCCCTGCAGGAAAACCAGGACCCGCTGAGCTACTTCCACACGGAGACCCTGGTGATGACCACGCACAATCTGTTCTTTGCGGGCACGGAGACCGTCAGCACCACCCTGCGCTACGGCTTCCTGCTCCTCATGAAGTACCCGGAGATCCAGGGTGAGCCGCGGGGCGGGGGGAGCTGAGATCGGGATCCAAGCCACTGTCAGTATTTTAAAAGGGCAGGTGTAGAACTCGCCAGCCAGGTCTCAGAGGTCACCAGCTCCAGACCGAGCGTGTCCCTGCTGCCTGCGTGACCAGCCGAGATGTCAGGCTGCCCTGCCCCCCTCNGGCACCAACGTGCTCCCGCTGCTGTTCTCTGTCCACAACGACCCCGCCCAGTTCAAAGACCCGGCCACATTCGACCCGGCCCATTTCCTGGACCCGAGCGGAGGCTTCCGGAAGCATGACGCCTTCATGGCCTTCTCCGCAGGTACGTGTGGCCTGCCCGGGCCGGGGCCGCGGAGCGGGAGGGGGACAGGTTGAGTCTCCCCTAACGCGTCTACTCCAGCACCGGCCTCAACGGATGCGACTGCCTGGACCGGCCCCGACCTCAGATGGAGTAACTCAGCCTGTCTCCACGGCCTGGGGGTCACGGCGAGGAGGGATCAGGCCCCTCTGTGTCGCTGTGGGGCAGAAATGACCCCCTGAGAGTCTAGGGCCCTCCCCAGTGGTAGGCTGGCCAGGCCCGGCCCCAGGCCCGGCCACTGAGCCACGGCAGAGCACCGGAATGGCCGGAGGGGGCCTCCTGGGGGCAGAGCGAGGGTGGGGCCATGCCAGGCTGTTTGGAGAGGCACAGCCTCCCCCAGCCTATGATCCCACTGCCCATGGCGCTGGGGCTATTCTGTGCCCCCTGGGACCCGTAGGGGCGGACTGGGGTCGTGGCCGGAGCGCACTGCGCTGTGACAATTCTCTGCCCCCACAGGGCCCATAAAGGGGATGGTGCATGAGGTAGAGCAACCCCAAGGCTGCTGTAACTGACCCTGGGGGCCGGTCCCCAGAATACAGGGAACATGAAAGGGTCTTAAAGGCGCCTGAGCCCCAAGTGCAGGGAGAGGGTAACCGAGACGTGGGGCGCGATGGATCCTGAAACGCCTCTGACCCCCACGCCCGTCCCGTCCCTGTGTTCCTTTCCCCCAGGGAAGCGGGTGTGCCTGGGCGAGGGCTTGGCCCGCATGGAGCTCTTCCTCTTGTTCACCACCGTCCTGCAGCGCTTCACCCTCACGCCCCTCGTCCGCCCGGAGGACATCGACATCTCGCCCCTGATGAGTGGCCTGGGGAACATGCCGCGCCCCTACGAGTTCCGGGCCGTCCCTCGCTGAGCGAGCCGCCGCCCCATCCCGCCTCCACTGCCCCTTTCACGGCCTCGTGCCCTGCAGCCTTTGCACGCCGGAGACGAGTCCGCAGGCCTCGTCACTGGCAGGGTCTCCGGCTCCGGAGATTTTACGGTGCCGCCTGGCCGTCTCCTCTCTTTTTAAAATCCCCAGCTCCAGATTCGTGAGCTTAGTTCAAGTCTTCATTACAATCAAATACAAATAAAAATTGTCCAGCTCTGGGGGTGACAGAGAACAGTTTAGAAACTTGACTCGAGTAAAGAAACCAGAAGTAAATAAAACGAACCCAGATCCCAGCCAATCCCGTGAGTTTCTTTGAGTCCTGATCTGTTGAGCGCTCGGGGCCGGCTGGGTTGCTGTTATTAACGTGACTATCCACCGGGCACGGGTGGGGCAGAGCCGGGAAAGCTGCTGCCAGTTTTGCATTTTGAGCGCAGATAAAAGCCGCAACAACAATCAGAGGGTTGGAAAATCACCTTGCTGGGAGAGGCTTCGTATCTCGGTCTGTTTAGTTCATCGGGGTCTCGCCCGCAGCTTATAAATACATTCACCAGGCCTAATGGGCCCGTTAAGCTAGAGGAGAAAGGCACAACCAATTCCTGGAAGTTAAAGTTAGACAAATTCCAATTCGAAATAAGGCAGAAATTTAGGGCACAAACTCCCTGGGGAAGTGGTGGATTCTCCACCATTGACAACTTTTACATCAAGATGGGATGTTTTTCTGGAAGATCTGCTCCAGCAATTATTTTTGGCCCATTCTCTGAGCGGATCATTTCATTAGACACAAGTTAGTGAGCTCCGTAAAGGTCAAAGGAACTGATCGTAATAGTCATTATTGGCCTTAAAATCTATGAATCCCAGTTGTCCTGGGACAATCCCCGTTTGCCACAGGATGTCCCGGGAATTTCTTTCAGGGCACCTGAAAAGTCCAAGTTTTCCAATTCGTCCATCCACAAGGTTTAGCCTTTGTAATAACTACAAAAAACTCCTCTTGCTGCATGGGGGCGAATCTGCGTACAGCTTTACCGGAAACGAAGGAGCATTCAGGGTAACGACCAGTGTCTGGAGCGAAGGCAGAATCCGAGTGCATCTCTTAGAGCTCATTTGGTGGGGGTTTCTGGCTAGATCTGAAATTCTAGGGGGCTTTCTCAGGCTGCGTAGCGCATGGCCCAGGAGGGAAGCAAACCGATCCGGTGTCTTTCACCACGAGACGCGACAGCCAGAAGGAAGGTGGTGAAAATGAACATTTCTCTTGCTCTGCTTGCTCTCAAAAGGGCAGAATTTGGCTCAATTTAGCTACCGCAAAGCCAGGCTGTTTATTTTAACTCACCAGGCCCCTGTGGGAGAAGGTTTAAATACCTCCCACCCTGCCAGCCAACCCACGGGTAAGCTGACGAAAGGGGCTGTGTCTGTAACACCTTCCCTCCTGCTGTGAACGCATCTCAGGAGCGCTTAGGTTGGTGAAAGACTGTTTTTGGGATGATGGGCGTTTTCAGCTCCCACTGAGAGAGCTGGGGCCAACGCAGAGCAGACGCCTGGCAGAGAAAATCACGTGTTCATTTAAGGGCCAACTCGAGACCCCTTAAAGGGCCCGGATTTTCATAGGGTGGACGTGCCGCACTTTCCAAAAAGTCTCTTTAAAGTGTCTCGGGCGCTGGCGCTTTGTCAGTTACTCTGAAAAACGTAGACTTCAGAGGTTAAGGGACCCGGGGCCAGATCCCTGGCGGGTGTGAACCAGCGTGACTCCACTGACTCTGGTTCACAGCCGCTCAGTGTCGGCAATCCTCGGGGGTTTCACAGGGAGGCGTGTGCTGTCTTAAATCACCAGTCGCCTGAGTCATGGGATTCTGTGAGCTCAGCTTTTGTTTTGGTTTGGGTTTTTTTAAGCATGTTTCTAGTCTTCACGGTGGCAGAGAAAATGTGACCTGCAAAACCAGAATCCAAAATCTATTCTATACACAAAGCTCATAATTTCTGTTAAGCCAATCTTGCAATTTGTTTGTTTGGTTTGATGGTACCAGCGTCATGCTGTTTGAACCCTTTGAGTTTAGCACGACTGGAAAAAAATTGAGTGGCAGGTGGGGCGTAGCTAACTGAGTCTGACCTCAACTCCACCTCTTTTCCTAGGGTCTAGTGTTTTTAAGCGCAGTGGAGTCCAACTGGGTTGGCTTGTCGGTGTTCACACGCTATAAATATCCAATAATAATCAACAAATGGGGAAACTGAGGCAAAGAAGTGGGGGAGAGAAGCGACTGCCCATGGTCACCCGGGAAGCCAGGGGCAGAACTGGGGTTAAAACCCAGGTCTCTTGAATCCCACGTCAATGCTTTATCCACTAGGCAACACTGCCGCCCATAACAAAACATATGCTTCATGCGTAGGATATGAATAATTAGCTCCGCTATTGCAAAGAGACAATTATATAAGGAATCATGTCATTACACACCTGTGCTTCGTTAAGCTGTTGCGTGACCCCTGCGATACAGCCAAAATGCCGATGTATACCCGGCCCTTTTCAAACATGACTCAACGTCTTGGCTGGCTCCCTCTGAAAACCACTTGGGTCTGTTTGCCTCTTTTGCTCCTTTGTCCTGCTGACTGGCTCGTGCGGGCTGTGGGTGAACGTTATGTAAGCTGTGTACTGTGTGCCTACTTCAATAACACTCGTTTTATAACGCCGGGTCGTTTTTCTCCGTCACCTGTGCTGCAGAATTGCAGGCTCATTGATTTAAGCGGGGGGAAGACAGGTCACCATGGGGGCAAATATAACCCATCGGCTTCTGCAAGGTGGTAGATTGAATCGTGCACCTCCTAGTGATGCTGGTAGAGTGGTCCCATGTTTTAAAAAATAGGATTCATTCATTGTATAGTTAACCTGGTTGATTAATGAAGATGTGCTATGGGATGCGAAGCCAGAGGATGTTACTGAGTCAGATAGGCTCATATTTGTGAATCACAATAGCAGACGAATGACATCTTTTTTTATACTCATTGTAAAGTTAATCAGTGGAACTCATGGCCGCAGGATACTGTTGAGGGAAACAGGTGACAGGATAGGACGCTGTACTCTTCTAGACCATTGCTGGAATAATAATAATAACCTAGTTCTTTTCATCTGTAGCTCTCAACATCTTTTACAAAGGAGGCTGGGATCAGTAGCGCCATTGTCCAGATGGGGAAACTGAGTCACGGAACAGTGAAATGATTTGTCCCAGCCAGCAGAACTAGGACTAGAATCCATGTCTGTAGAATAACATCATACTTTTTATAAAGGAAGGCTAATGACAGATGTTCTTATTGCCAGGACAGTCTAACTTCTCTATTAAAAACAAATCTAGCCAACCTCCTGGCCTCATTAATGTCCGGTGGGGCTGAAGCTGGGATCGACGTACCCAGGTTGTGTGGGGCGAATTGGGCAGAACATAATTTTCTCCTCAACGAATATTCTTGAGAGTTTGAAATCTCCCTCCCCCCCCCCACTCAAATCAGGATGAAAAGTCGAAATCTCAAACAAAACTTTGCAAACTGAAAAAAACAACCCCCCCCCCCCAAACCTCCTGACTTTTGTGTGTTGTTTTGGGCTGATCAAACCCATTTAATCATTTCAAAACACTTGGACTTCTTTGTTTTTTGGGTCTAATCTGCTTCAATTTGGAAAGGAAACCAGGAAACCCGGGCTGGTTCCCATAAACAATGTCAAAACATTTAGCCGAGCTCAAAATCCTCCCCACCCCACCAACCCTGACACTTTTATTTGAGTCAGGAGATCCGTCAAACCCGACCCTTCCTTACCAATTGTTTGGACCAATCGGCATTTTTCAATGGGAGAAAAAACCAATTTGTCGAAAAAGTCCCATCCAGCTCTGCTCACTGGAGCCTCGGCCAGAAGCCCAAAGCCCTTGAGAGGTCAGCTTCCCACCGCACACCCAGGGGGTGCCAGGGTGGGCAGAGATGGCCCCATAGGACTCCCTTCTTATGTGGGGCTGGTCCATGTGTCTTCTCCTATCCCCTGGTGTAGGGGGCTGCATACAGCCCTATATCTATTCACCGCTTCCCCAAGGGCTGGTGGGCGGCAGAACGTGAGTTCGAACCTGGACTGGCTGAAATTTTTCCTTCTCAACATAGGGGAACACCAGGGTGCATCATGGGAAATTTAGTCCTCCCGGGGAGGCTGGCCTATGGAGGAGATGGGGTTCATGAGCCACCTGAACTACAACTCCCATGAGGCACTCCTGACTCAATATATTTCTGGTTTTGATCCCCTCCTCCCCAAAATTTTCTGTGGGAAAATTTTGATGACACATTTCACACCCGCCCCTCCCCTTGTCAAATTTTCACCAGGGAAGTGGAGAGAAAAAGTCCATCTCTAGTTAGAGCAGCCCCAAGGCTGCTCTGAGATACATGGGGCCCAGAACACAGGCAGTGCAAAGAAGTCTTTAACCCAGCTTCACCCTGCCAAAGGTTTGAAAAGCTCTGTGCGACGTCCCAGGTGACTACTAGACCCGCGTCTGCTTTGAAAAGGCAGCCGGGCCTCACTGCGGACGCTCGGGGAGCTGGTGTCGCTCCCGGACGAGCGGACAAATCTCACTCCTGGAGTCTAGCGCAGTTGGACTCGCTGGGCAGAGCTCATGGCGGGAAGCGGGGGGGGGGGGGGCTGGCATCAAAGCGGGATCCCCTAAGGGATGGTTTCAGAGTTGGGGGTGCAAGACCGCTCCTGTGGCCTTACTGAGCCTGGCTGAAGTTGGGCGTTATGGGGCTTTTCCCTGCACAGCCCTTCAGGAAAACCCACCGAGTGGGACGCGAGCTGGCGAAAGGTAGGTCCCTTTATTGGGGAGCGAAGGGGGGCAGCAGCCGGGGGGGGCTGGGAGGCAGGGCTCAGCGGGGAAGGAGGCAGAACTGGTAGGGCCGCGGGATGCTCCCCAGGCCGCTGGACTCGGGCGTGATGTCGATCTCGGCGGGCGCCACCAGGGTCCGGAGGGTGAAGTTCTGCAGGATGGCGGTGAGGAAGATGAACAGCTCCATGAGGGCCAAGCTCTCGCCCAAGCAGACCCGCTTCCCTGCAAGGGAGAGAGGCCGAGGTGCTGGGGAAACGGAGCCGGCCTGCCCGGCCTCTGCCCAGTCCCAGCTGCCCGCCTCCCCGCCGCTCAGCGACAGCTGCGAGCCCTGCCCCAGGGGAGCTGGCGGGGGGGTATCATCGGGGGTGCTGCAGGGTGGGGCCCTGCCAGCGTCGAGTTGCGGCGAGTCCCTGGGAGTTGCCAGGGCGACGCCGGCATCAGTTAGCGGGGGGGCAAGATCCCGCGTGGTGACAGGAGGCTGCTCCTCAGAACTATGGGAAAGGCACTGGTTTCTACTGGTGAACAGAGTCACAGGTGGAATTGGGGAAAGAACCCAGAAGTCCGGGCTCCCAGCCCCCCCCCCCCTAACCACCAGACCCCCCCCCCCCCCCCGAGCCGGGGAGAGAACCCAGGAGTCCGGGCGCCCAGCCCCCCCCTTCTCTAACCACTAGACCCCACTCCCCTCCCAGAGCTGGGGAGAGAACCCAGGAGTCCTGGCTCCCAGCCCCCCCCTGCTCTAACCACTAGACCCCACTCCCCTCCCAGAGCTGGGGAGAGAACCCAGGAGTCCTGGCTCCCAGCCCCCCACCCCTTGCTCTAACCACTAGACCCCACTCCCCTCCCTGAGCCGGGGAGAGAACCCAGGAGTCCGGGCTGGGGGCCGCACTCTGCCCACAGCAATGGGAAAGGCTCCTGCTCTACCGTGTCCTGGCGTCGCCCCCGCCCGGCTCTGCCCCAGCGGCGCTACCTGCCGAGAAGGCCATGAAGGCGTCGTTTCTCCGGAAGCGCCCGTTCTCGTCCAGGAAGTGGGAGGGGTCGAAGCAGGTGGGGTTCTTGAACTGGGTGGGGTCGGCCTGGGCCGTGCACAGCAGCGGGATGATGTTCAAGTCCTGCGGAGCCAGCAGGGGGTTCAGCCATGAGACCCAGACATCCCGATATTAGGGGCTTTGTCTTGTCGAGGCAACTATCTCCCCTCCCCCCACCTGACTTTTCACACTTGTGATCTCATCACTCTAGGTTGGGACGAGGCCTTGGAGACGGCCACGTGCCCTGTGGGGCTGGCTTCACCGTCCCAGGTCGGCTCGCTCCAGCACACGGCGCATCCTGCAGGCTGAACCCTGCCACCAAGCCTACTGCAGGTGGGGCAGTGAAAGGGGGCGTGGCCAGTGAAATGGGCGTGGTTGGGGTAGGGGGCGTGGCTAGCAAAGGGGGTGTGATTGGAGAAGGGGGAGTGACTAGTGAAAGGGGGTGTGATTGGAGAAGGGGGCGTGGCTAGTGAAAGGGGCGTGGTTGGAGAAGGGGGTATGGCTAATGAAAAGGGGGTGTGGGTGAAGAAGGGGGCGTGCCTACTGAAAAGGGCTGTTTGGGGCGTGGGACGTGGCTAGTTAAAAGGGGTGTGGTTGAAGAAGGGGTGTGATGAGTGAGGGAAGGGGTGTGGTTGGAGAAGGGGGCGTGGTTAGTGAAAAGGGGCGTGGTTGGAGAAGGGGCGTGGCTAGTGAAAGAGGTGTGATCGGGGGAAGGGATGGGGCTGGGTGCCCTCCCAGTTGGTGATTTCAGCCCGTGCAGCCATCCTTCCCCAGCGTAACTTAGAGCAGCCCCCGGGCTCCTGCGTGGGGCCCACCTACCTTGGGCAGCATGTAGCCGCGGAACTGAATGTCCCGGGTGACGGTGTGGGGCACGCCCATGGGGACGATGTCCGCGAAGCGCTGGATCTCGTGAATGACGGCGTCGGTGTAGGGCATCCGGCTCCGGTCCTCCATGCAGGGGCTGCGGTGGGGGCCGATCACCCGGTCGATCTCCTCGTGCAGCTTCTCTGGAGGAAAGGGGACAGGGTCAGGCCGGCGCAGGGGCGGCACCCGCCATAAAGCCCCCAGGGCCAGGAGCCTCACCGGTGTTGATCCACATCACTTCACTGCAGCCTGCAGAGACGTCAGCGGGGGAACCCGGCCTCCCCTGGACGCCAGCTCAGATCCGCCCCATTGACTCCCCCAGAGCTCGGGCTGGGGACATTTGACCAGCAACTCTCTTTGGGTGAGTTACGAACGTGAGCTCCTCCTGCCCCCGTCTGCCCCCCGCCTACGTTGGGATACTCCCGGCCTCTGGGAATTCTTCACCCCCTGTCCCGGGGCTACCTTCTATCTCAGGGTGTCGCAGTAAGATGCGGAGCCCGTATCTCAAGGTGGAGCTGACGGTCTCCGTCCCGGCGAAGAACAGGTTCACGATGGTTTTCGACATCGTCTCGTCGTTAAAGTGTGTGTTGGGGTTGTGCTTTTCCTGNTCGCCATGTTGGGCGTTAAAAGAACCTTGGAGGGGGAAAGTCGCAACATTTCGTTCGTTTTGGTTTGAAACAACTTTGTTTCAACTTGTCCTTTAATTTTAGGAAGGAAAAAACATGTAAAGTGTTTGACGGTCAAAATCCAAATGAAAGAAAAATGTTCCCGATTTTTCGATTTGGCAAGAAGTTTCAATTCTTTTCCTCGTGATTTCTGTCAAAATTGCCAAGAAACAGAAAAATCTGTTTCTCGCCCAGCTCTGTGTGATGCTCCTAAGCGAAGTGGGGCTGGTTGTGGGGCCTGGAGATCTGGGTTCTGGCGTGTGAGCGGCTTGGCAGGAGGAGCTCTCCCTCTGCATCCCAGCTGACCTGCTCAGCGGTGCTATTGATGGATCAGTTGTAAAATCGAGGGCCTCTTGACTAGAGATGGACAATTCCTCCCCCCACCCTCCCACCCTCGGCAAATAGTGCCTTTTCGGGGCACCAGAACTGTTTGCAAATTTAGGTTGAATCCAGCAAATAGTTTTGGCCAAAAACAATAAGATTTTTTTTTTTCCAGAAAAGGTTGAAACGTTCATTTCAGCTAGTTCAGAATGGCTCACTTCGATTTTCCATTTCAAAATGGAGTTTCATTGAAAAAAAAAAAGAAAAAACAAAAACACCTGAAAATGTCCTGACACTACATGAAAAAAATAGCAATAAAAATGGTTTGGGGTTGAATGAAACATTCAGTTTGACCCGAAACAAATTTTTTTTGTTTCAGCAAGAACAATCTTTAAAAAAATCCAGTTTTGGTTTGAACCAAACCAAATTTCTTGTCTTGGTTCGGGCCCTGAACCAACCGTCAGCTCTGCTCTTCATGGCTTGTGCTCCTGAAAGATCAACTGACGTTTTCTTGCAAGTATTTTGCGACCACAGCGACTTGTCAGATTCCAACTCAGACAATTCTGTGCAGCCTGCTGCCATCCCCAGGTGCATGGAGATTGTCTCTTTCCTCACCCGCCACCCCCAATCCCTTTTTAAATCTACCAGTTCTTTCAAATGAAGGGGGAAAGGGCCAGCAAACCCCAAAGAGTTTTTAATCCCCCCCTCCGCCCATCCAAAAAATAGTGTGGGAGCTTCATAACTCATGTCCCCCTGCGACTCCACTAAATTAGGAACGTAGAACTAGAAGGAACAATTAGGAACCTAAGTCCCCTGCTATGAAATTCACCCGCCTCTACTTCAAATCCAACCCACGTGAAATCATAGAATCATAGAAGATCAGGGTGGGAAGGGACCTCAGGCGGTATCTAGTCCCACCCCCTGCTCAAAGCAGGACCAATCCCCAGATAGATTTTTGCCCCTGGGGGAAAATGCATGCTGGCACCCTCTTTTGGCTGATCCAGCGAGAGGATAACAGCTTACTACTGCAGCCAAAGAATGGGATTGCCCCTGCGCTCAAGCAGTGGAATTCTGGGCTTTGGGGCCGGGTTCAAGGGGGGTGACCAGCAGGCGCTAGTTTTCCGTGAGCAGCACCCTTTTTGCTACTGTTCGGGCTGGGGCCAGCTCGGGGGCTCTCCTGCGGGCCAGGACGGGCTACCTGCTGGATTTTGATGAGGAAGCAGTCGATGAAATCCCGCGGGTTGTTGGGATCCAGGAGCTCTTTATGCATCTTCAGCTGCTCGCCGACGAAAGCGGCCAGCTTCAGGTAGTTCTTGTAGATTTGCCTGTGGGGCCCGGGGACGTGTCTCATGATCTTGGGGAACGTGAACAGCAACTGGAAAGAAGCCGGGGGGAGGGACAGAACTGTTAGTGGCTCTGTTCTCCCGGGACACAGCCAGGGACTGTGTTCCCCTCTAGGGACAGCAGCGGGGTGTAGATCTCAGACCGGCCCTCGGCTTGAGGACTCATGATCATGGCTGGTCTGGCCAAATCTTGATCAAGGGTTTCTGGGCAGAATGGGCTGGGGCAGAGTAGGGGTAGGGTGGTCGTGCGACCATGCTATGGGGCACGAATGAGACTGGAATCCTGTATGCAGCCTGGGCTCCGCTCTGCAAACAAGACGTTGAGAAATTGGAGAGGGGTTCAGAGGAAGACGACTCGCGGGCGGTCTGGAAAACCTGCCTCGCAGCAAGAGGAAGCGCCATGTGTATTTAGCTTCTCCAAGAAGCATGGTCCATACGTACCTCCGGGGGGGGAGATTTCGGACAGCCGAGGTCTCTAATCTAGCAACAAAGGCTGAGTGAGATCTAAAGGCTGGGGGCTGAAGGCAGAGAAATTCAGACAGGAAATAAAGAGCAAACATTTAATTGTGAGGGCGATTAGCCCTGGGGATGGGCTGGTGTCTCTGTCATGGCAACCCTGAAAGACACGAGCTAGCTCACCCATCAGATATGGGCTGGAGGCAGGAATTGTCGAGTGAGGTTCTCAGGGCTGTATGGTGGTCTAGGAGAGGAGGCCCCCCCAACCCCGTTCTGAATCCTCTCTCACCTGCCCCCAGGTGGAGCTCATGAGTTTCCAGTTGCTGTTGATCAAGTTGAGCAGGGTGAGGAACTTCTCGTCGGTGTATTCGAAACGCTCCCCGAAGACCAGGGTGCAGATGATGTTGGAGCCGGCGCAGCTCAGGAAGAAGGTGGGGTCAAAGGGTTTGCCTAGAGGGGAGAGCGAGGGCCTGCTGTTAATCCCAGGCCTTGTGGCCTCAGCTGTCTCCAGGGATCTCAAAGCACCGTAAATTAATTTAGCCGCACTTTTCCCTGGCAAGCAGGGGTTCTCACTGCCTGTCAGATGGGGGAAACTGAGGCACAGAGCGGGGCACTGACCCAGCCCAGGTCACAGAATCAGTGGAATGGAATCTGGCGTTCCCGACTCCCTGCTCGACCCAGTAGATGACAAGCTATACCCAGACACAGAACCCAGGAGTCCTAGGCACCTCCCCCTGCTCTAACCACTAGACCCCACGCCCCTCCCAAAGCCGGGATAGAACCCAGGCGACCTGGCTCCCCCCCCCACCAAAGAACCTAATTGGGTTTGTGCAGACTGGAGGCAGAGCCCCAGTGTTCGGATCAGGACGCAATGTTTGGATCCTGGATCTCTGGATATCCTGGTCACTGCCCCTCCCCCCCGGCTCATCCGTGAACGGAGCCGAACCTTCTGTTTTCCGGAACTCGGACACCAGGTACTGGGCCTCCTCCTTGATCCGCTCCTCCATGCTCCGCTTCCCCATGCCGAAGTTCTTGAAGGTGGTGATGGCAAATCGGCGCAGCTGTCGCCACCGCTCCCCGGTGCCGTAGACAATCCCTGTGCAAAGGAAATGCAGGGCTGATCATTGCAAAAGGAACACACAGTGGACAGCGTGATCCCAGCTCTCCATACACAACGATCGGGTCTCAGTGGGTGTTACCGCGCAAGACAGAGATCTTGGCGGCACTGTGGAGAGTTCTCTGAAAACATCCACTCCATGTGCAGCGGCATCAAAAAAGCAAACAGAATGCTGGGAAACATCAAGAAAGGGAGAGATAATAGGACAGAAAATATCAAGTTGCCTCTATATAAATCCATGGTATGTCCACAGCTCGAATACTGTGTGCAGATGTGGTCGTCCCATCTCCAAAAAGATCTATTGGAATTGGAAAAGGTTCAGAGAAGGGCAATAGAAATGCTTAGGGGTATGGAACGGCTGCCGTGTGAGGAGCAATTAATCAGACTGGACTGTTCAGTTTGGAAAAGAGACGACTAAGGGGGGATATGATAGAGGTCTATAAAATCATGACGGGTGTGGAGCAAGTGAATAGGGACGTGTTATTTACTCCTTCACTTGACAAGAACTGGGGGTGAAATAATTAATAATCATCAGGTTTAAAACAAACAAAAGGAAGGACTTCTGCACCCAACACGGACAACCGGTGGAACTCCTTGCCAGGGGATGTTGTGACATATACTGGGCTCAAAAAAAGAACTGGATCAGTTCCTGGAGGATAGATCCATCAACAGCTGTTAGCCAAGGTGGTCAGGGACACAACCCCATGCTCTGGGTGGCCCTAAACCTCTGACTGCCAGAGGCTGGGAGTGGACGCCAGGGGATGGGTCACTCGATAGCTGCCCTGTTCTGTTCATTCCCTCTGAAGCAGCTGGCACCGGCGGCTGTCAAAGACAGGATACTGGACTAGACGGAGCATTGGTCTGACCTAGCCTGGCCATTCTTATGCACCACGCACTAGACACCACTCCTTTCTGTGACCTGGGGAGAGAACCCAGGCATCCTGACTCCCAGCTCCAACTCACTGGACACCACTCCCCTTCCTGACCTGGGCAGAGAACCCAGGCGTCCTGACTCCCGGCCTCCCCCGCTCTAAGCACTAACGAGCGAGGTCTCTCCTAGGAAGGGGAAATGGACGGGAATCGACCGTGATCACTGCCCCGGGGTTTCACACCCGTCCGCGGTACGATTCCAGACCCTGCAATACAGGGGGCCAGGAGACTGAGTCCTGTGTGCGTCCGTCCGCGCCTCACCGTTCCCGTGACTCCACATCTGCACTGCCGGGAAGTCTCCCCTGCCGCTGAACTCCTCGGCCTTATCGATCAGGGCTTCCTTCAGCACCTTGTACCCAGAGAGCACCACGCAGGGCCGGGAGCCCAGGTGAAAGGTGTAGATCGGGCCGTAGGTTTCGCTGAGCTGGAAGGAATAAAGGAAGGCGGCTGTTAACCCCCAGCTGCAAGGGTCAGTGCTCAGGGCGCGCGGCTGGGAGTCAGGACACCTGGGTTCTTGCCTTAACTCTGCCACTTACGTGCTGTCCGACCTTCGACGAGTCCTTTCCCCCTTCTGCTTGTCCTCCTACCCTTTGTCTGATCCGACTGTGAACTCGCTGGGAGCAGGGCCTGCCTCTGATGCTGTTAGGGTGACCAGACGCCGGCAGCATTCAGCTTTTTTTTTTCTCTCCGCTGGCGGACCCCCTCCGCCATGTGTCCCGATATTTTCTTCCTCTCATCTGGTCACCCTAGATGCTGTATCTGTGCAGTACTTGGTTTAGCTGTGTGGCTGGGAGCCAGGACTCCTGGGTTCTCTCCCTTGCTCTGGGAGGGGAGGGGAGTGGGGGCTAGTGGTTAGAACAGGGGGGCTGGGAGCCAGGACTCCTGGGTTCTCTCCCCAGCTCTGGGAGGGGAGTGGGGTCTAGTGGGTAGAGCAGGGTGGGGGCATTCTCAGAGTCTAGGCTCCCGGGTTCTCCTGTGATACTAATAATAATTTGAGCCGCGTGACAAAGAGAATTCCGTTTTTGAGACAAATTTCCAAAGTGACAAACGGTTTTTGTTTCGCTGAACTCCACGAGCGTTCGGCCCCCAAATGCCTGTGAGGCTCTGGGCCTAGACGCCTGCCTGAGGTCGCGTCCGGCCGCCCACTCCTATGACTCTATGAAAAGCCACGTTTCTGACGGAAAACTTTCCTGCCCACTCGAACCATAATAACGAGCAAACCGAGGCACAACTCACCTTCCGCAGAGACTTTATCAGCTCCTTCACCTCCACCTGCAGCATGTTCCCCAGGAACGGGATGGGGGTGGGCCCGGGCGGCAGGTTGCTCCAGGTTTTCTTCTTCCGGGTCGAGAGGAGTAACAAGCACATGACGCATATTGCCAGGAGGATGCTGAGGGTCCCACTGAAATCCATCCTGGAGCCGGCCTTTCTGCTCTGCTGCTCTTCGCGTTAGACCCTGGGTGATGCTGGCAGAGCCTTGTCTATATAGCCCCCCCCCCAGGGGCCTTGCTGATAACGGCCCTCTTTGCATCACAGCTCTGGGTAAATAATTGCAAACGCTGCTGGATGGCGAAATTTGGAATTTTCCCCTGGGGCCCCTTGCGCCATCCACCTGGGACAGCTCCTCAGCGGGGGCTTGAACCCACAACCTCGCTCGCAAGCCTCCCTCACTGACCCGCCGTGTCCTCTCCGTGGTGGACTCGTTCGCCTCGGCCCCGGGCGAGGGAAGGGCTCAGCGTGGGCTGACGTGTGTTTATCTGGTGCGTGTCCACGGGCTGGGGCGTTATTCACCAATAAGGAATTCCGCCACATGAGCAGTTTATTCGCTATGGGAGGACCAACGACCACCAACTCCTTCAGTGCATCACTGGCTCGCTCTGTGCCTCAGTTTCCCCAGCTGTAAAATGGAGAGCATAGGCTCCCTCGTTTGGCTGTTCAGAATGAGGTTGGAGTCTGGCTGTAGCTAAACGGCGTCTTGAACTCGGTTGGAGTCCTTAGGTGCTATTGTAATTAAAAAAAACCAATAAAAGACAGGGTGAGGCGCGGTCTGGTGAAAGAAATAACAAGATCTTTACAGACAGGGAAGTGGGACACAGAGGGATTCAAGGCTGGGGCAGAGATGACAGCCAAACCTAAGCCAGTGTTAATCCCAAACCCGTCCGCTCTCACCGCAGCTGATGCGTTTATTTGCCTGGTGTCAGGAGTTCACTGATAAACCATTTCATAGGAAGGAGGAGGGTAATTCTACTGCCAGACACCACCCTATTCCCTTTCGTTAATGAGTAAACTTCCTCTTGCCCTCAAGTGGCTGGAGAGGACATGCAGTTATATTTTAAAAAAATGTTAAAAGGGGAAAAAGTGTTTTTTCTCCAATTTTTCTGACCTGTGAGTGAGCTGAAATACGTCCATTCTTTGCACAACTCTGCTTAGACCCAAAGTGGGGTTTGGTTTAGCGGGGGGACCAAACGTTTCAGAGCAAAAGGATTTTAGAAGCACACACGTCTGTCTTCCCTAAAGCTCTCCCTTCCCCAGACGGTAACCTGAGCAGGGCCACCCAGGGCATCGTGTGTTGCAGGCTGGGCCCCAAACTGGACCGGTCCCCACACTTGGCCCCTTTGACTTCCTGTTGACTCCCCACAGACTTCCCATTGACTTCACCAAGTTCTGCCTCAGCAATGTAACGACTGAGCAAAAACTGACTCCAGTCTGTAATATTGGGCTCATATTCAATTGTCTCCCAAACGCTGTGGGGGCTCAGGGTGGAGTTTGGGTTCCTGAGACCCCCCCATTGGTGAAGTCAATGGGAAGTCTGTGAGGAGTCAAAAGGATGTCAATGGGAAGTCAAGAAGAAGTCAAAAGGGCCAAGGGGAAATCAATGGGGCGTCAACAGGAAGTGAACGGGACATCAATGGGATGTCGACAGGAAGTCAATGTAGCCAATGGGAAGTCAATAAGAAGCCAACAAGAAGTCAATGGGGCATCAACAGGAAGTGAACGGGACATCCATGGGATGTTGACAGGAAGTCAATGTAGCCAATAGGAAGTCAATAAGGAGCCAACAGGAAGTCAATGGGGCCAATGGGGAGTCAATGGGGCGTCAACAGGAAGTGAACGGGACATCAATGGGATGTCGACAGGAAGTGAATCAGGAAGCCAATGGGAAGTCCACCTGGAAGTCAGTGAGACCTTGGGTGGGCTACGGGCCACAATATACCCCACAATGAGACCTCAGTCTTAGCTGGGTCCTCCAGGCACTACCGTAACGCATATAATAGCAATAGTGTAATTAATACGACTCTCACTCTTGAAGTGAGAATGCATCCGAAGAAGTGGGCTGTAGTCCACGAAAGCTTATGCTCTAATAAATTTGTTAGTCTCTAAGGTGCCACAAGTACTCCTGTTCTTCTTTTTGCGGATACAGACTAACACGGCTGCTACTCTGAAACCTCTCACTCTTGGGCAATGTTTCCCTTCTGAATCGCTGGCAGAGCCGGAGACGCCTGCTCCAGCCGAGGCAGGAATACAAAGGGATCCAGTGGGCGAAGCCGTAACCACAGTAGTCTGGGTGGGTGGCACTGCGGTTAATTATTACCTGTCCTGCCACCGAGCAGATCGGGCAGCTCACCCGGCCAGAGCGGCCGAACCCCGTTCCACCATGGAGCTGTCTGGAGTCCTCTCTCTGCTCCTGGGGGTCTGCGTCTCATGCCTCCTGTTGGTTGCCTCGTGGAGAAAGGTGCTGGCAAGGAGGAATCTCCCCCCGGGTCCCACACCGCTTCCCTTCGTCGGGAACATCCTGCAGCTGGACACCAAGGCGTTGGCCAAATCAATCCTTAAGGTGAGTGACCATTACACAGGGCCAGACGTCACTTGGGAGGGAACAGGGTCTAGTGGTTAGAGCCAGGGGCGCGGGGGGCTGGGAGTCAGGACGCCTGGGTTCTCACCGCACTTGTGAGAGGGGAATGGGGGCTGGTGGGTTAGAGCAGAGGGCCTGGGAGCCAGGACTCCTGGGTTCTATCTCTGGCTCTGGAAAGGGAGTGGGGTCTAGTGGTTAGAGCAGGGGGGCTTGGAGCCAGGACTCCTGGGTTCTTGCCCCAGCTCTGGGAGGGGAGTGGGGTCTGGTGGTTAGAGCAGGGGGGCTGGGAGCCAGGACTCCTGGGTTCTCGCCCCAGCTCTGGGAGGGGAGTGGGGTCTGGTGGTTAGAGCAGGGGCTGGGAGCCAGGACTCCTGGCTTCTATCTCTGGCTCTGGGCGGGGAGTGGGGGTCTAGAGGTTAGAGCCGAGAGTCAGAACTCCTGGGTTCCTCTCCTGGCTCTGGCAGGGTGGTGGGGTTTAGTGATCGTTCCAAGTCACTTTGCCCCTCTCTTCCTCAGTTTCCCCAGCTGTCAAACTGACCAAACCATCCCCTTCCCTGAGGTCTGCAGAGCACTGTAGTCCGTTGAAGGCGGGGTACCTCGCCACCTGGGTCTGGGGAGAGCCAGTCCACCTCACAAGCTCATAACGTCACATGCACTAATGACACACGTATATGGATAGAACAGTGACTTTCGGCCGGCCAGAGCCTTTCCCCCAATACCGCACCCGGCCTGCTTGAGATGCAAATCACAAGTGAGGAATAATGGGGGTTACGGGTGCTCCCCCCAGGTACAGGTCACACCGGGGTTCACGTGGGACCCAGCGCAGCTTGTTGGCTCCCTCTCGTTTGGGATTCTTTGCGGGGTGATTCCTTGGCTCAAGCGGTGGAAGTTTGGGTTTTCGGACCCCGAGGTTCCCCCTTCAGCCTCCCCAGGGGTGACCTAGTTGGGGGTTTTATCGCCTGATTGTGGACCTGACCCCCTCTCCCCCACGGCCATTCAGAGATTGTCTCTTACTACACTTCCATGGGGCCTGTGACCTCTGTGTTACCGTAATACACCTAATAGTGGTGACAATCCGTGCGAGGATCCGGCAGCTCTCCGTGCGACCCATCCAATTCTCCCCACCAGGCTCCTGGAGGAAAGGAGCCGAGGCGTTTCCAGCCGGGAATGAAGGTGAAGAATGGGCCAGCGTGGCTAACGCAGCACGAGGCGGACCGAACCCCTCCAATAAATGGCACGGGCCGGGCACTGGTTCGCGGCTGGCGCGGACACGCAGGGACCTGCCTTGGGCCCGGTAACGGCTGGAGGTTTGCTTTGCCTCTGGCAGTGCCGGGACTTCACCCCCAGAGAGAGGCAGGCCCTGCCGCCGGGCGCTCACAGGAAGGAGCCGTAGATTCCAAGGGACCCCATCTCGTCCGCCCCCGATATCCCAGGCCGGAGATCTGCCCCCGCAGAATCCCTAGGGCAGATCTTTTAGAACAGCTGCCAGGCTCGACGTAAAGGCACCAGGCCTGGAGAACACGCTGTGCCCGCTGGCAAAGGGTCCCCCTGGGTAATTGCTTTCACGCTGCAAAATGTACATCTTATTTCCAGTCTGAATTCCAGCTTCAGCTTCCAGCCTGCGGGTTGTGTCAGCCCTTCCTCGGCTCGCTCGTTGTTAACTATTTGCTCCCCATGTCGGTACCGAGAGACCGGCGTCTCCTGCTCTTTGCTAGGTTTTTGAATCCTCCGCTTATTCTCGCACCTCTTATCCGAGCCCCTCCAACTGATCAGCGTCTTTCTGGAATGGTGGGCACCGGAACGGGACACGGGATCCCGGCCGCGGTCGCACCGGGGCCAAACACAGAGGGGAAATCACCTCTCTGCTCCCACCGGAGAACCCCCCGTGGATGTGTCCCAGGATCGCATGAGCCCTTTTGGCCCCAGCGTCGCGCGGGGAGCTCACGTTCCGCTGATTTTCCGCCCAGATCTTTCCCCGAGTCCCTGCTCCCCAGGAGAGAGCTTCCCAGCCGGTCCGCACGGCCGATGATCTTGGTTCTTACATGTGAACGTTTACCCTGAGCTATGTTAAAATTCAGAGTGCGCCCAGCTCCCCAGGCAATCCGCATTATTCGCCCTGTGCTACAGACGGGGAAATGGAGGCCCAGGTAGGGGATGTGACTTGCCCAACATCACAGAGTCCAGGTCTAGCCGCAGAAGCGCCTGGCTCACACCCCAACCCAGCACGCCAAGTGCCGGTTTTGGAGAGCCGGCGGCTGGCACAGCTGCTGGGGGCCCCGCGGCAGCTCCCTCCCCCCACTTCCTCGCTGTCTGTTTCAGTTCCGAGATGTGTACGGCCCCGTGTTCACCCTGCAGCTGGGCTCGGAGCGGGCTGTGGTGCTGTGCGGCTACGCGGCGGTGAAGGAAGCCCTGGTTGACCACGGGAAGGAGTTCGGGGGAAGGGGGAACATGGCCACAGCCGCGAGGATCACCAAAGGGTTTGGTGAGGAAAATGTTCCTTCCCGGGAGAGCGTGCCCATACTAGGCTGGTGTGAATCGCACGGGACAGCTAAAGCTAGGGGCCAGGACTCCTGGGTTCTCTCCCCGGCTCTGGGAGGGGAGTGGGGGCTGGTGGGTTGGGGCGGGGGGGGGGGGGCCAGGACTCCTGGGTTCTCTCCCTGGCTCTGGGAGGGGAGTGGGGTCCAGTGGTTAGAGCAGGGGGGTGGGAGCCAGGACTCCTGGGTTCTATCCTTGGCTCTGGAGGGAAGTGGGGGCTAGTGGGTTAGAGCAGAGGGGCTGGGAGCCAGGATTCCTGGGTTCTGTTCCTGGCTCTGGGAGGGGAGTAGGGGCTAGTGGTTAGATGAGGGGGAGGGGGCTAGGAATCAGAGCATCTGGGCTCTATTTTCAGCTCTGTCATTGACTCCTTGTGTGACCTTGGACAGGTCACGCCGTGCCTCAGTTTCCCCAGTCTGTAAAACTGGGGTAACGTTAGTGGCCTCTTTCCCTGGGGAGATGCGACTCTTAGCTTTCATTTTATAAGGCTCTGCCGGTGCCCCTCACTCCCGACCCGCAGCCCCTGCCAGCCCAGCCCTGCCCCCCCAGCTCT
>NC_048313.1:7905455-7911681 GCF_013100865.1 Trachemys scripta elegans
GGGGTCTGGGCAGCGCCTGGCATGACGGGGCCCTCGTCTCGGCCGGGGTCTGGGCAGCACGCAGCGCGACGGGGCCGCGATCTTGGTTGGGGTCTGGGCAGCGCCCGGCACGATGGGGCCCTGATCTCGGCCGGGGTCTGGGCAGCACTCAGCGCGACGGATCCCCATCTGTGATGGGGTCACTAGGTGCTACTGTAATACATCCAATAATAAGGATTAAGCTTTGGGCCATAAGCCAGCCGGATAGTCCCATGGGATGGTAGAAGAAACCTCTGCAAGTTATTCCCGAATTGCCCAGCAGGGAACCTTCCACTCTTCCCCCTTCCTCTAGCCCAGTGACGCTCTGATCCCCGTGGTCAGGAGTCAAATGAGCGACCAATGTTACCCCAGAGAGTCACAGGCGTGCGAGTTAAGTGAACTGTCCAATCCGGTGTCCGCTGCCTGCCAGGCAGACGGGTTCCTTTCGAGCTGTCTCTATTAGTCGTACGGAAATCAGTGAAGAACTTCGTGCACGTTCACCACATGCGTGGTTACGAGCATAGGAGAAGTCTCCTGATTGGTTAATAACGTCGATCGGTGACTGATTGACTCACACGCGTGTTAATGTCACCGGCTGCAAGGAGACACGTTACGGAGCCTGGGTCGGGTATCGCGGCTCTAAAGCAGCTGGCGAAGGCTGCGGGGGTGGGGCGGTTCTGGCCCTGACCCCCCAAGCTAGTCCATTGCCCAGCCCATGGGCTCCCCTGCCCTCTCCATGGTGCTGAAAGTCCCAGCATCATTCGCAGCAGGAATCCGCTTTCCTGGGCCCTGTGGAGCTCTCTCCCCTTCCCCCAGGCTCGCCCTTCGACCCCACCTTCCTCCTGGGCTCCGCCGTCTCCAACGTCATCTGCTCCATCATCTTCGGCAGCCGCTTCGACTACCAGGACCAGGAGTTCCTCACTCTGCTGAACTGTGTCAACGAGAACTTCCGCCTGCTGAGCTCCCGCTGGGGCCAGGTGGGGGCGCTGCCCGGTGCCTGGGGGGGACCGAGTGAGGGGTGGACAGAGAGGGGGTGTCTGGGCATGGACAGACAGATGGACAGAGAGATGGGTGGGGGGGTGTGGATGGGGGTGGATGGGGGTGGATGGGGATGGTGGGATGGGTGGATGGATGGAGGGGTGTCTGGGGAAGGCGGGATGGGTGGATGGATGGAGGGGTGTCTGGAGAAGGCGGGATGGGTGGATGGATGGAGAGGTGTCTGGGGAAGACGGGATGGGTGGATGGATGGAGGGGGGTGTCTGGGGAAGGCGGGATGGGTGGATGGATGGAGAGGTGTCTGGGGAAGACGGGATGGGTGGATGGATGGAGGTGGGTGTCTGGGGAAGGCGGGATGGGTGGATGGATGGAGGGGTGTCTGGGGATGGATGGANGGTGGATGGATGGAGGGGTGTCTGGGGAAGGCGGGATGGGTGGATGGATGGAGGGGTGTCTGGGGAAGGCGGGATTGGTGGATGGATGGAGGGGTGTCTGGGGAGGGCGGGATGGGTGGATGGATGGAGGGGTGTCTGGGGAGGGCGAGATGGGTGGATGGATGGAGGGTGTGCATGGGGAGGGCGGGATGGGTGGATGGATGGAGGGGTGTGTGGGGAAGGCGGGATGGGTGGATGGATGGAGGGGTGTCTGGGGAAGGCGGGATTGGTGGATGGATGGAGGGGTGTTTGGGGAAGGAGGGATGGGTGGGTGGATGGAGGGGTTTCTGGGGAAGGCGGGATTGGTGGATGGATGGAGGGGTGTCTGGGGAAGCTGCCCCCTTGCGGGTCTCTTGCAGCTGTACAATGCGTTCCCGACGCTCCTGGCCGCTCTCCCCGGGCGGCACAACGCCATGTTCCACAACATGGACACCCTCAAACGCTTTGTGTCGGAGCGAGCGAAGCGGCACCAGGACTCGCTGGATCCCAGCTGTCCCAACAGCTACATTGACTGCTTCCTGCTCCAGATGGACCAGGTAATAGCGGCGACCGGGACGGCCCTGGGCGAGGGAGTTCAGTGCCCCCTCGCTCCCAGCTGCCCTGGGTGACCCCGGCAAAATCCCTCTATTCCTGCATCCCCTCCTACCCTGTGTCTGTTCTGTTGGGCAGCTCTTTGGGGCAGGGACCGTCTCCGGGTCTGGGCAGTGCCAGGCGCAACAGGGCCCCAATATCGGTCGGGGTCTGGGCAGCACCCGGCACAATGGGGCTCTGATCTCGGTCGGGGTCTGGGCAGTGCCCAGCGCGACGGGGCCCTGATCTCGGCTGGGGTCTGGGCAGAGCCCGACACAACGGGGCCCCAATTTCGGCTGGGGTCTGTGCAGCGTCCGGCACAACGGGGCCCTGATCTCAGTTGGTGTCTGGGCAGTGCCCAGCGCGACGGGGCCCTGATCTTGGCTGGGGTCTGGGCAGCGCCTGGTACAGCGGTGCCCCAATTTCGGCTGGGATCTGTGCAGCGTCCGGCGCAACGGGGCCCTGATCTCGGCCGGGATCTGTGCAGCGTCCGGCACGATGGGGCTCCGATCTCGGCTGGGGTCTGGGCAGCTCCCAGCGCGACGGGGCCCCAATCTTCGGTTTGGGTGATGCTGTTTCGTATCATAGCCCTTGGTTCCTGTCACTCCCTCTTGCTTCTGATGGAGCCTCTGTTCTTCCTTAAATCAACCGTTTTGTGTTTTATTCTAAGTGCTCCCTGGGTGGCCTGTTAGCGTGTTTTAAGGGGAAGCGGAGAACGGTTGCTGCTCTGGGGGCAGAGGGGCCGGGATTTCCTTGAGACGCCGGTGTCGGGGGCTGGCTGGCTGACTCGGGGATTGAGGGATTGTTAATCTGCCGGGCAAAGGCAGGGCTGGCACAGCCCAGAGGAGAGGGCTTGGACGATCCCCAGGCTGGTGCTGTTTGGGGGCTCACACCTAGCCGGCACTGCAAGGTCCCCATTGCTCGAGGCTGGGGTGGGGGTCGCAGTCCTGGGTACCCCGAGAACTGTCCCAGTCTCTGTTTGGCCCTGTGCTCCTCGCCCGCCCCCCAGGAAAAGCAGAACCCCGACACCGAGTTCACCACTGAGAACTTGGTCATGACGACGCTGGAGTTGTTCTTCGCTGGGACGGAGACGGTCAGCACCACCCTGAGATACGGGATTCTGCTTCTCATGAAGTACCCTGAGATAAAAGGTAGGCCGGGAGGGGGGGGTTGCTAAGGTGCTGGCCTGGGACTTGGGGTCGTGGGTTGAAGTCTTGGCCTCACTCGGTGCCTCGGTTTCCTCATCTGTGACCCCTGTGCTGGGAAGGGGAAACCCACTGGTGTTTTGAAAGGGCCCAGGTCTGATAAGCATGCGGGGCGTGGTCCCCACCTGGTGGGATTTGGGGCTCCCGCTGTGAAGAGGGGAAATGAGACTCTCCCGTTCGGAGAGCAGGAGGGGCACAAGCGGGGCAGACCTGGGGGTCGTGGTGAGCTGCGAAGAGCCTCCGGACACGGGGCAGGCTCTAGGGGGCCTGAAAAGAACTCAGCCATCAATAACAACGTCCTTCATTCGCAAGGCGGAGCCTGCGGGTACGTACCGGGGTGGGGCGGGGGAGAGCAGGAGGCAGCCTTATCAAAGCTTGAACAGGGTGTCAGGCCCGTTTCAACGGGGTGAAAGGGCCAGGCTGTCTAGCGGCCCCACAGATTTCTGGCCCCATGGAGGCCAGTGGAGCAATGTCAGATTATACCCGCTGGGAACTTGGCCCAATGGTGCCCATCCGAACCTACAATGTTGCCTGGACAAATACAGTGCAGATGTGTTGGGTGTGCTTCTCTCTCCCTCACACCAGTTTGAATCTGGAGTCACTCCATTTGCTGGTAGCAATAGTAGGCTGTTATCTTCTATGTGACTGGGGTTTCGTCGGTGTGGGAGCTAGCGCGAATGGAGGATCCAGACCGTCGTTCCTGCCACCCCCGCATTTGGGCTCAGTCTTGTCCCTCCCGGTGCAGAGAAAGTTCACGAGGAGATTGACCGGGTGATCGGGCGGTCCCGCTTGCCGGCCATCGAGGACCGGAGCCGCATGCCCTACACCGACGCTGTGATCCACGAGGTGCACAGATTCGCGGATGTCCTCCCCATGAGCCTCCCGCACGTCACGACCCAGGACATCCAGTTCAGAGGATATGCGATCCCCAAGGTCGGGCTCCCGGTGCCAGGGCGAGGGTAGGGCCAAGGCGCTGGGGAATGCTGAGATCTCTCGCTCTCCCAGGACCAACCCTGCCCCCTCCAGCCCCTGGTCCATTTAAATCCATGGGAAGTCCCTCCCTGGCAGACCATTTCACTCATGTTTTCTCCGTCATCCACCGTGCGATGCACCGGATTGGCAGCCTCGTTCCCGTCATGCCGTGCGCTGCATCCAGCCAGCTGCTCACTCCCCGCGAACCTCGGACATGTGGGGTAGGGAGGGGTATGGCCAGAGGTAAAGCAAAGCTAATCAAAATTGGGGGGAGGGACTGTTTTTTTTCTGTGTGGAAAATTTTGATGAAAACAGGGAAACATTTCAATTTTGGGGCAAAAATTTGAAAACTGAAAATTTTTGGCTGAGAACTGAAACATTTCAATCCCAAAATGCTGCTGCAAAGCTTCATGGGAGATGTAGTTCGAGTGCCGCATGTCCCATTCTCCTCTACAGGCCAGGCTTCCCGATCAGACTACACCTCCCATGGTGCACCACAGCATCCCCTCCTGGCACTGCATCATGGGAGTCTTTGGCCGTGGTGCACCATGGGAGATGTAGCTCGGGTTCCTCATGCTCCCATTCTCCTTTATAAGCCGGGCTTGCTGGTCAGACTACATCTCCCAGGTTGCACCACAGTGTCCCCGCTTGGATGAGGAGAGCTGCTGCATCCTGGGTGTCCCTAGCCATGGTGCATCATGGGAGATGTAGTCCAGCTGGAAAGCCTGGCCCATAGGGGAGAATGGGGACACAAAACAACCAAACTACAGCTCCCACGAGGCATTGTGGCAGCATTTCTGAATCAAAATACTTCGTTTTGTTTTTGTTTTTTTTTACGAAAAATCTACGTTTTTTGCAGGAAACAGGCATTTTTGGTGAAAATTGTTTAGTCAAAACCTCCGTTTTCCGTCATTTTGATGGAAAATTTGCAACCAGCCCTAATGCGACTGTAACCCACACCCACGCTGTCCTCTCCGGTGCTGACTGAGGGAGCTGCACCTTTTAGCATCCTCTGTAGGGGCTGTGTGCCTTAAGCTCCAGAGGTAACAGGTTCAATCCCCATGGCTGGCGACCCACACGAAGCCCTGGCTGTCCCCAGCTGGTATCCATCCTCTGCACAGGCTTCACTGGATGCGCGCAGAGTGACGGCCGACTGCTAAGCAAAAGGGGCTGGGCGTGGGGTGGCAATGGTTGGAAGACGACCCTGGGCTCGGCTGGTGACCTCACCCCACTTCTAGGGGTAGGATGTGTTGGCTCTGGCCGCGTCCCGTCATCTCCCAGGTGGTTTTCTCTGTTCCCAGGGCACCACCGTCATCCCCTTGCTGACCTCAGTCCTCCAGGATACAAGCCAGTTCAGCAACCCGGACGACTTTGACCCTGGGCATTTCCTCGATGGGAACGGGCACTTCCAGAAGAACAGCGCCTTCATGCCGTTCTCTGCAGGTACGAGGCGTGGATCCACATTCAGGAATGGGGGAGGCCTAGTGGTTAGAGCAGGGGGCTGGGAGCCAGGACNGGGGGGGACTGGGAGCCAGGACTCCTGGGTTCTCTCCCCAGCTCTGGGAGGGGAGTGGGGTCTAGTGGTTAGAGCAGGGGGCTGGGAGCCAGGACTCCTGGGTTCTCTCCCCAGCTCTGGGAGGGGAGTGGTGCCTGGTGGTTAGAGCAGGGGGGGCTGGAGCCCAGCAGTCCCGTTTCCCTGCTCTGACTGTGCCCTGGTCTCTCTCAGAGCTGGGGCCAGTGAGTACTTACTCCTCGGGTTTCCCTCTAACCCCACTTGCTGTCCTGTCTCCTCTCCCAGGCAAGCGGGTGTGCCTGGGCGAGAGCCTGGCTCGCATGGAGGTCTTCCTCTTCCTCACCGCCATCCTGCAGCGCTTCACCCTGCAGCCGCTCGGTGACCCGGGTGCCCTCGACACCAGCCCCGTGGAGAGTGGGGTGGGGAACATCCCCCACCCCTACGAACTCCGGCTGCTCCCGCGCTAGAGTGCACCCACCTCAAACTGCCCCCCCAACCCCCCCCCCGTAAAGCTGAGG
>NC_048313.1:7911773-7914431 GCF_013100865.1 Trachemys scripta elegans
GCCCCACCTCCCACCGCCACTTCTGCCTCCCCACGCTCGCTAGCTGGCCTGCCAGTGCAGCCCCAAACCCCAGCCAGCCCGTCGGTGCCAGAGCAGTCCAGAGGAATCTCAAGACCTGGGCAGCCGGCCGGGGGCGAGCCCTGAGCCCGGGCCACCCAGAGGGGCTCTGAGCCCTGAGCCCTGCCGAGGAGCCCCGGGAAGAAACACAGGGTAGCAAACTGCTGACTTGTGAAGAAAAGGACGAGGACGCTGAATTGGATTTTTGCAGCGTAAGCGAGACGAAGGGGCGGCGTGGTGAGATTTCTCTTGGCCCGTGTCGCTAAGCGGCGATTTCGCCGCCCACGCAAACCGATGAAAAAACACGCGCATCCGAATTCCCAGCCAGGCAAAGTCAGCAAGAGGCTGCGTGAGAACTTTTTGCAGGGCTCTCGTTATAAAGCCGTAGAGCTTTGAATCGCATCAGCTACTGGCATTAAATAATCATTGTCTGGCCCCCCCACCGGGTGACNCCCCCCCCACTTATTTCCCACAACTGTGAACATTTAAATTGATACAACTCGGGGGAACGCGTCAAACAAAGCATTTTGAGCAGCTGTGAACATTTACATTTAAAAAAATGCTTAAAAATAAACACCGATATAATCCATCATCATTCTAAAGCAATTCCGCTAAGCCGAGATCTAAGGCGGCAGAAATAGTTTTGGGGTTTGGGGGGCTGGGGAACGCGAAGGGAAGAATTGGTCAATACAACCCCCGGCCGGGTTTTCGGAAGCCAGGAACACGCGCAATAGGGAATAACACGGCTCCTCGCCCACTAGCCTGGGAAAGGGACTTTGTTTAAGGTTTTGGTTGAGTCCCTCACCACCGGGCCTCGCGTGGGCTAACTGGTTCTCGGCTCCGGCTTTTGCTAACATCACAGAGGAAAAACCACCCGAAGCTAAAGCGTTAAGACAGTTTTGCCACTGACTTACCCAAGCCCGCCTTCCCCTGGCAGCTACGGTAGTCAGCCTTTTAATCTACCTCCCCATCAAGGATATCCACCAGGTGCCAGGAGATTGGTCCCTGGGTCAGTGATTAGACACTGAATAAACCGGACTTTGGATTGATCTGTTATCAGGTGCAGTGACACATTAACCCCGTGCGTTCTAGCCCGGCCACCCCTGCCAGCTGGATCGTAGCACCACTTGGAATCCAGAGCGAGTAGGGCAAAGATCTGGGAGCTGGATGAAGGGGATAACTGAGGCCAACCCAGGGGAGCGGCGTGTGAGAGGAGGGTCTGTGGAACTGCAGGAGACATGGGAACAGGCCGGAGCTTGGGGCACGGCAGCATCCCGAGTGTGTATCAGGTCTCTGGCAGAGAGGGAGAGCGGCCCCAGTTCTCAGCCATGCTCATCCCATGCCAGGTGCCCTGAGAAGCTGCTCCCCACTGCAGCCGCCTCCTCGACCAGTGTGGAGCTGGCACAAGGACCCTGCTCCCAGTGTGTGTGCGGGAGAGATCGGGGGTGTACCTGGAACACACGGCGCTGTGGCTATTCCCTGTCTTCCAGGGCCAACCGCAGGCAGAGCATGCGTTAGAGCAGCCCTGAGGCTGCTCTAGCTTCCTCCATGGCCCAAGTGGTAAACAGCACAAAGGGGATTTAAAGCACCAGTTTCCTCCCCATTCCTAGAGCAGGACTAACTGAGACCTGGGCCCTGGGGTTAGGAGCCAGAACCCCGCAGGCGGGTCCTGGGCTGGGTGGGGACCCCCCGGGGCACATCGACACTGCGAAAGAAAGCCTTGGTGTAGCGCGGCTCAGGGAGTGAGGCTCAGACCCCACGCCCCAGCCCCAGTGGCAGTGGCTAAGCGGCCCGAGCGCTGAGACTGGCTGCCCGGCGTGTTTTGGGGGTGGTTTTGCAGTGTTAGACCTACCGCAAGAGGCTGAGGGGGGGGAGACACTCAACTTTCCCCTGGAGAAGGCCTGGCGGTGGGGTCCGGGTCGGGCCCGGGTCGGGCCCGTGGGGGGAATTTTGTAGCGACGCCAGCAATTAATATCTAACGCCGATTAATGAGCTACCCGGGCGCATCAGAAAGGCTTGCACAACCGCCCCCGGGCTGGAGCACACCGGCCTTATAACCCGGCCGCCCTGCTGCCCGGCCCGGGGACGCCCGCTGCCCACCGGATCGTCTCCAATGGAGCTGGTGTCGGCCTCCCTTCTCCTCCTCCTCTGTCTCTGCTGCATTCTCCTGGCCTCGGCGTGGAAGAGCCGGGACCAGCGAGGGCAGCTGCCGCCGGGCCCTGCCCCCCTGCCCCTGCTGGGGAACTTCCTGCAGCTGGACAGGACCAATGTTATCCACTCCCTGGAGAAGGTGAGTTCTGATCCCCACGGGGCAGAGCAGCCCTGCTCCCCCGAGGCACCAGGCTCCGAACTCCAGCTGCTGTCGACTGGCTGCAGCTCCATTGGGGGATACCTATGGGAATGGGCTGGAGGGAAGGAGAGATGGATGGATGTAGGTGTGCATGGATGGATGGAGGGACGGATGGATGGATGGAGAGGTGTGTGGAGGGATGGGTGTGTGGTGGGATGGATGGAGGGAGGGACGAATGGATGGAGGGGTGTGTGGAGGGATGGGTGTGTGTGGGGATGGATGGAGGGAGGGATGGATGGATGGGTGGGTGG
>NC_048313.1:7918450-7930561 GCF_013100865.1 Trachemys scripta elegans
TGTGTGGAGGGATGGGTGTGTGGTGGGATGGGGGGAGGGAGGGATGGATGAGTGCGTGGGAGGATGGATGGACGGAGGGGTGTGTGGATGGATGGGTTCGTGGTGGGATGGATGGAGGGAGGGAGGGATGGATGGAGGTGTGCGTGGGGGAATGGATGGAGGAGGGATGGCCAGCAGGAGAGATGGGTGGGTGGGCCCATGTATCTCTAGCGTATGGAGGTTTAGCCGTAGTTCCACGCGCCGGTCCAGCGGGACAGGCGATGAAGCGAACACGGGCAGCCCCCCACGCTTACGGATGCTCAGAAACTCAGCCGCTTGCCTCCATCCCCGTCTGCGCAGCTGCGGGAGAAGTACGGCCCGGTGTTCACGGTGCACCTGGGCTCCCGGCGGGTGGTGGTGCTGTGCGGCTACCAGGCGGTGAAGGAGGCCCTGGTGGACCAGGCCGAGGACTTCAGCGGGCGCGGGCAGATCCCGGCGTTCTCTAAGGATTTCAATGGGCACGGTGAGCGCTCTCCACCTGGGTCCCCGCCCGGCGTCTCCGCCAGCGTCCCATGTGCAGGGGGAAGGCAGCGGGGAGGTGTAGCGGGCAGGATCCTGGTGACCTGGGATCTGTTCCCCTCTCGGCCGCTTGACGCGGGCAAGTCGCTTTATCTCCCCGCTCATGCGGCCCTAGGCGGGGTCCTGGGCGCTGTATAAGCACAGAACAGACCCAGAGGGCCTGCCCTCGCCATAGACACGGTGTATCGGCTCCGCGCCGGCCCGTCTGCTGGGGTGTGCGGTCCTAGAGTCCCAGGCCAGACGGGACGGCGGGATCATCCGCTGTGATCTCCTGCCTTGCTCCAGCCCGGAGACCTGCCGGACTGAATCCCGGTTTGAGCTAGAGCCGAGCGGTTAGAAAAAACAGCCAGGCTTGATTGAAGCACCTCCAGGGATGGAGAAGTCCCGTCCCCCCCGCCCCTGGTTAATTACCATCACTGTTAAAAATTTACACCTTATTTCTAGTCTGTTTGTCTAGCTTCAACTTCCAGCTGCGGGATCCTAAGAATGGCCACGCTGGAGCAAACCCATAGTCCATCCAGCCCCGTGTCCTGTCTTCCGACAGAGGCTGCTGCCAGCTGCCCCAGAGGGAATGAACATCGTGTGAGCCATCCCCCGTCATTCAGCCCCAGCTTCCGGCAGTCGGAGGCGAGGGGCACCAGGAGCCTGGGCTGTGTCCTGACCATTGTGGCTAATAGCCCTCGGTGGGCCCGTCCTGCAGGAACTGATCCAGTTCTTTGTTGAACCCCCTTGTACTTTTGGCCTTTACAACGTCACCTGGCAATGAGCTGCCTGTGTGTTGGGGGAAGAAGATCTCGTTCGCGGTTCGTGACTGTAACCCAATGAAAAGCGTGGGGCTGGTCAAAAATTCCCTGTTGAAATTGTGATTTCATGGCAAACGGGGTTTTTTTTTATTAAAATGTTTTATGAAAAGTGTCTGTTTTCTGCAGAAAACAGAGATGGACTACATCTCCCAGGATGCACCATGGCGACGCAACTGCCATGAGGTGCCACCTCCCCCGCACCAAGACCGAGGTGCATCCTGGGAGATGTAGTGTGGGCGTCTCATGCGCTCATGGGCCGGGCTCCCTCCCTGCACTACATCTCCCATGAGGCACCAGGTGGCACGAAGAATCAAAGCGGTTGGGATTTCGGCTTTCTGCCAAAACCTCGACATTTTTGACAAAAGCGGAATTTTGTGTGTGTGTGAATCGCCCAATTTTCTCTCTGTACATGTGATGTTCTGTGTGTGTGTGTGTGTGTGTGTGTGTGTGTGTGTGAACAGCCCGATTTCCCATCCACCTCCCGAAAAGCACTAAGCTTCTCCATCATCCGCTTGCCAGGGGTGGTTTTTGCCAACGGGGAGCGGTGGCGGCAGCTGCGCCGGTTCTCCCTCACCACGCTGAGGAACTTCGGCATGGGGAAGCGATCCATCGAGGAGCGGATCCAGGAGGAGGCGCAGTGTCTGGTGGAGGAGCTCTGGAAAACCCAAGGTCTGGGCCGTTTGTCTCTCTCTGTTCCCCTGAAATATGCGGAGAGCGTTGGCCCGGTCCCATTGCTCTGTCCTTCCTTTCCACTAGGGGCACCCTTTGACCCCATCTTTAACCTGAGCCAGGCCGTCTCCAACATCATCTGCTCCATTGTCTTTGGGAACCGCTTTGACTACGAGGACGAGAAATTCATCACCCTGAACAAGCTCATATTCACGCGGTTCCGTTTCGCAGGTTTATCCTTGGCCCAGGTATGGCCGGCAGGGACCCTGATCCCCGTCCATGGCAATTTTCCCCTGGGCTTCCAGAACCGAACCGTCCAGTGATCAGAAATGAGCGTCAACCCAGAGCTCTGGCTAGTTACAATCCCCTTCCGCCCCGTACAAAAATTCCCCATCCTCCCTTCCTGTCCTAAACTGTTGCTGCCGTGTTCCACCCCAGAGGTGGCTGCATTTTAGTGCTGGGCAAGTAATCCCCGTTTTCCCTAACCTCGGAGGTAGCTGCATCACAGCACTGTGTGGGGGGCCCTGTTATAAACAGCTGCTGACCCCCCCCCCGCCTCAGAAGCGGTTGCATTTCAATGCTGGAAGAGCGAAGCTGCAGGCTCCACCCCAGAGATGGCTGGATTTTTACCGACCACTGATACCGTGTATTTCAGATCAAATTTGTGAAGGCAGGTGAGGTGGAGGGTGCGGCACAAATTGAAGATGATCCAATTATTCTTAAACAAAATCAGGGCAAAGTCACACCTTAGACAACGTAAATGGATCTAGGTGGTTCTCTAATAATCCAATGCCTAAAAGAGCCAACGAAACACAGCCTCCCCTATGGGGCAGCAGCAGGACCAGAACCCCCAAACTTAAGTCCCAGAGCACAGGCCCCACCACTGCAGGGAAAGGGATGGCACTAGGAAGCAGCAGAAATAGTAGGTTGTTACCCTCAATGCGGAGCAGTCACTAGTGAGGGACGTGACCCCCTAGTGAAATCTGATCTGATTAAACAGCCGGATTTCCTTCCTTATAGCTGTACAATGCCTTCCCTGGCATCCTGGAGAAGATTCCTGGGCCTCACCACGAGGGAAGCAAATGCTCCCAGGAGATAATCAGCTTTATTTCAGAGAGAATCAAACTGCAGCAGGCGACCCTGGACCTCAACGCCCCCCAGAACTTCATTGACTGCTTCTTGGCTAAAATGGAGCAGGTAATTAACGACAGGGCCTCGCCTCAGAGCTAGGGTGACCAGACAGCAAGTGTGAAAAATCAGGACGGGGTTGGGGGGTAACAGGAGCCTATATAAGAAAAAGACCCAAAAATCAGGACTGTCCCTATAAAATCGGGACATCTGGTCACCCTACTCAGAGCTCAGCTCGGCTCTTTAAAGTGACTGTAAACTGTGCCCCTCCTTCGCCAGCCATGTGGGGAGCAGAGTTAAACCTGCTGGCTTGACTGGCCGATTACCGACTAGGCCAACCCCCCCCCCCCCCCCCCCCCAAACAAGAACAAAATTCATTTCTGGCTGACCGCAAATGAGAATTTGTTGGCAAACGGAAAACAATTTGAGACTTGAATGATGGGTCGTGCGGACTGATTCCCTTCAGACTTTTAACCGTTAGAACAAATGAAAAGCCATTGTTGACGGACAAGATCAAAACGCTTTGTTTTGAAAATGTTTTTTTCAGAATTTTTTATTGGCTGAAACAATTGGGCAAATTCAACGTGAATTCGCTGCGTGTTTCGGTTGACCCCCCATCTGCATTTTGGGGTGAACATTTCATCCGAAAAATGTTGCTTTGCTTGAGTAGCTACTCGAAGAGTTTACTAGGGTCATTGGAATTTTCTATTCTAGCAATAAATTCAGTTTCCAACACCATGGATCTTTCTGTGGGAAACGCCTGCTTTCCTTGAAACTTTTTCTTTTAATGAGGAAAAAAACAAACCCTTTCCCATTTTTTTGGCAGCAGGGTTTTGACTTCAAACCTTCAACTCAGCTCTCAACTCCGTGAGCTTCAGGAGTAATCCTGTTTGCTGGCAGCAGTAGTAGGTTGTCATCCTACAGAAACAGGACACATGCTCTGCCAGGGTGTTAAATCAGCAGGATGGACCAATAACTGCAGCCGCTGAGAATGTTGTATCCTAAAGGAGGGACCTTTGCTAGCAGGACCCTTTAAGGAGGCCACATGGCCTAGTGGTTAGAGCCCAGGACTGGGACACAGTCTGCCACTCCTTGGGTAACTTTGGGAACTGCACCTCTCCGTCTGTGCGTCCATTTGCCCGTCTGAATAATGGTACCAACCGCCTTGGTACAGCCCTGGAGGGGAAGTGCTGGATAGGAGCTAGGCGGGATGTTGATGTTTCTACCTTTCTCCAGGAGAAGCAAAATCCATCTACCGAGTTTTCCATGGAGAACCTAGTCATGGCCACCTTCAATTTATTCTTCGCCGGGACTGAGACTGTCAGCACCACCCTGCGCTACGGCTTCCTGATCCTGCTGAAATACCCGCAGGTCCAAGGTAAGGCGGAGAAGCGGCCCTAAGAACGGCAGGAAACATTTCCCCGGCATAGTCG
Source organism: Trachemys scripta elegans (assembly GCF_013100865.1). NCBI lineage: Eukaryota > Metazoa > Chordata > Testudines > Emydidae > Trachemys > Trachemys scripta. Next base: position 7,923,042 of record NC_048313.1, read on the forward strand.
AGATTTCCCCGTTCCCCTTGGGGCAAACCCCCCAGAGATCCCAGCTGCAGCTCCACTGACTTCAGCGGAATGAGGCTGAGGTGAGGAATTGACCCCTTAAGGCCACAAATGCCCAGCGGGCAGCTCCCTGCCAAGGGCCGGGCCACCCCGAGACCATGGCTAGTGCCTGCGTTATAGTCCAGTAACGGCCCCGCCCAGCGTGGACCTTTGCCCCCTGCTGTGCGGCTGCTAATTCCCCTCTCTCCCGCCCCCGCAAGAGAAAATCCATCAGGAAATTGACACGGTGATTGGGAGGGAGCGAGCGCCCACGGTGGAGGACCGGGGCAGGATGCCCTACACGGACGCCACGCTGCACGAGATCCAGCGCTTCAGCGACATCCTGCCAATGAGTCTCCCGCACACCGTGACCAGAGACACCCGCTTCCGGGGGTACCTCATCCCTGAGGTGAGGCCGCCCGGGAGAGGGGCTGGGCACACCTAAAGCAGCGATTGCCCGGGGGGACTGCGATCCGAATTTAGCCCGGGCTCTGCTGCAATTGGGGGTGATTCCGGATTGACCCCGGGGGAGCTGAGATCAGAATCCGGCCTGGCCCCCCATTGCATTCCCTGGGTGATTCCGGATTGACCCCGGGGGAGCTGAGATCGGAATCCGGCCTGGCCCCCCATTGCATTGCCTGGGTGATTCCGGATTGACCCCGGGGGAGCTGAGATCGGGATCCGGCCTGGCCCCCCATTGCATTCCCTGGGTGATTCCGGATTGACCCCGGGGGAGCTGAGATCGGGATCCGGCCTGGCCCCCCATTGCATTCCCTGGGTGATTCCGGATTGACCCCGGGGGAGCTCTGATCAGAAAGCACTCCCTCCGGCAGAGTCCCAGTGGCTCATTCTGGTTTTCCGCTGCTTTCCCAGGGGACGTACGTCTACCCCCTGCTGAGCACGGTGCATTTTGACCTAGAAGAACATAAAACCCCCGAAGCTTTCGCCCCCGAGAGGTTTCTAAGTGAGAACGGCTGCTTCAAGAAACAGAATGCCTTCCTGCCCTTCTCCGCAGGTGGGTAGTTCTAGGCGCCTGGTCATTGAGGCGCGCCGGGCTCTGTCCCTGCTCTGCTAAAGCCGGCCCGGCTCCTCCGTTTGCCCGGCTGTAAAACGGGGCTAGGGCTTTCCCGCCCCTTCCTGCTTGGGAAGCCCAGAGGCCACGGTGGTGGGGAAATGATCGGAAGTGGGGCGGGGGGGCTAAGGATGGGGCTGTTGCTCTCAGGTTATTTAGGGGCTTGTGAAAATTCCAGCGCGACCGTGTTCAGTTTTTGCTCTTTCTACTGGCTGCTTCTTGCCTAATGTAGCTCCCCAGAGCCCGTGGGAATGTAGGGCCAGAGGGGAACCACGAGGCTCCTGCCTCTGGGGCTAGAAACTTTCTTATCATAGAATCATAGACTATCAGGGTTGGAAGGGACCTCAGGACGTATCTAGTCCAACCCCCTGCTCAAAGCAGGACCAACCCCAACTAAATCATCCCAGCCAGGGCTTTGTCAAGCCGGGTCTTAAAAACCTCCAAGGGAGGAGACTCCACCACCTCCCTAGGGAACCCATTCCAGTGCTTCACCACCCTCCTAGTGAAATAGTGTTTCCTAATATCCAACCTAGACCTCCCCCACTGCAACTTGAGACCATTGCTCCTTGTTCTGTCGTCTGCCACCACTGAGAACAGTCTAGATCCGTCCTCTTTGGAACCCCCTTTCAGGTAGTTGAAAGCAGCTATCAAATCCCCCCTCATTCTTCTCTTCTGCAGACTAAACAATCCCAGTTCCCTCAGCCTCTCCTCATAAGTCATGTGCTCCAGCCCCCTAATCATTTTTGTTGCCCTCCGCTGGACTCTCCAATTTTTCCACATCCTTCTTGTAGTGTGGGGCCCAAAACTGGACACAGTACTCCAGATGAGGCCTCACCAATGTCGAATAAAGGGGAACGATCACGTCCCTCGATCTGCTGGCAATGCCCCTACTTATACAGCCCAAAATGGCGTTAGCCTTCTTGGCAACAAGGGCACACTGTTGACTCATATCCAGCTTCTCGTCCACTGTAACCCCTAGGTCCTTTTCTGCAGAACTGCTACCTAGCCATTCGGTCCCTAGTCTGTAGCGGTACATGGGATTCTTCCGTCCTAAGTGCAGGGCTCTGCACTTGTCCTGGTTGAACCTCATCAGGTTTTTTTTGGCCCAATCCTCTCATTTGTCTAAGTCCCTCTGTATCCGATCCCTACCCTCTAGTGTATCTACCACGCCTCCTAGTTTAGTGTCATCTGCAAACTTGCTGAGAGTGCAGTCCACACCATCCTCCAGATCATTAATAAAGATATTAAACAAAACCGGCCCCAGGACCGACCCTTGGGGCACTCCGCTTGAAACCGGCTGCCAACTAGACATGGAGCCGTTGATCACTACCCGTTGAGCCCGACGATCTAGCCAGCTTTCTATCCACCTTACAGTCCATTCATCCAGCCCATACTTCTTTAACTTGCCGGCAAGAATACTGTGGGAGACCATATCAAAAGCTTTGCTAAAGTCAAGGAATAACACATCCACTGCTTTCCCCTCATCCACAGAGCCAGTTATCTCATCATAGAAGGCAATTAGGTTAGTCAGGCACGACTTCCCCTTGGTGAATCCATGCTGACTGTTCCTGATCACTTTCCTCTCCTCTAAGTGTTTCATAATTGATTCCTTGAGGACCTGCTCCATGATTTTTCCAGGGACTGAGGTGAGGCTGACTGGCCTGTAGTTCCCCGGATCCTCCTTCTTCCCTTTTTTAAAGATGGGCACTACATTAGCCTTTTTCCAGTCATCTGGGACCTCCCCCGATCGCCATGAGTTTTCAAAGATGATGGCCAATGGCGTCGCAATCACATCCGCCAACTCCTTTAGCACCCTTGGATGCAGCGCATCCGGCCCCATGGACTTGTGTACGTCCAGTTTTTCTAAATAGTCCCGAACCACTTCTTTCTCCACAGAGGACTGGTCACCTTCTCCCCATATTGTGCTGCCCAGTGCAGCAGTCTGGGAGCTGNTTTGTTGCCCTCCGCTGGACTCTCCAATTTTTCCACATCCTTCTTGTAGTGTGGGGCCCAAAACTGGACACAGTACTCCAGATGAGGCCTCACCAATGTCGAATAAAGGGGAACGATCACGTCCCTCGATCTGCTGGCAATGCCCCTACTTATACAGCCCAAAATGGCGTTAGCCTTCTTGGCAACAAGGGCACACTGTTGACTCATATCCAGCTTCTCGTCCACTGTAACCCCTAGGTCCTTTTCTGCAGAACTGCTACCTAGCCATTCGGTCCCTAGTCTGTAGCGGTACATGGGATTCTTCCGTCCTAAGTGCAGGGCTCTGCACTTGTCCTGGTTGAACCTCATCAGGTTTTTTTTGGCCCAATCCTCTCATTTGTCTAAGTCCCTCTGTATCCGATCCCTACCCTCTAGTGTATCTACCACGCCTCCTAGTTTAGTGTCATCTGCAAACTTGCTGAGAGTGCAGTCCACACCATCCTCCAGATCATTAATAAAGATATTAAACAAAACCGGCCCCAGGACCGACCCTTGGGGCACTCCACTTGAAACCGGCTGCCAACTAGACATGGAGCCATTGATCACTACCCGTTGAGCCCGACGATCTAGCCAGCTTTCTATCCACCTTACAGTCCATTCATCCAGCCCATACTTCTTTAACTTGCCGGCAAGAATACTGTGGGAGACCATATCAAAAGCTTTGCTAAAGTCAAGGAATAACACATCCACTGCTTTCCCCTCATCCACAGAGCCAGTTATCTCATCATAGAAGGCAATTAGGTTAGTCAGGCACGACTTCCCCTTCGTGAATCCATGCTGACTGTTCCTGATCACTTTCCTCTCCTCTAAGTGTTTCATAATTGATTCCTTGAGGACCTGCTCCATGATTTTTCCAGGGACTGAGGTGAGGCTGACTGGCCTGTAGTTCCCCGGATCCTCCTTCTTCCCTTTTTTAAAGATGGGCACTACATTAGCCTTTTTCCAGTCATCTGGGACCTCCCCCGATCGCCATGAGTTTTCAAAGATGATGGCCAATGGCGTCGCAATCACATCCGCCAACTCCTTTAGCACCCTTGGATGCAGCGCATCCGGCCCCATGGACTTGTGTACGTCCAGTTTTTCTAAATAGTCCCGAACCACTTCTTTCTCCACAGAGGACTGGTCACCTTCTCCCCATATTGTGCTGCCCAGTGCAGCAGTCTGGGAGCTGACCTTGTTCGTGAAGACAGAGGCAAAAAAAGCATTGAGTACATTAGCTTTTTCCACATCCTCTGTCACTAGCTTTCCTCCCTCATTCAGTAAGGGGCCCACACTTTCCTTGACTCTCTTCTTGTTGCTAACATACCTGAAGAAACCCTTCTTGTTACTCTTAACATCCCTTGCTAGCTGCAATTCCAAGTGTGATTTGGCCTTCCTGATTTCACTCCTGCATGCCTGAGCAATATTTTTATACTCCTCCCTGGTCATTTGTCCAATCTTCCACTTCTTGTAAGCTTCTTTTCTGCGTTTAAGATCAGCAAGGATTTCACTGTTTAGCCAAGCTGGTCGCCTGCCATATTTACTATTCTTTCTACACATCGGGATGGTTTGTTCCTGCAGCCTCAATAAGGATTCTTTAAAATACAGCCAGCTCTCCTGGACCTCTTTGCCCTTCATGTTATTCTCCCAGGGGATCCTGCCCATCTGTTCCCTGAGGGAGTCAAAGTCTGCTTTTCTGAAGTCCAGGGTCTGTATTCTGCTGCTCTCCTTTCTTCCTTGTGTCAGGATCCTGAACTCGACCATCTCATGGTCACTGCCTCCCAGGTTCCCATCCACTTTTGCTTCCCCTACTAATTCTTCCCGGTTTGTGAGCAGCAAGTCTAGAAGAGCTCTGCCCCTAGTTGGTTCCTCCAGCACTTGCACCAGGAAATTGTCCCCTACACTTTCCCAAAACTTCCTGGATTGTCTGTGCACCGCTGTATTGCTCTCCCAGCAGATATCAGGGTGATTAAAGTCTCCCATGAGAACCAGGGCCTGCGATCTAGCAACTTCTGCTAGTTGCCGGAAGAAAGCCTCGTCCACCTCATCCCCCTGGTCTGGTGGTCTATAGCAGACTCCAACCACGACATCACCCTTGTTGTTCACACTTCTCAACTTTATCCAGAGACTCTCAGGTTTTTCTGCAGTTTCATACCGGAGCTCTGAGCAGTCATACTCCTCTCTTACATACAACGCAACTCCCCCACCTTTTCTGCCCTGCCTGTCCTTCCTGAACAGTTTATATCCATCCATGACAGTACTCCAGTCATGTGAGTTATCCCACCAAGTCTCTGTTATTCCAATCGCATCATAGTTCCCTGACTGTGCCAGGACTTCCAGTTCTCCCTGCTTGTTCTTCTCATTTCTGGCCTCTGTTGTTGATTCCTGTCCTGTTCATCCCCATTTGTTTCTGGCCTTCCCCGTCCCTGGGTGTAACCCCCTGATGGATTTATACAGAGCGATCAGATTCTCCCCCCACCGCTCCCCACAGCCTTCATGTTACTAGGCTGTTTAGCCAACCCCCGGCTGGTTTCCACGGGGAGGAGAAATCGAAGCCAGGTCTGTTGTCAATGGACAGAGAACACCCACAAAGTCCTGTTTCCGTGCACGCTGGAGAAACAAACAACAGGAGGCAGGTTCCTGGCTCAGAAATTCCCCCGTCTGCCCCTCCTGCGGGCTCTGTGCCCAAAAAGCTGTCTCTCTCTCTCTGCTTCCTCCCAGAGGTCCGTTCCCAGCTGCCCTTGCAGAGCTTGTCTACCCAGGGAAACGGACCTGAGTGAGCTATCCCCTGGGGAGCTATTCTGCAATCGCCGTGCCAGTCACTGTAGACGAGGGGTGAGGGGTTAGCGCTGACCCTGCGATGCACTTTGGAGCTCCATGGTTTATAGCTGCCCTTCCTCCAGAAGAGAGGAGTGATTGCTTCTCGCACTCAGCACAGCCCGTTAGCCTTAACGAGCTCTGTGATTGTCTTTGTGATAAGGACTCACCGGCTGGCAGCACCTGGCCCTCGGCTGATCTGTGGCTCCCCCCGCACAGAGTCTGTCATTCAGTGTGCCTGGCTGATGGGCACCTGTGTCCGTGCTGGTGCCCGGCCGACCCGTGTGTGTTGCTAGAACCCCTGGGGGGCAGCTCCCCTGGGTTAACGCTGCGGGGAGCGGAGCCGCGCGGATTACGTCCCGTGAACGGTGGGAGAACTGGCCTGTCTCCGGCGCACGTGGCGGGGCAGGTGCTGGAGGAAGACGGGCGCTGGATGGCCCTAGCCATTCACACTGCAAAGTGGGCAGATACCAGCCCCGGTGGCACTTGGCTCCCGCCCAGGCGGGAGGGATTATGGGGAAACCCCCTGGTAAGAGCCAGGACTGACTCGGCTGCAGCCCCAGCCGCATAGATTGTCCCGTGATTGCCGGGCCCGGCCGGTCAGTGCTAACGACGTGTTATTGCCCAGGGAAGCGGGCGTGCCTGGGCGAGGGCCTGGCCCGCATGGAGCTCTTCCTCTTCTTCACCACGGTCCTGCAGCGCTTCGCCCTCCGCTCGCCCGTCGCCCCCCAGCAGCTCAGCCTGGCCCCCGACGTCAGCAATTTCGGGAAGGTGCCGCAGCGCTACCAGCTCTGCCTCCACCAGCGCTGACCGTGGAAGGGTTGCCAACTCGCCGATTGCAAAACACCAAACACTCCTGCCCCGCCCCTTCTCTCAGGCCCCGCCCCCTGTTGACTCCCTCCCCCCTCCCGCCGTTGCTCGCTCTCCCCCACCCGCTCACTCGCTCCTTTTCACTGGGCTGGGGGGATTGGGTTGCAGAAGGGGTGCGGGCTCTGGCAGGGGGGGCAGGCTCTGGGGTGGGGACAGAAGTGAGGGGTTTGGAGTGTGGGAGGGGGCTCTGGGCTGGGGCAGGGGGTTGGGGTGCAGGAGCAGGTTCGGGGTGCGGGCGGCGCTTACCTCAGGTGGCTCCCAGAAGTGGCCGGCATGTCCGGCTCCTAGGCATGGGGCGGCCAGGCGGCTCTGCGCGCTTCTCCCATCCGGAAGCACTGCCCCTGCAGTTCCGATTGGCTGCGGTTCCTGGCCAATGGGAGCTGCGGAGCTGGCGCTCGGGGCGGGGGCAGGTGCAGAGTCCCTTGGCCACCCCTACACCTAGGAGCTGGACATGCCGGCCACTTCCGGCAGCAGCGCGGAGCCAGGGCAGGTAGGAAGCCTGCCTTAGCCCCACTGCGCTGCTGACCAGACTTTTAATGGCCCGATCAGCGGTGCTGACCGGAGCTGCCAGGATCCCTTTTCAACCAGGCGTTCCAGTCAAAAACCAGGTGCCTAGCAACCCTAAACACTGGCAGGAGATCCCCACAGCTACCCTTGGCCTGTTGGGATTGTTACGTCTCAGATTCACCTCTGAAGGGGTTTTCTGGCCTCCCCCAGCCACGTCGTGTAAAACAGATTTCAGTCGTAGTCTTGT
>NC_048313.1:7935010-8064948 GCF_013100865.1 Trachemys scripta elegans
TGATTAGCAAATAGCATGTAGTCACAATTAATAAATACATACCCTACTCATTAAGCATATGGGAAATGAATAATTACGGCTTGTTAAAAATCAATAATTAAGTATTAGCAATTAACAACTATTAATTAGTAATTAGCACTTAAGAGACCCAGTTATTAATAGTTAGCAATTAGTAGCAATTGTTATTTATTGACCATGAATGCCAATAATGTAACGAATCAGCAATTAATAGTAGCATGTTATAATTAGGAATAAATTAATGTAAAGTTTTGCTAACAACAGTGGGCATTGACGAGAGAGTGTTATCAATTAACGATCACTAGAAATAATATCATTAGGAATGACTATGAGCAAAGCCCGTAGAGCGTCGCCCGCACTCGGGTCTCTTTGCCCACAGCAGGGTCAATAGACCCCTGTGGGTCTGGCTTCGGTAACTGGATCAGCCATAGCGCCGCTGGGGTCACTGGGGCCAGACCCCCTAGCTGGTGTCAATCAGCCATAGCTCCATGGGCGTGAGTGGGGCCCGACCCCCAAGCTGGTGTGCCTGGCTCCACGGCAGTCGATGAGGCAGACCCTCGGCGGGTGGCTATTGGCACCGTCCCAATGGAGCGAGGCTGATCTACACTTGCTGAGGGCTGGCCCCGGGATCTGCACTGGCTGGAGTTGTACTGAGCCCTGCGTGGCCCTTGCCAGCTGGCGGGAAGTCCCCCTGCCGGCGCATTCAGCCCCGCTGTGGATTGCGCCGCACTGACCTCGCCGCAGCCTGACGGCGCCACCTGCTTGGAGGCGACAGACACCAGGAACGCCGGCCCGTACGCCGCACTCAGCTGCAGAGACGTGCACACCAGGGTGGGTACAGGGTGAGGGAGAGAGCGGGGGCATCGCCTCCACGCAGGGGATGGCTGGCCAGAGCGATGTGGGGGATTTGATGGCATCGAATCCAAACCCAGACCAGCAGTGCACTCAGGAGCCCGAAAGCTGAGCCGTAAACGTATCTGATCACAACTCAGAATCCATCCATCCGTTCTATCCTTCCAGCCCCATACAGAGCCATCATCCATCCACCTGTCCCCATTCAAACCCATCATCCATCCATCTTCATACAGAGCCATCTATCTACCCCCATTCACACCCATCATCCATCCATCCATCCATTCCCATTCACAGCCATCATCCATCCATCCCCATCATCCACCCATCCATCCCCATACAAAGCCATCTATCTACCCCCATTCACACCCATCATCCATCCATCCATCCATCCATCCATCCCCATTCAAACCCATCATCCACCCATCCATCCCCATACAGAGCCATCTATCTACCCCCTTCACACCCATCATTCATCCATCCATTGCTGTGAGACGGGAACAATGGCTCACCCGTCTCGCTCACCTCCCGGGCTTACGGGGTTCTTCGGGGAGCCAGGCGCCGACCGGGCCCTCAGACGCGTCACCTGGAACTTTCTCCAAAGGCCCAATCCAGGAAAGACCCCTCGTTCAGAGCGCTGAACTGGCCCCCAATGGGATCTGAACCCAAAGGGTTGTTGCAAGGAGGAGGGAGGTAAATTGTTCTTCCTCAGAGGACAGGACAAGAAGCAATGGGAGGTCTAGGTTGGACATTAGGAAAAACTTCCTAACTGTCGGGGTGGTTAGACACTGGAATAAATTGCCCAGGGAGGTTGTGGAATCTCCATCATTGGGGATTTTTAAGAGCAGTTTAGACAAACCCCTGTCAGGGATGATCAATACTGAGCCCTGCCGTGAGTGGAGGGGACAGGACTAGACGACGTCTCAGGGTCCCTGTCTGTCCTACGAGTCTCTGATTCTGTGTGCTCCTGGGCTGTCCTGAGTAGCGCTGGGCTCAAGCACATGCTTAAACGCTTTCCTGAATCGGGGCCTAAGGCTTGTGACCTTCGACATGGAGTTTCACAGGTGCCCCCGGAGCTGACCCCACGGCACTGGGTGAATTCTGCCCTTATGATCACCTGCCACATGCGATGAGGATTAATGATTGATGAAGGCGCACAGATAAGAAGGACAATGGCCCTTGGATCATTCCCCCGATACGCTACCCAGACCCCAGCTGAGATCAGGGCCCCATCACGCCGGGCGCTGCCCAGACCCACAATGAGAGACAGTCCCTGCCCCAAAGCGCTCCCAGTCTAACCAGATTCTCTTATGAAATTTCCACTTTCTTCCTGGGTTGGAATTGCTCCGATACGGTAATTCAGGTCACCGCCTGAGCCAATGGGCCTGATTCTGTCACCCTGGGGCCCCTCAGGGCCAGGGTAAAGGGGGCTTGAAGTGGAGGAAATGGCCCCTCAGAATTCCCCCTGCACGTAGGAGCTGTTGTAAGGGCCCTGCTCCCAACCCTTGGCCCAGGGGTCAGCTCAGGGGCGTGGCCAGAGCACACGGCACTGTGGCTAGGCTCTGCTCCCCAGGGCCCATAGGGGGCAGGACGTGAGTTAGGGTAGCCCTGAGGTTGCTCTAACTAACACAGAGAGCTGCCAAGGGGAGCTTAAAGCCACTTTGACACCCTGCTCCTGCCCCAGCCGCAGGGATGGGATAAATGTGTATGAGGCCATGGCCTTTAGGGGGTTTTGTTGTGATACAGCAGCAGCAGCGTCTGACCTTTTACCCTACTTCAGAGGTTTTCAACCTGTGGGCCGCAGCCCCCCTGGGGGTCCGCAGATTATGTGTGAGATTTAACGGGGTCCACACTTCCAGTTGAAATGGAAAACGGTTGAAAACCCCTGGCCCAGGGCTATGTGACAAGCGCATGATTTCGGCATCACAAATCCTCGTGATTTTCTGGGTCTCCACTGCTGGACCACACCAGCTCTTCGTCCAGGCTGGCCAAAGGCCGGGCCGGCTGCTGCCAACACATGGGGAGAGAGCGGCCTGTCCCTGGGAGCTGGGTTCTGGGAACGTTCATTGCCCTTTGCTAACGTGGCCGTGGAGCGGTCCCAGGCACCCGTTCAAAGTGCGGGCCCGGGATCCACGGGGCTCATTCTCCCCTGCTTGTGCCCGGGGTCGGCTCTAGAGCCGGGGGATGTTTTTTCAGTGAATAGTGAGTTTGCCCCAGAAATGCAGAGTTGGGGGCAGCCAAACTGTCCATGAACGTGGGTCAAATTCAGTAAATAGTTTGGTCTGGGGAAAAAAATTTATCCCCCCCCCGCCCCCCCGCCGACAAAACAGCCGTTGATCCTTTCCAAAGTCAGTGTTTTGCCTTTTCGTTCTGTTGGGAAGTTTGTTTTTCCATGTTAGGTGGTTTTTTCTTGGTTTTTCATTCTGGTGAAAAAAATTCACTTTCAGCTTGAAACAAACTGATATCCGTCCCCTCCACTCCCCCGCACTGAGCTCTCGGCATCTCGCACACCAGGGACAAAGTGAGTGCAAAGCTGGACCCATCTGTAGCGTGTTACATTCCCCTTTGCACTGGTGAAAGTGACCCCCCCCACCCCGACCGGGATCAGGGCCCTGTTGTGCTGGGTGAGAGCCTGTCCCTGCCCCGAAGAGCTCCCGGGCTGAAGAGAAAGAGACATGCCCAAGGTCACTGAGCAGATCGGTAGCAGAACCAGGATTAAACCCCAGATCTCTGGACGCTGAGGACAGCACCCTCGCCTCTAGGCCACGCTGCCACCATTTCTAGCTGGTGAATTTCAACAGAGACCCGGGCAAAGAGCGATGCATGCACTGCTCCCTCGCTACAGGGGGCAATGAAGAATGCCCCCTCCGAGCGGCATGTCCTTCCCTGGCCCCAGAGCAGTCACAATTTACTGCTGGTCGGTGTCAGCCATTGTCACCCACTCTCTGCCCGTTCCCCGCCCACCTGCCCTGGGGAGAGGCTCGTTAGCAATCAACAATCAGCACTCCGCATAATTACTGGGGTCTGACCCACTCCAATTTATTAGCTAATCAGACGACAGCTAAGCCAGCTTCCATGGGTGTTAGCGCAGGAGTTAACTGAACAGCGTGGCTCAGAGACCAAAACCGTGAAACCGGCCCTGCAGCCGTGAGCTCGGAGCCGTCTGGTTCCCATAACCCGCCTGCCCCAGCCTGCTGCCCCCTTCGGTTCTCACTAGCGCGGCTCCGGGCAAAGGCTGATCTTTGGAACATTTCCAAACCGAAATGTGACCGATTTCTCGCTGCAACGGCAGGGCTCTGCTGTTTATTCAGTATCTCCTGGTCGGTTGCGGTTTGCATCCGGCTGACTCCATCAAGAGAGCAGAGTGCTGGCCTCGTGCGAGCAGCAAACAGCTATTCCGCGGGATCCCGAAGCACCGCGCTGCTCTGGCTCACGGACTAGCTACGAGGCCTAGCAAGACACCTTTGGAGCGGCCAGGGCCAAGCACGGGAGGTGGGGGGGATGTAAAGGTGTCGGGGAGCCGGGATTCCCTTGCGCAGCGGGGAGATACAAGCTATCAGCTAGCCCTATGTGGCACTTTCACACAGCCAGATCCCCCCATTGGCTCCTTTTTCTGACAGGGCCAGGTCTCCACCTAATAAAGGGTCTGGTTCCTTTGTGTTTCTCCCTCCCCCCCAGAAATCCCGTCTGGCTCCGCGGGGCTGCTAGCGCGGGACCAGGCACATCTCGTAGCTGCGGGGCAGGGTGGCGAACCCAACCAGCTTCGGGGAGATGTCGATGTCTTTGGGCTCCACGGGGGAGCGGAAGCGGAAGTTCTGCAGGATGCTGGTGAGGAAGATGAAGAGTTCCATGCGCGCCAGCATCTCCCCGAAACAATACCTCTTCCCTAGGAGAGAGGACAAAGGAGGCGTCATGGCCCGGCCGCAGCAGGGTGCCAGGGCAGGTGAGACTCTGGGAGGGGATCTCACCCCTTGTCCAAACTCTGCCCCAGTCTGGAGCTCTGGCGGTGACGATTGTTGGGGAAATTGGGCACCGTTCGTTTGAAGAGCTGTAGAGGGGCCAGTTGCATGATGTTGCAGTGCTGGGAGGGGTTAATGAGGCAGATCTTTGAGCTCTCGACAGTCACTGACTTTGTGAAAGCAGCCGGCCGGATGCTCTGAGCCCTGCAGCTGGGCAAACAACAGGGGAGAAAAGTCCCCCTGATCTGTTCAGTGATCCTGACCCGGGACGGACAGCGAGGACCCAGGAGGACGGAGCAATAACACGCTCGGGAGGGAGATATTACAATCTGAAGGGATCACTGCGATCATCGAGCCTGACCCCAGCAGAGCAGGTGCAGGAGAATCTCACCCAGTGACTTCCGCTACTGAGCCCAGCAATCTGTGTTTAATTACAGCGTCTCTTCCGGAAAGGCAGCCGGCCTGGCTCTGCAGCGGGCAAGCGACGGAAGCTGTTCCAGGGGCTAATTCCCCCCCAGTCTTAAAAATTTGCACTTTATTTCTAGTTGGGATTTACCACCAAGCTTCAGCTTTCGGTCTTTGGCTCCCACTCCGCCTTTGCTAGATTAGGGACCCCGCGGCCGTCAGATCCCTTCTCCCCCAGGCGGTGCCGATAGACCGGGATCAAATCACCCCTTAACCGCCGCTCCACTGAGCTCCCGGAGTCTCTGTGCGGCGGGTTCCCCAGACCTCCAGTGCAGCCTGTAGCTCTTCTCCGAACCCTTTCCAGCTGGTCAGCACCGTGTGCGAGGCGTGGACACCGGAACCAGACACGGTGTCCCAGTCCGGGCTCAGCAATGCTGCATTCAGAGCTAACGTCGCCTGTCTGCTCCTAGGCCACATTCCCCACAACGCCCTGGGCAGGAACCCGCCCGATCGCGCCACTGGGAGACTGGCATTCGCTGGAGTGAGGGGCAAACGACCGAGCCTGGTTCGGAGAAAAGGAACCAGCTACTCCTGTGGGATGGCACAGGTGATAATTACCCCAGATGTGTCCGTCGGCCTCACCCGAGGTCAGGGTACCNTTCTGTGCATTACAGCACCGAGCGCGGTGGGGTCTGGTCCATGACTGGGGCTCCTAGACACACTGGGAAAACCCACAGTAAACATGGGACACCATGGGCCAGGTCCACAGCTGATGGACCTATGCTGATTAGTACCAGCTACCCAGACCCCGACCTAGATCAGGGCCCCGTCGCACCGGGCGCTGCCCAGACCCCAACTGAGATCAGGGTCCCGTTACGCCGGGCGCTGCCCAGACCCCAACCGAGATCAGGGTCCCATCACGCCGGGCGCTGCCCAGACCCCAACCGAGATCGGGGCCCCGTCACACCGGGCGCTGCCCAGACCCCAACCGAGATCAGGGCCCCGTCACGCCGGGCGCTGCCCAGACCCCAACCGAGATCAGGGCCCCGTCGTGCAAGGTGCTGCACAGACATAGTGAGAGACGCTCCCTGCCCCAAAGAGCTCCCTGTCTAAATAGACAAACAAAAGCTCATTAACTGCATGTATGTTAATTTAACAGATGGGGAAACTGAGGCACAGAGTGATACCCAAGGTCACACGATGAGTCAGTGGCAGAGCTGGGAATTGGACCTAGACAGAGGGTGGGGGGGAAAGAGAGTCACTCGAGGTCCTGTAGCAGGGCTGGGAACAGAAACCAGGTCTCATAAGCCCCAGTCTGGTGCCCGGCCCGCTAGACCACACGACTTCCCAGAGGCAGGAGGAGAACCCAGGCATCCTGAGCTCCAGACCACCCCGCTGCCTGGGGCAATGCTCAGCCCTACACAGCCATGGGGTGGGGCGGGGGATAGACACCCCGGGGCCTACCTTGGGAATAGTGTATCCCCGGAACTGGGTGTCCCTGGTCACCCGGCGCGCCAGGCCCATGGGGATGACGTCGCAGAACCTCTGGAACTCGTGGATGACGGCGTCAGTGTAGGGCATCTGGCTCCGGTCCTCCATGCTCGGGGCGCGGTTCCGCCCGATCACCCGGTCGATCTCCTCGTGGATCTTTTCTGTGGAGATGTGAGCACAGCTCAAAGGGGGGCCCGTGCGAATCCGGATTGATCCCGGGGGAACCGAGATCAGGATCTGGCCCTGCCCCCACTGTCGTCAGGGGGTGACTCTGGATTAACCCCGGGGGAACCGAGATCCGGATCTGGCCCCTAGAATTGGAATCTGAAATAGCAACGCTGACCCGGCGTTCCCTGACCGTCGGCTTCCTTTGACTCACGACGGAGCGACACAGACCGGACACAAACTCGCTGCCGAGCTGTGACTGTCCGGCCCCATCCGGAGCTGGTGTAAAGGGAGGAACCGCCGCTGCCCTCAGCAGAACCCGGCTGATTTACCCCAGCTGAGGATCCGGCCCTTTGCCTTTCCTTTGTCCCCCCGTGACGTTGCACTCCAAATGATTTTATGGAAATACGCTAATGCGGGTGAATATAATGTAACTGGAATATTCTTTATGCAAAAGGTCTCTTGTAAGGTATCATTACAAAGATTATAATCTCCTGAGTGTGGTCATCCTATTTGTATAAATGTACCACTCTTGTATCTGAAACTAGGAACATGAACTATAACTCTGAGGGCCTATTGTAATTATGCAAAGTGTGGGCCATTAATGGTGGTTTGGAATCTTGATGGCTCCCATTAACCAGGACAATTGACTGTGGATGGCTCTGTTTCTGGTCACTCAATAACAGACCTAAAAGTGGCAATTCTTCAACCAAAAAATTTCAAAAACAGACTCCAACGTGCAGCTGCAGAACTGGAATTAATTTGCAAACTGGACACCATCAGATTAAGCCTGAATAAAGACTGGGAGTGGTTGGATCATTACAAAACCTAAACTTAATTTCCCCAATACTAATTTCCCCCTACTGTTACTCACACCTTCTTGTCAACTGTCTGTAATGGGCCACTCTCTTACCACTTCAAATGTTATTTTTCCTCCCTTGGTATCCTGCTGTTAATTGATTTATCTCGCTAGACTGACCTCACACTTGGTAAAGCAATCCCCATCCTTTCATGTATTTATACCTGCTCCTGGATTTTTCACTTCATGCATCTGATGAAGTGGGCTGTAGCCCACGAAAGCTTATGCCAAATAAATGTGTTAGTCTCTAAGGTGCCACAAGGACTCCTTGTTGTTTTTGTTGATACAGACTAACACGGCTACCACTCTGAAATCTGTTTTACTTGTAAGCCTTCCTGTGAGTCAGGCTGGGAAGATTGGAGGCCGGAGGTCTCACAGGACATGTGGCCATGTCACCTGGGACTGGAATCCATCTTAAACCTGGTGCTTTTCCATTGAGAAGGAGGGGTGGGGACCCAGAGAGAAAAGAGTCCCGCCTTGTGCCAAAGCTATAAAAGGGGGTGGAACAGAACAAAGGGGGCTGCAGTCATGAGAAACCCCCTAGTTACCACCTGATCTGGAGCTAACAAGGACTGTACCAGGGAAAGGGTTGGGCCCAGACTAGGAAGGAGTCTAGCCTGTGAAAGAACTTATTGGAACATCTCTGACGGTGAGATTTATCTTCATTCAGTTTCTTACTGTATTAGGCTTAGCTCAGTGGTTTGCGCATTGGTCTGCTAAACCCAGGGTTGTGAGTTCAGCCCTTGAGGGGACCACTTAGGGATCTGGGGCAAAATCAGTACTTGGTCCTGCTACTGAAGGCAGGGGGCTGGCCTCAATGACCTTTCAAGGTCCCTTCCAGTTCTAGGAGATAGGATATCTCCTTTAATTTAATTTAACTTGCGTGTTTTGTTTTATTTTGCTTGGTAACTTTACTTTGTTCTGTCTGTTATTACTTGGAACCACTTAAATCCTACTTTTTATACTTAATAAAATCACTTTTGTTTATTAATTAACCCAGAGTAAGTGATTAATACCTGGGGGAGCAAACACCTGTGCGTATCTCGCTATCAGTGTTATAGAGGGAGGACAATTTATGAGTTTACCCTGTATAAGCTTTATACAGGGTAAAACGGATTCACTTGGGGTTTGGATCCTGTTGGGATTTGGGTATCTGGGTGCTGGAGACAGGAGCACTTCTTAAGCTGTTTTCAGTTAATTCTGCAGCTTTGAGGCATGTGGTTCAGACCCTGGGTCTGGGTTGCAGCAGGCTGGCGTGTCTGGCTCAACCAGGCAGGGTTCTGGAGTCCCAAGCTGGTAGGGAAAATGGGCTCAGAGGTAGTCTCAGCACATCAGGTGTCAGTCCCAAGGGGGTCTCTGTGACCCAACCCGTCACACCCCCTTTCCAGTTACCTTCGATCTCCGGGTATTTCAGCAGGAGCAGGAAGCCGTAGCGCAGGGTGGTGCTGACGGTCTCTGTCCCGGCGAAGAAGACGTTGAGCGCCGTCAGAACAATGTTCTTTAGGAAAAACTCAGAGGAAGGATTTTCCTTTTCCTTGAACAGAACGAGAAAAAAAAATGCCAGGATGCTTGTGAGAACTCTGGGGATGTGTCTGGGAACGGAATCCGTCTGGGACTCCAGTACACTGCACAGAAGCCAGGTCAGCGCCCATTAGTGTGGGGAGCTGCACGGACCCTGGCTGAAATCAGGGCCCCCGTTGGGGCGGGTGAGAGAGTGAGGGACAATCCCTGCTCCAAGGAGCTCACAGTCTCAGAGGATGGCTCTCCATCCAAATTGTATAAGTGGGGAAACTGAGGTACAACACAATGCCGTGATTTGACTAAGGCCACATGGGGGGGGGGTCAGTGGCAGAGCCCTGATCTCCTGAGATCCAGCCCAGTGCTTTCCTCAAAGCCCGTTGTTCTTCGCTATCTGTGGGGCTCGCTTTCTCTGCCCCAGAAGGTTTGAGGCCTGAACTGACCCCGTTACCAGTTGAAACCCTGGTTACAATCAGGCCGTTTGGTCTCTCAGGCCTGATACTGACAACGCTGAGCTGTCCCCTCCGGCTACGGCCGGTACCTGCTGCATTTTGACCAGGAAGCAGTCGATGAAATCCCGAGGGGCGCTGGGGTCCAGGGTCTTCTGGTTCGCCTTCACCTTCCTCTCGATGAACTTCTCCAGCCCCTTCAGCTGCTTGAACGCTGCGCGCTGGGGGCCGGGCAGGTAGCGCATGGTGCCCGAGAACATCTCGTAGAGCTGGGTGAAATGGAGAGCAGAGAGCCCGCTGAACACGGGGTGGGTTGAGAGCCAATCTGTCTGTCTGTCTATATCCATCCCCATCCCACTGACCTATCTATATCTATCCCCACACACCCTCTCTATCTATCTATCTATCTATCTATCTATCTATCTATCTATCTATCTATCTATCTATCTATCCCCATCCACCCTCTCTATCTATCTATCTATCTATCTATCTATCTATCTATCTATCCCCATCCACCCTATCTATCTATCTATCTATCTATCTATCTATCTATCTATCTATCTATCCCCTTCCACCCCCTCTATCTAGCTATCTATCCCCATACACCCTATCTATCTATCTATCTATCTATCTATCTATCTATCTATCTATCTATCTATCTATTTCCATTCACACTCTCTGTCCATCCCCCGACATTCCCCTGTATCTATTTCATACCCATCACTGCAGGTCCCAGGTTTTCCTCTTCACTTCCCTCCCAGCGTTCTCGCATCCCCCTCCCCCCCCCCCTCCCACCCCCGCCCCCCCCCCCCCCTGCAGCACAGTGCAGACATGTCTCAGGGCGGGGGGGTGGGGCCCCCCCCCCCCCCCCCCGGTGTACCTGCCCCCAGGCCGTGGCGGTGAAGCGGAAGCTCTCGGTGATCATGTGGAGCAGGGAGAGGAACTCCTTGTCCTCGTAGTCGAACCGGTCCCCGAAGACCACGGAGCTGATGACGTTGGACACCGTGCGGCTCAGGAAGTAGGTGGGGTCAAAGGGCAAACCTAGGGGGTACAACCAGCGTTGGGTGGGGCACAGGTGAGCCGGGGGGTTGTGCCACAGACCGTCTCTGCTGCCACACCCCCCGTGGTCCCTAGGGACCTCCTTCTCCCTGATCTTGCAGCCGCCACCTGCCATGTGGACACATGCCTGTAAGCTCCGCCCTGGGCAAAGGGGGCCACGAAGCCTAGAGGCGAACACTGGACTAGTTCTCTCCAGCCAGCAGCGCCATCAGTGGCTCTGCCCCACTCTGGTTCCCAGGACCGGGGCATCTCAGCACCATCTTCACCCTGTTCCCGACCCCCCTTCTCGGCAGGACCGGGGGTCTGTCCTAGAGCCAGGAAGAGAACAGAGATCTCCTGAATGCCTTGCTCGAGCCCTGCCGGGATGACCCATGCCTGTTTCCCCGCCCGCCTAATGGGATAATGCTCCCAACCTCCTTTGTAGACCACTCTGGGAGTGACAGACAAACCCTTCTCTGAAGTTAATTGGTGTGGGGTGGAGAGATGGCTGATTAACTGCCGCTGTGGGGCTGGCTCCATATTGACCCCAATGGAGCTCTGGGCGGTTCCCACCAGCTGGGGTCTGGCCCCCAACTCCCTGGCCCCGGCACCGACAAACCTTTCGTGCCCCGCAAGGCTTTCAGCAGGAAATGAGCCTCCTCCAGGATCCGCTCCTCGATGCCTCGCTTCCCCACCCCGAAGTTCCTCAGCGTGGTGATGGAGAACCGGCGCAGCTGCTTCGCCCGCTCCCCGTTGCTGAAGGCCACTCCTGGGGCGGGCAAAAGAGCAGAAGGAACCAGATGACTGGAGGGTAGCTAATGTGACACCAATTTTTTAAAAGGGCTCTAGAGGTGATCCTGGCAATTACAGGCCAGTAGGCCTGACTTCAGTACCGGGCAAACTGGTTGAAACTATAGTAGAGAACAAAATTGTCAGACACATAGAGGAACATAATTTGTTCGGGAAAAGTCAACATATTTTTTGTAAAGGGAAATCATGCCTCACCAATCTACTAGAATTCTTTGAGGGGGTCAACAAGCATGTGGACAAGGGGGATCCAGTGGCTATAGTGTACTTAGATTTTCAGAAAGCCTTTGACAAGGTCCCTCACCAAAGGCTCTTAAGCAAAGTAAGCTGTCATGGGATAAGAGGGAAGGTCCTCTCATGGATCAGTAACTGGTTAGAAGACAGGAAACAAAGGGTAGGAATAAATGGTCAGTTTTCAGATTGGAGCGAGGTAACTAGTGGTGTCCCCCAGGGGTCTGTACTGGGCCCAGTCCCATTCAACATATTCATCAATGATCTGGAAAAAGGGGTAAAGAGTGAGGGGGGCAAAATTTGCAGATGATACAAAACTACTCAAGATAGTTAAGTCCCAGGCAGACTGCAAAGAGCTACAAAAGGATCTGTCAAAACTGGATGATTGGGCAACAAAATGGCAGATGAAATTCAGTGTTGATAAATGCAAAGTAATGCACATGGGAAAACATAATCCCAACTAGACATATAAAATGATGGGTCTAAATGAGCTGTTACCACTCAAGAAAGATCTTGGAGTCATTGTGGAGAGTTCTCTGAAAACATCCACTCAATGTGCACCGGCAGCCAAAAAAAGCGAACAGAATGCTGGGAATCATTAAGAAGGGGATAGATAATAGGACAGAAAATATCTTATTGCCTCTATATAAATCCATGGTACGCCCACATCTTGAATACTGCGTACAGATGTGGTCTCCTCATCTCAAAAACAATATATTGGAATTGGAAAAGGTTCAGAGAAGGGCAGCAGAAATGATTGGGGGCATAGAACAGCTGCCGTATGAGGAGAGATTAATCAGACTGGGACTTTTCAGCTTGGAAAAGAGATGACTAAGGGGCGATATGCTAGAGGGCTATAAAATCATGACTGGTGTGGAGAAAGTAAATCAGGAAGTGTTATTTATTCCTTCTCATAACACGAGAACAAGGGGTCACCCAATGACATTAATAGGCAATAGGTTTAAAACAAACACAAGGAAGTATTTCTTCACAAAACGCACAATCAACCTGTGGAACTCTTTGCCAGAGGATGTTGTGAAGGCCAAGACGATAACAGGGTTCAAAAAGAACTTAGATCAGTTCACGGAGGACAGGTCCATCAATGGCTATTAGCCAGGCTGGGCAGGGATGGTGTCCCTAGCCTCTGTTTGCCAGGAGCTGGGAATGGGCGACAGGGAATGGACACTTGATGATTCCCTGTTCTGTTCACTCCCTCTGGGGCACCTGGCATTGCCCACGGTCGGATGACAGGACACTGGGCTCGATGGACCTTTGGTCTGACCCGGTCTGGCCGCTCTGATGTTCTTATGAGGACTGAAAAGTTGACCACCCCTGAGTTTTGAAAATTTATTGAAGTTTTTTCCTTTTGGGGGAAGGCAGGGAAGCAAGTGCAAAATGCCAAATGAAATGCTGAGAGGGGGATATTTTAAAATGATGTCACCGCCCCCCCCCCCCATCTAAATGAGAATCCCTCCCCCCAACTGAGTTTGGACCCGCTCCACAGATCGATGACTGAACTGAGACGCGCCCTGGCCCTCGCCTGGCGGGGCTGAGCGGTGGATCTGTCTCCCAGGATCTAACCGCATAAAGACAGCTATTTTCGGGATTGCTGGGAACGGCCCAGCCAGCCCCTGCCCCAGGTCGAGGTCGGCATAGAGTGACTCTGCCCCGGCCGGGACCTGCCCCCTCTGCGCCCCCCCCGGCTCGCTCCCCTCCCACGGACGCCACTGACCATAGCCCTGGGCGATCCAGTCAAAGGTGGCTTGTTCCCCGCGCCCGCTGAAGGCCTCGGCCTGGTCCAGCAGGGCCTCCTTCACCGCCTGGTAGCCGCACAGCACCACCACCCACCGGGGGCCCAGGTGGAGGGTGTAGACGGGGCCGTAGCGCTCGCTGATCTGCCACGGAGACGCCGTGTGGGCCGGGGGGAAGGAGCGTCGGGGACACACAGACACATGCCCTGCCCCTCCTCGCCCCCCACAGAGCACCCCTTCCCTGCCCGTCCCCTGCTCCCCCATCCCCATCCCCTGCCTTTCCCCTCCCTGCCACCCAGCCCCCAACCCCAAGATCTCCCCCACCCCCAGCACAGCCTGCCCTTCGCCCCTCCCCGCAGACACACCAATCCCCCCCCCATCCCGCACTGCCCTAGTGCCCTTCCCCGACATCCCCCCGGCCCAGAGATACCTGGAGTCACAGAAACTCAATAAAGCGCCTAAAGGCTGAGCCGGTCGGCGGCTCTGAGGGGGCGTTGGTGGGAGCTGGAGACCCCTCGAGGGGTCAGGGCTGCCCAGGACATCCCGGGACGGGGCCACCCACCTTCATCAGCGACTTGCGCATGTCGCGGAGCTCCACCTGCAGCAGGTTCCCGAGGAGGGGCAGCGGGGGGGGGGCCCCGGGGGCATTGCCCCCCGGCCCTGCATTTGCCGCCAGGTGGAGAGGAGCAGGAGGCAGGACAGGCAGATGACCAGGACCAGGGCGATGGCTCCCAGGAGATCCATGGCGGGTGAGAGCCTCGTGCGCTCCGCTGCCCTTCTCCGCGCTCCAGGCGGCTATATACCCGGCCGGGGGGGGGGGCTGGCATCTGCCTCTTGCACAACCCACTTGTGCAACCGCGATCTGGCTGCCCTCCACCCCCGGGGGGGCGGGAGAACAAGGGGTTCAGGGCTCCTGGGGCACAAGGGCTGCAGGGTCACCGTTTGCCCGCCCTCCCGTCGGGCCGCTCCCAGTTCACAGTTTTTTCCAGTTTGACCAAACATCGTTGCCGGGGGGGGGAGGCTGGGAAAGCTTCAGCCAAAGACATGGGGCTGGAAGGAGCCGCCCAGCCCAGCCCCCAGGGAGCGCAGGCCACCCCCGTGGAGAGTCCATCGTGCGCCGCATCTTCCCCAACGCCCCCTTCGCGCTGGGTCGCCGGTTCGCCCCCCGCTGCTCCAGAACCGCTCCCCTGTGAGGGTGAGACGCCTCGTGAGTCGTGCCCAGCTCCTCTGCCAACCTTGTCCCGTGGCTTCCCTGCCTGGCCTCCCCCCGCTGCATGTGGAGAGGGCAAGCGGGTTTCATTCTCCCTAGTAGGGTGAGTATTTTAAACCCTCAAAACCAAACCAACCAGTTCGCAACAAAATACTTTTCAAACCCACAAACAATTGAAGCATCAACCGCAGGGTGGAATTGATTGAAATCACTCGTCAGGAAGACTGGATTTAACCAGGGATTTCGACATAGAAGTGCATTCTTGTTGGTGGTTGTTCTTCCCAACTCCCAGAGAGAGGTCGGTTTCATTTTTAGAAGGTACACACTAAACATTTTAAACAATGGTTTATTTTGAAAACGTTTCAGGTGAGTTTTAGGGCTATATCAGAAAAGGAAGGATTGGGTGGTTATTTCCCTTACCACAGGTCATTGAAGCAGATCCATATGAAGCCATTGGGAGGTGAACTATCTCCAATTCAACAGGTTAATCATTAATACTTGGAGGATTTTCTTGCCAGGCTGTATTAGGGGGAGACCATCACCAGCCAGACATTTCAATTGTTTTCTCTAACTAAAACAGCAACGTTAAGTATTCTGGATTCTTTTCTTCAACAGCAAACCTAATATTTTAACAAAACAAACATCTCCAGACTTCTTGTCCTTGTCCAGATCTAGTCCACCCCCAACATTCTTCTGTTCATTGGACTCTTTGAACCTCTGCACTTTTAGAGAGAGGTCAGGGACTGACTCCATCTACACAAATGTGCAGAGGGACAATAGGGTTGAGGTCTGTTATTTCTCACCTCTACCTATTATTTATTTATTTTAAAACATTTTGCTGTTAACAAGCATGTTATCTCTGGAGACACAAATCCACAGTTTGAGAACTGCAGAACTAAGCATCTCTGATGGTATCTTCTAGACTGAGCACTGAGTCCCACTGGGTAGATTGAAAGATTAACCTAAATAATCTCTACAGAAGCCCCTGGAACTCCATAAGATTGGGTCCCTAATCCATGAACTATTGGAACTCATGTACAAAACTTTTCTTAAACATGACATGAATATATTGTCTCACACTATAGAATTAGAATGTATAATCCCTGTTCCATGATGAGAGAGCTTTGAGCTATAATGTATCTTAATTCAAACTATCTTTAGATAAAATGCCTCTTGAGGAAAAAACGTCAAAAAATCTGATTTAAATTAAAAAAAATCAGTTTTTAATTTTTTTTTAATCATTGATTTTTTTCCACCCTGCTCAAAAGCAACCTTTAAAACCATTCAAACACGCACACTCCACATTTTGCAGATAGGGTTGGATGTATTCCTGGAGGTTTCATATGATCTTTTAATTAAAGATTAATCTTTACTTCGTGGAGGGTTGGCAACCCATATTTTCAGAGAGTATAAAACCCAATATTTTAAACACTCCAAACCAACAGTTTGCAACAAAATACTTTTCAAAAAAAAAGCCCCCCACCTGTCTCCTGCATATGCCTCTCAATCACCAACAACAAATTAAACCAACTTTTTAAACCACACACACAAAACATATTTTGCAGGGTGAAAACCCCAGTATTTTTAAAACACTCCAAACCAACACTTTGCAACAAAATACTTTTCAAGAAACTCCCACCTGTCTCCTGCATATGCCCTAAGTCACAAACAACAATTGAAACCTTAAAAACTACTTTTTAAAGACCCATTTTTTTAAAGCCCTCACACATTAAAAGCCAATTGCAGAAATGTACCTTCCAGCACAGGGTAAAGGGAGGCTGGCACATAGTTATTCTGTCTTTTCCCTAATATGAATTTGGGCCTTTGGGTTAAAGAACAAGCAAAATTGTAGTTAATATTATTCCCCAAATACATCGACCCCCGTACAAGCTGGGTAATACCAGGTTTTTTCTTGCTGCTGTTGTTTTTTCAACATATTGAGCATCACTATACGTAACATGGGGTTTTCCCTGGCCTGGGGCAACAGCTTGAAGTTCCATGCCAATCAGATCACACGGCAGTAAAGACATCTCTCATCGTTAGTACGGACGGCCCGGACAAAGAGCGACGTTAGAGTAGGGTGACCAGCTGTCCGTTTTCAAAGGGACAGTCCCGTTTCTTGGGACTTTTTCTTACATAGGCGCCTATTACCCCCCACCACCTGTCCCGTTTTTTCACAGTTGCTGTCTGGGCACCCTATATTATAGGATACACATTTCCAGAGTTCAAAAGGCAAGCAACATAGCTGGTCTTGCAGTCCCACAGCAGCCATCCTGGTCAAACTAGCTTCCGTTATAAGGAGACAGTCTCCCCCTCTCCCTCAGGTTTTCATACCATCCTAACTCTTTGTTTCAAACCAACGTCCAAGTCTGTAGCTAGCAGGCTGATTTGATCACTACAACTCGGCCTTCAGAGCTACATAAGGAATTTACCCAGCCTCTCCCCAAACGTTCCCTTTTGTGATCTGCAGGTAAAAATTAAATTGTCTGCACAACTGGGATGCTTTGGGCTAACTTCTAGTGAAAAGACATTTTCCCCTTTTCGGTGACAAAGCAGAACACTGCAGGGCCTTCACACAACACTCACAAAGCTCCTTAGCGCGTCCATGTTCCCTGTCCGGCCGGGGGGGCCTTGCAGATGTCAGGGAACAAATGACTTAGGGGATTGTTTTCATTTTAAATGTGCTTCTTTCCTGCTCGAAGTTCAGGTTTGTTTCAAAATGAAAATGGAGCTGGCGGAACCATAGTAAACACCCTACACATCCGTGTGGCTTATAAATGTCTGAGCATTCGTGCAGCACGTTCTGATTTGAGCCAAGTACGGGGGAGGTTGGTGAACCCTTCCAGCCTTTCGGTTTGGGGTCTGACCCTTGTTTGGTTTTGAAGCTCTATTTTTAAACTTTTAAGGACTTTGAGCTGCTAGAAAGCCTGAACCCTAGTGTGACGAACTGGGACTGTTCTTACTGTGGTCTGTGAATGCTGACAGGGGAGTGTGGCTAGGATAGTCTGCATTGGGGGATGGGAGACTGACCAAAGGAGAATACCTGAGCATGTAACGTGAGAACCCAGGAAGGGGTTGGGGGCCAGGTGACACCTGTGCCCGGGAAACTGCACAAAGGCGGTGGGAGGGGTCGCTGAAGGGAGAGTTTCAGGAGCTGGCTAGGGACTTGGCTGGGAGGCAGACAGGGCTCTGACCTCCCAAGGGGGCTGGGGTGCCCGGGGACCCCAAGATGGACCTAACTGAGGGGGGTCCTGTTGTCTGTGCCTGCAAGACCTGTCTTGGACTGTATTCCTGTCATCCAAATAAACCTTCTGCTTTACTGGCTGGCTGAGAGTCATGGTGAATCGCGGGACGCTGGGGGTGCAGGGCCCTGAGTCCCCCCATACTCCGTGACACCTCGTGTTTTATTTTATTGAATACATTAATCACAGCTCACCATCCCCCCCCGCCGATGACGGCAGGTGAACGCTCAGCAAACCTCATCACTGATAACTAGTCTGTTTAACCTTGGTGGACATAATGACATCTTGACTGAGGTCTACAGACTCACCGAAGGCACCAGAACCACCCCAGCTATTTCAGTAGGGGATGGTTAAATCCAATCCGCTCAAGAGGGTTGAGTCAGCTCTATTGTATTCAAATGAAACATCCCTGATTCAGACTGAATATAGAGCCTTTTTCCCCTTTATTTTAAACACCTTTTGTGTGTCCCCCTCACCCGCCCGCCCGCCCCTGGATTCCATACCCACATTTCAGCCCTTTGCTGTAAATCGCTCTCTGTTCTCCAAGGCCCAACAGCTGGGTTCTCACAAACTCCTTGTATTTAAAAGCCATATGGCCTCAAAGCGAGGTGCCCCATCAACATTTTTCTCTGATTTACGGGCCACGCAGAGCGTCGAACAGAAACCCAGACAGTCACCGAGCATTATGTGAGCTTGTCCGCTGGCCATTCTCTAACTTAATGCTTTAAGATTTCTTACAAATTGCCAAGTATCGGGGGGAGCCGTGTTCGTCTGTATCCACAAAAACAACGAGGAGTCGGGTGGCACCTTAAAGACTAACAGATTGATTTGGGCATAAGCTTTTGTGGGTAAAAGCCCCACTTCTTCGGATGCATGACGGCCTTGTTCCTACGCAGGGCACTGTAGCGTTTCGTGCGGACCAGACGGTCGATATAACGCACCACGCGGGTCTCCTCCGGGTTGCTATTTTTCTTTAAGGCACCGTCAGGGTCTCGAGCGCTTTGCACAGCATCTACCTTGTGCTGGATGGTCTCAGGTTAAGCACAGACATTGCATCGCTGAACTTCCGGTACTAACCGCGCGTAATGAGCTGGCCCGAGCTTGCAGTTCAGACCCTCTGAAGTCCAAGTCACACGGTCACGGCGCCGCTGGGCAGGTGCGGCTCTGACACAGCCCCCTCGTCCGGGAAAAGCTTCGCCCTGAGCCAGGGATTAAGGACAACGGAAAGACCAACATGTACCATAGACCCGCTTGGCACCGGCTTCGTGCATTCTACTGCAAGGGTCCCTGAAACCCACGTCCCTGTCCCGCTCTTCCCACTCAGCGGCCTCTCGCACAATCGCTCCGGCACTGAGAAAACCAAGCGGGGATGCGACGCTGCCTTAGGAAGGGGGATCCTGAGGGGATGGGGAGTTGGGGTGCCCGGGGGGGCCAGATCCTGAGGAGATGGGGAGTTGGGATGCCTGGGGAGGGGGGATCCTGAGGGGATGAGGGCTCGGGGGGCCCGGGGGGGGGGGCAGCCCCTGAGGGGATAGGGTCAGGGTGCCCAGGGGGAGGGGAGGATCTTGAAGGGATGAGGGGTTGGGGTGCCCCGGGGGCCATACCCTGAGGGGATGTGGAGTTGGGATGCCCAGGGGGAGGGGGATCCTGAGGGGATGAGGGGTCAGGATGCCCGGGCGGGGGGTCAGACCCTGAGGGGATAGGGGTCAGGGTGCCCAGGGGGAGGGGGGATTCTGAGGGGATGAGGGGTCGGGGTGCCTGGGCGGGGGGTCAGACCCTGAGGGGATAGGGGTCAGGGTGCCCAGGGGGAGGGGGGATTCTGAGGGGATGTGGGGTCGGGGTGCCTAGAGGGAGGGGGGGATCTTGAAGGGGTGAGGGGTTGGGTTGCCCGGTGGGAGGGGGATCCTGTGGGGATGGGGGGTCAGGGTGCCCAGGGGATGGGGGGATCCTGAGGGGATGAGGGGTCAGGGAGAGGGGAGATCCTGAGGGGATGTGGAGTTGGGGTGCCCGGGAGGGGGGGATCCTATGGGGATGGGGGAGGTCAGGGGGAGTAGGGATCCTGAGAGAGTGAATGGGGTGGAGGGGGAGCCGGGCCCAGCCCCACAGGCAGGATCTGTTGCCATGGGGTGAGCGAGGGGCCGGCTTAACCCCGCAAAGGACTTTTCTAGCAGCCTCCTGCGGCACTTCCTCCTATGACAGGCAGGCCGCGCTCACACGGGTTTAACCTGTATTTCTGATTTCCCCTCCCCAGCCGGGGGGCCCAGAGCCGGTATGGGGGCCCCTGCTGGCTGCGTTGGGATTTTGGGGTGTGCAGCAGATGCTGTTTGGGTTTGCCGTGGTTCCTGGCAGGCCGGGTTCTGGGAGCTCAGGTTGGCTTTGCTGTTCAGGCTGGGCCTTGGAGGGGTTTGTCTGGCGTTGGGGGGCGACTGGGGTCCTGAAGCCAGTGACCGAGGAGCAGAGAATGCCTCATTCGAACGGGCCAAAGGCAGCCGGCGAGACGCGCTGGGAAGTCATCCACCAAGCCGGCCTCACAGCAGGGCTGCAGGAAGGGCAGCGAGTTGCCGGCCAAGCCACGGGGAATGACCGTGAGTTCAAAGCCGGTTGCTTGGCCGGTCCAGGGGCTGGTTTGAAAACACGCGGAGGCCTGGCTGGACATAATGACCTGGCCTCATTTCTTACTGGGCACGACTGGGAAGGCGAACGGCGGCTTGACACACCGTGCGCTGGCGTCGCGATGTCTGGGCTCGCTCAGGGACGCAGCAACGCCCTGATGCAAGGGAGTACGGACAAGCTAAGCCTAGAATGTAAAGATCAGGTCCCAGGACACCTGCCGTGCGGGGACAGGTCCCTGCAAAGTTTCCGAGCCAAGTCAAACCAGTGCGATTTAATATATAGCAAATGCAATGGCATATGCAAATGCACCTCAGGGAAGGGGTGTGTGTAACACTGGCTGTGTGGTACGTCCTACGCCCACCCCCTGCGCCTGCATCTGGGCCACTCTGCATGCCCAAGCCAGGAGCCCGAGGGAGGAAATCCGGAGGGGAGCTGGGCGTTTTGGATCCCACGACAAAATGTAGCTCGACTTCCTCGTTGGACCTTAGCCACCCTCTTCTCCTGCTTGACCCAGCTTTGTCCATCACATACCCAGATGCTGCCAAAGTCTCTGAGATCCTCAGCGGCACCCCAGACGGCGATACGGGCTCCTTCTGGGCCCTCTCTGTTCCTAGCCCTCTTGAGAATCTTCCAATCCAACCGTCACTTTCCTAGCACCAAATAAGTCACCTTCTCCGCTGGGCTACATCGGCGTGCTCCCATTGCCTTCCGTGGAGCTTAATCCGGAAAAACGACACTGAACTCAATGGCATCGCATCCCGGTACAGATGGTGTGAGTGAGAGAAGAATCGACTCCCAGACTGCCGTCTGATAGCCATCCATTTATTGTTTGTGTTGTGATAGCGCTCAGGAGCCCCCGGCATGGGCCAGGCCCCCATGGTGCTAGGCGCTGTACAAACACAGAACAAAAGGACAGTGTCTGGCCCAAATGGCTTACAATCCAAATATAAGGCACGAGACAACAGACGGCTAGAGACAGTGCAAGAAAACAAGGAGACATTACTGCTCAGCGTGCTAGGCAGTGGGTTAGCACACCAGCAGCGGGTTTTGGTAGGCGTGATGGAGTGCGAGTTATATTCCATCCAGAACCTCACCCACTCGCCCCAAATGGGTCCAAGTTCTGCTCTCAAGGAAACCGGTGTAAACCCAAAGAGTTCCACCAAGGCCAGTGGAATTACTCCAGATTTAGAGCAACCCAACGCGGAGCAGAATTTTTCCCAGGAGCATATTCCTCCAAGCTGCCAGAAAAGGGGCTTGTAAATACCACGTAACCAAAGCGAAAGAGAATGTTGCATTGTGGGGCATATTTTAAAAGGTGCCAGGAAGAGGTGCCAGGAGGAAAAACCCACCCCCCTGCCCCCCTGGGCGATACAGTCATACCGACCTAGCTCCCGGTGTGGGCAGCGCTAGTTTGGCAGGAGAGCTTCTCACGTCAACGTCGTTAGTCCAGCCCGACGAGAGGCAGTAGCTATGCCAACGGGAGCAGTTCTCCTGTCAGGACAGTAGCACTACACTGGCACGGCTGCAGTTTTTTAAGTGTAGACCAGCCCTCAGGCGCCCCACAGCGGGCGAACAGAGCCCTTTTCTGCAGTCCAAGCAGCTGCGGAGAAAGTTGGCGGCCGCCTGGCAGGGCAGAGCTGAGGGTTAACAGAGGGTTCCCGGTTGCGAATGCAGGGCTGAGGAGCTGGGGGGCGTGTGCCTGAGGAGAAAGTTAAGAGAAGCCGCCGTAGAGGGGAGGAAGACGAGCGACAGGCTTCTTGGGCACAGAGCCCGCTGGAGTGGCAGGCAAGGGATAGATCAGATGCCTGCGTGGGAACTGGGCTCAGTTGGAAATTGGGCTCATGCGGATACAGACACCGTCATGGCTCTCCTCACGAGT
Organism: Trachemys scripta elegans; assembly: GCF_013100865.1. Taxonomy (NCBI): domain Eukaryota; kingdom Metazoa; phylum Chordata; order Testudines; family Emydidae; genus Trachemys; species Trachemys scripta. The sequence goes on from NC_048313.1 coordinate 7,957,498, forward strand.
GATCTCCACCCCATACGAACGCACAGGCCTGGGTGGTCTCCCTGACCATCTAGCGGTGTGAAAAGGTGTCTATTTAAAAGGGGAGCGCTCACCACCACCACCCTTGTGCAAATGAGAAACCTAAGTCCCCCTCTAGCCCCGAATGGGCAGTTTCACACAGCCAGAGGGACCCTATTGGCTCCGTCTTCCAACGGGTCCCGTTCACAACATGGTAAACGGTTGGGCCTTTCACCCCCCATCCCCTGTTGCCCAGCGGTCCGGCCAAGTGGCGAAGGGGAGAGTTGGGCCCACCGGTTAGAGCTGGGTGCAGGGTGGGGGGACTCCAGGAATCGAGCCGAGGGTCAGTAGAACCGGAGGAACAGAAGCCAAAGGCCAGCGCCGGCGGGGGTCAGCCGCAGTCGTAAGCCAGGATCAGGAGCGGAGAGACAGAAGCCAAGCGCTGGAACCGGCGGCTCACCCGGAGTCATAAGCCAGAGGGTGGAGCCGGGGGTTGAAGCCAGAAGTCTGAAGGAAGGAGCAGAAGGTGCAGCAGAGGCTGGAGCAAGGGCTGGAGGAGGGACGGGAACAAGGGACTGAAGGAGGGACGGGAACAAGGGACTGGATGAGGGACAGGAACAAGGGACTGGACCAAGGGCTGGAACAGGGCTGGAGGAGGGACGGGAACAAGGGACTGGACCAAGGGCTGGAACAGGGCTGGAGGAGGGACGGGAACAAGGGACTGGACCAAGGGCTGGAGCAAGGGCTGGAGGAGGGACGGGAACGAGGGACTGGAGGAGGGACGGGAACAAGGGCTGGAGGAGGGACGGGAACAAGGGACTGGAGGAGGGACGGGAACAAGGGACTGGACCAAGGGCTGGAGCAGGGCTGGAGGAGGGACGGGAACAAGGGCAAGCACAGCTGCGGGCCTGGCATGCGTTGGGCAGCCACCGATCTGCTGCAGGGGGCCAGGTTTATAAGCCGAACTGCGAAACCAGCAGCCAGTCAGCGGCGGTGGCCACTCAAAATGTTCGTGCTGTGTAGCGGGGCTCGTGGGTCGCTGAACAGCGCGGTAAGCTGGGGAGCAGGCCAGCAGCTGTCCCCGGCTGCTCTGGCCCCTGACATCCCCAGGTTTCGCCCTTCCCCTCCCTCCCCAAGGCTGCCCCCAGAAATCCCGTCTGGCTCCGCGGGGCTGCTAGCGCGGGACCAGGCACATCTCGTAGCTGCGGGGCACGGTGGCGAACCCGACCAGCTTCGGGGAGATGTCGATGTCTTTGGGCTCCACGGGGGAGCGGAAGCGGAAGTTCTGCAGGATGCTGGTGAGGAAGATGAAGAGTTCCATGCGTGCCAGCATCTCCCCGAAACAATACCTCTTCCCTAGGAGAGAAGACAAAGGAGGCGTCATGGCCCGGCCGCAGCAGGGTGCCAGGGGCAGGTGACAGAGGGGTAGCCGTGTTAGTCTGAATCTGTAAAAAGCAACAGAGGGTCCTGTGGCACGTTTAAGACTAACAGATGTATTGGAGCATAAGCTTTCGTGGGTAAGAACCTCACTTCTTCAGATGCAAGGGGCAGGTGAGACTCTGGGAGGGGGTCTCACCCCTTGTCCAAACTCTGCCCCAGTCTGGAGCTCTGGCGGCAGGACTGGCCTTACCATGAGGCGAACAGAGGGGCCGCCTCAGGGGCCAGACTGGGGATGGGGGGGCGCCACTAGGACCCAGAGTGTAGAAAATTGTATTTGCTGCTGGTGCATATGTATTCTCTCCGCCCTAGATGCACTGAGATGGTGGAGTGCTGTGCTGGAGGAAGGAGGGCACAAGAGACATAACAGGCAGGCAGGAGAAAGGGTGAGAGGGAATAACAGAAAGCAGCAGAAGCTGCAGGGAGAGAGAGGAGGAGGAGCCTCTTATGTACCTCTCCAGCACCCCCAGGAGCCTGGACTGATTCACACCAGCTTCTCAGGGAGCTTCCTGTTTCCTGCTGCTTCCCTGAACCCCCTTGAGGAGACCAGGCAGTCAACTGAAGGAGTAGGAGCCAGTTAGGCCCTTAAGACGCTGGTATCTTCCCTCACTCAGGCCCTGCTACCAGCCTGCTTATTTGTCCCCTTCAACTGAGTGTTGAGAGCCACTCTAGCTGGCACAGAACAGCAGTCATGAGTGAAAGAAGAAAACGCCCCTCTGGGGCAGCATTCAGAAACAGAAAGAAAGCAAAGGAAGCTTTTCTATCTCAGCAGGAAGGAGTTCTCCTGAGATACATAGACACGAATGTTCGCGGTGAGCCCTCCGGCTCCAGTGAGGATGTGAGTGGTGAGGAGATGCCTGATCTTCCAGTTGGTCAGAGTGCAGGTGACCTGGCAGCTACTGCAGCATCCATATCTCCATCTCAAATGGATGTAACCAGGCACATTCCTGAAGAAAAGTGTAGAGCAGAGAAGAGTGTGGGGGAGGCGCAAGAAACAGCTGCTGCTGAGTTTAGTTCCTTAAGTCTGGATGATCCAGGACTGTGGACCCACTTGAGCAGTAGCCTGAGGGACTTTCTTGTACTGCATGGGCCACAGCAAGTGAAAAACTTCATGTTCCCCGAAGACAATGAAAATAGAAGTTTCCATCCAACACATTACTGGTGTGAAATCCCCAAGGGTGACAAAGTGGAGAGGCCATGGCTTATGTACTCAAACACCCAGAATGCTGCATCCTGTTTTTGTTGCAAACTCTTCCAGTCTAATGTTCCAGCCACATTGGGTTCTACAGGAACAAAGGACGGGAAAAATCTGGCTTGAAATCTGGCATGTCATGAGAAGGCAGCAAGTCACCAGAGAGTACTCCATAGGTGGAAAGAGCTTGAGATGAGACTAAGGTTAAAGGCCACCATAGATGATCAGCATCAAGAGAAGATTGCATCAGAGTCTCTTTACTGGCAAAATGCTCTGAAAAGGCTATTGGCATTGTGAGAATGCTTGCTACCCAAAACCTAGCACTGTGTGGCACTTCAGATCAGCTGTATGTGCCAAACAATGGAAACTTCCTTAAAATTGTGGAGCTGATGGCTGAGTTTGAAGATATGACTCCAGGAGCATCTAAGAAGAGTCAGCACCCAAGAAATGGACACACCCCACTACCTCGGAAAAACCATTCAAAATGAGATCATACAGTTACTGGCAACAACAGTCCAACAGAAGATTGTGGCAGATTTGAAGCCAGCAAGATATTACTCTGTTATTCTGGACTGCACACCTGACATCAGCCATACGGAACAAATGACTTGAATGGTGCATTTTGTATCAACAACAGAACCTAGTGAAATGTCCCTGCAATGGTGACTGTCAGAGAGCATCTTCTAGAATTTATTGACATTGATAATACTACAGGAGCTGATATGACAAATGTGCTTCTTAAAAAGCTGGAAGATACGGGAATTGTGATGGCTGACATGAGAGGTCAGGGCTACGATAATGGTGCCAACATGAGAGGAAAGAACAGAGGAGTGCAGACACGGATCCGAGAGTTAAACCCTCGGGCTTTTTTTGTCCCATGCAGTTCTCATTCATTGAACTTGGTGGTCAGTGATGCAGCATCACCTTCTAGTGAGGGTGCTGAATTGTTTAATGTAATTCAAAGCATCTGTGTATTTTTCTCGGCATCAACTCATCGATGGCAAATTTTGAAGCAACATCTGGGAACATCCTCTCACAGTGAGTGCCACACGATGGGAAAGTCGAGTGGAGGCGATAAAGCCTATCAAACACCAGATTGGGAAGATAGATGATGACATTATGGAGGATAATGCTATGACAGGAACTGTTCGTGGGAGAACAGTGGCAGAGGGAAATGGAATCACCAGGAACATACATAACTTCAAATTTCTGTGTGGCTTAGTGTTGTGGCATGATATACTGTTTGAAATAAACGTTGTAAGCAAGAGACTCCAAAGCGTTGACCTTAATATATCTGGAGCAATGGAACAACTGGACAAAGCAAAGTCATACCCACAGTCTTACTGGTCAGATGAGGGATTTCAAAACGTTCTGAAGAGTGAACAGAAGTCGGCAGAGGAATGTCACACTGAAGCTATTTCCCCACCCATTCAAGAATACAAGAGTCACCGAAGAAGACGACATTTTGATTATGAGGCACGGGATAATCCCATAAGAGACCCCAAACAACAATGGAAAGTTGAATTCTCTAACCAGGTGCTAGATCGTGCAATACAGTCAGTTGAAGAAAGTTTCATGCAGCTCAAGGAACACAGCAGTATATTTGGGATGTTGTAGGATATTCCAAAACTCCTCACTATACCTGAAGAAGACCTACACCAGCAATGCAGGGCACTAGAGACAGTGTTGACACATGATGACATGCACGATATTGATGCGAGTGATTTAGGTGATGAACTGAAAGCCCTTTCAAGATGCATTTCAGCAGGATCAACTCCAAAGGCTGTTCTGGAATATATGTGCACAATAAGATGACCACCCGCTTTCCAAATGCTTTTGTTGCTCTGCGTATACTTCTAACACTTCCTGTTACAGTTGCCAGTGGAGAACGCAGCTTCTCCAAGCTGAAGTTAATAAAAACACATCTACGCTCCACAATGACACAGGAGAGGCTGGTTGGCCTTGCAACCATCTCAACAGAGCATGAGCTGGCCCAGACTGTGGACCTTCAGCAGGAAGCAATTCAAGTCTTTGCAAACAAGAAGGCACGGAAAGCACCCCTTTGATTATTCAAACAGATACAAATGCCAGTGTTTACTATGACAAGAAAAGTTACATTTGCTGTTCAGGGGTTTGAAAGTTAAGTGTTATTTAACATTTCTGAACAAGGCATTTAAGTTGTTAGTTCTCCTTTCTTGGGGTAGGTAGCAGAGCGGTACCATGAGAGGAGTAGAACAGGAAGAAGGCAGAATTGAGACCTTTCAAAGTTTTGGCCCAAGCGAGGGGGCATGGGGGTGTCATTTGAGCTCCCCACCTCAGGTGCCAAAATGTTGTGGGCTGGCCCTGGGCGATTGCTGGGGAAATTGGGCGCTGTTCCTATGAAGATCTGAAGAGGGGGCAGCCGTGTGGCACTGCTGTGCTGGGAGGGGTTAAAGGTCAATCCCTGACCTGATGGGCATTCTAAGCTGGTGGCTTTCAACCTTTTTTCACTGGCAGACCCCTAAACATTTTCAAATGGAGGTGCAGACGCCTTTGGAAACATTAGACCTACTCTGCGGCTCCCCAGGGGCCCACGGACCACTGGTCGAAAACCAGTGCCCCAAGCACTGCAGCTGGGAGAAAAACAGATTTATCGGGGGGGGGGAAATGGTTTCTGGTCGAACTGCACATGAAATTGTTCGAGATTTTTGTCACATCGAATAGTTGAAAAACATTTAGTCTCGGGTCAAATGAAATGGTTTATACTGACAAACTCAACACCTGGGCTTTGATTTTGATCATTTTTCAACATTTTTTATTTTAAAAAAAGGGAAAGTGAAAGGAAATTATAAAACTTCAGGTTGTTTCCAACTGAAAAATGGAAATGTTTGGTTTAGGAACGGTTGCAATGTTTTGACTTTTTCAGAATTTTGGCTTGTTTTTTTCCTGACACAAACAATGTGGCGACATCGATGTGAATTTGCGACGTGGTCGCGTCTCGCCGATAAAGGGGCCAGTGAAGAATTACCCGCTCGGCTCGGTTTAACGATACTGAGCTGGGATGGACGGCGAGGACCCAGGACAGAGAAATAACACGCTCGGGACCCAGATTCTTTGGCCAGAAGGGCCCATTGGGATCATCGAGTCTGACCTCTGGCCACCTCAGACCATTCAGTTTCACCCAGTTCCGCAGTGAGCCGAGGAACTCGTGTCTATGGGACATTTGTGTTCTTTTGAGCGACCAGTTCTGTGGTACACAGCTGATAATTACCCCAGGTGTGTCCGTCGGCCTCACCCCAGGTCAGGGTACCTTTGTGCTAGGAGCTGGACAGACCCACGGGGAGAGACGGTCCCTGCCCCAAAGAGCTCACAAGGCCCCGATTCCCCATGGGGCTTCAGCGCACACCTACCCCGGAGTGTGTGTGAACAGCCCCCTTGACCCCAATGGAGTGACACTGATTTACACCGGCTGGGGATCTGGCCTCACAATTCTCTCTACGCAGGGTGAGGTCTAGCAGCGGGCGGCTGGGCCAGGCCCAGATCTCGCTGCTTGGGCCGCTCGGAACCGAGCTCTGCGGGGGATTCGTACCTATTGAGAAGGGCACGAAGGCGTCGCTCTTCTTAAACTGGCCGTTCCCATCCAAGAAATGGCTGGGGTCGAAGGTGTCGGGGCTGCTGAACTGCGTGGGGTCATACAGCACGGATCCCAGCATCGGGTACACCTCCGTCCCCTGGGGGAAGAGAAGGCGACAAACAGCAATGATTAAACGCCGATAACCCACAGCGCGGATGTTGGGGCACAATTCAGGGTCGTCGTCAGCCACGGGAGGCATTTGCAATGCGAGCAAATATCAAAATTCAAGCGGCCAGGAGAGGCCAGAATCCAAGGTGTCTCCCAACACCCTCTGCTCTAGCTACTGCCCTCTGCTCCTCCCGGAGCTGAGAACGGAACCCAGGAGTCCGGACTCCTCCTTCTCACCACGGACCCACGCTGTCCCTGCATACAGCGATTGTCCAGTCTCAGACTATGAGCTCTGTGGGGCAGCGTCTTTGTGTTCTGTGCATTACAGCACCGAGCGCGGTGGGGTCTGGTCCATGACTGGGGNTGATAATTACCCCAGATGTGTCCGTCGGCCTCACCCGAGGTCAGGGTACCTTTGTGCTAGGCGCTGGACAGACCCACGGGGAGAGACGGTCCCTGCCCCAAAGAGCTCACAAGGCCCCGATTCCCCACGGCGCTTCAGCGCACACCTACCCCGGAGTGTGTGTGAACAGCCCCTTGACCCCAATGGAGTGACACTGATTTCCACCGGCTGGGGATCTGGCCTCACAATTCTCCGTACGCAGGGTGAGGTCTAGCAGCGGGCGGCTGGGCCAGGCCCAGATCTCGCTGCTTGGGCCGCTCGGAACCGAGCTCTGCGGGGAATTCGTACCTATTGAGAAGGGCACGAAGGCGTCGCTCTTCTTAAACTGGCCGTTCCCATCCAAGAAATGGCTGGGGTCGAAGGTGTCGGGGCTGCTGAACTGCGTGGGGTCATGCAGCACGGATCCCAGCATCGGGTACACCTCCGTCCCCTGGGGGAAAAGAAGGCGACAAACAGCAATGATTAAACGCCGATAACCCACAGCGCGGATGTTGGGGCACAATTCAGGGTCATTCTAACCACGGGAGGAAGTTGCAGCAAAAGCAAATATTAAATTGCCGGAGCCAGGTCAGGCCACAAACCGACGTTCACGTCTCGGCACGTGTCTCCCAACGCCCTCTGCTCTAGCTACTGCCCTCTGCTCCTCCCGGAGCTGGGAAGGGAACCCAGGAGTCCGGACTCCTCCTTCTCACCACGGAACCATGCTGCCCCTACGGATTAACACTGAGATTGCGAGCTCTATGGGGCGGCGTCTTTTGTGTGTATTTGTACAGCTCCGAGCGCGGTGGGGTCCTGGTCCGTGACTGCGGCTCCTCGGCACGATGGGAATACAAAATACAACTAATAATAATACTGGGCCAGGTCCTCACCGGCTGTAGCTTTGTTGATGTGCACCAGCAGCGGCGCTGGCCCATACACCGTACCCAGCGTGAACCTCCTGGCTTTCCGTACCCACCGGGTGGGGTTTAAGATGGCACTAGAAGTCAGGCTAAGGGTATTTATCCACATGGATCAGTGTTATTATTAGGTGTATTACGGTACCCCCCCCCAGCTGCGATCAGGGCCCCGTAGTGCCAGGCGCTGCACAGACCCTGATGGAGACTGGGGGTCCCCGATGTGCCGGGCGTCGTGCAGAGTGAGCAATATTCCCTGTCCCAAAGAGTTTCCGGTGTAAATAGCAAAAGGGGGAGGGGCTCATTAACACCATTTGTCAATGTGACACATGGGGGAAACTGAGGCATGGGGTGGTGCCCAAGGTCACACAGTGAGCCAGAGCTTGGAATAAAAGCCAGGTCCTGTAAGTCTCTGCTCACTAGATCACACGACTTCCCAGAGGCAGGCTGTGACGGGGTGTGCATTCCCCGCACAGGAACCCCCGACGGTGAACGGCGCCCTGCGTCAGGACTCAGGGCAGGAAGTGGCCCAGGGAGGCAGGGTGAGTGGTATCTGCCACCCAAGGAAAGTCAGCATGTGGCGGTAGGATCTTCGCTGACTGGGTGCTGACCACACCCACCAGTGACAGGGCCCTGGGCTGGGACCCGGTGGAGCAGGGAGGGCCCGGGCCCCCCTACCCCGGCTGCCCCAGGATGGTGACCCCTGACGCTGGCCATTGGGCTGCACAGCCCTGAGCACAAGGGCAGCTATCTTGACTCTGGCCACTGACCCAGGCTCGTTCCAGTCTAGGGTTGTCTGGCAGGCTGCAATCGTGGTGGTCTCACGATCCGAAAAGAGGACAGGGTGCGCGTACACCGCAACACAGGCGTAGACCCAGGTGTCCTGAGCTCCAGCCCTGTCTGCGGCACTGCGCTGGAATCCAGACCAAGTGACAATGCTCAGCCCTACACAGCCATGGGGCGGGGCGGGGGATAGACGCCCCGGGCCTTACCTTGGGAATAGTGTATCCCCGGAACTGGGTGTCCCTGATCACCCGGCGTGCTACGCCCATGGGGATGACGTCGCAGAACCTCTGGAACTCGTGGATGACGGCGTCCGTGTAGGGCATCCGGCTCCGGTCCTCCATGCTCGGGGCGCGGTTCCGCCCGATCACCCGGTCGATCTCCTCGTGGATCTTTTCTGCAGAGACGTCAGCACAGCTCAAAGGGGGCCCCGTGCAAATCCGGATTGACCCCGGGGGGAACCGAGATCCGGATCTGGCCCTGCCCCCACTGCCGTCAGGGGGTGGCTCTGGATTAGCCCCGGGGGAACCGAGATCTGAATCCAGCCCCTAGAATTGGAATCTGAAATAGCAACGCTGACCCGACGTTCCCTGACCGTCGGCTTCCTTTGGCTCACGACGGAGCGACACAGACCGGACACAAACTCGCTGCCGAGCTGTGACTGTCCGGCCCCATCCGGAGCTGGTGTAAAGGGAGGAACCGCCGCTGCCCTCAGCAGAACCCGGCTGATTTACCCCAGCTGAGGATCCGGCCCTTTGCCTTTCCTTTGTCCTCCCTTTCCCCTTACCTTCGATCTCCGGGTATTTCAGCAGGAGCAGGAAGCCGTAGCGCAGGGTGGTGCTGACGGTCTCCGTCCCGGCGAAGAAGACGTTGAGCGCCGTCAGAACAATGTTCTTCAGGAAGAACTCAGAGGAAGGATTTTCCTTTTCCTTTAACAGAACGAGAAAAAAAATGCCAGGATGCTTGTGAGAACTCTGGGGATGTGGCTGGGAACGGAATCCGTCCGGGACTCCATTGCTTTGCATCAATCGGGGTCCCCAACTGCCCCCTTTGCCCCCATCGCCTTCCCGCAACCCCCCTGCCGGTACCTGCTGCATTTTGACCAGGAAGCAGTCGATGAAATCCCGAGGGGAGTTGGGGTCCAGGGTCTCCTGGTTCGCCTTCACCTTCCTCTCGATGAACTTCTCCAGCCCCTCCAGCTGCTTGAACGCTGCGCGCTGGGGGCCGGGCAGGTAGCGCATGGTGCACGAGAACATCTCGTAGAGCTGGGGGGCAGGGAGAGCAGAGAGCCCGCTGAACAGAGGGTGGGGTTGAGAGCCCCCATACACATCCTCTCCCTATGCCTCCATCCCTGGACCTCCCTTCTAGCTCTTTATCTCACATCCATCGCTGCAGAGCTCGTCACGCTCCCTGGGCTGTCTGGAGAGTCCCTAGTTAATCAGCTCTCCCGCCCCATCCCTGCAGCCTGGGCCGGGCAGGTCTCAGGGCCCTGGGCCTCACGGCCACAGGATCCCAGCAGCGGTCGCACCACCAGTGCCAAATCCACAGGTAAAACCACCTCTCTGCTCCTACTGGTGATTCCCCTGTTGGTCCCTCCCAGGATCGCATTTGCTCTTTGGGCCCCAGCGTCGCGCTGGGAGCTCACGTCCAGCTGATTGTCTACCACGGCCCCCAAATCTTTTTCAGAGTCACTGCTTCCCAAAGCAGAGCCCGCCATGGCATGAGTACGGCCGACTGTCTTTGCTCCTGGCTGGATCTCTTTATATTTGGCTGTGCTAACATGAACGTTGTTTGCTTGTGCCCTGCTTACCAAGCGATCCGTGTCGCTCTGTACCAGTGACCTCCCCTCTTCATTATTTACTCCCAATTTATGTGCCATCTGCAAATGTTATCAGTGATGATTTGATGTTTTCTTCCAGGTCATTGATAAAAGTGTTAAACAGCAGAGGGCCTTGAGAAACAGACCCACTCGACGATAACACCCCCTTTGCTATTACATTTTGAGATCTATCAGTTAGCCAGTTTTTAATCCATTTCATGCGGGCCGTGTTCATTTGATTGCTTTCTAGTTTTCTAATCAAAATGTCACGCAGTACCAAGTCAAACACGTTATAGAGATCTGACTAGATTCCATCAGCACTGTTAACTTCAACCATACTTGTCACCGCCTCCAAAAAAGATCCCAAGTTAGTTTGACAGGCTCTTTTCTCCTACACCCACATTAATTTGCATTAATTACATTTCTCTCCTGGCATTCTTTATTAGTCGAGTCCCGAATCAGTCACTTGCCTGCGATTGATGTCAGACTCACAGGCAATAACTACCCGAATCATCCCATTTACCCATTAGCTCTTGGCCAGTCGTCTGGAACGTCCCCGGTAGAGTTCCCAACAGCCCCGTATTACAAGGGATGTCCCTTATTTCATGGTGTCCTGTACTCAGTCAGTCCAGGATGCTTTCTCTCCTGTGTTTCTGCAGCAGGGGACCAGAACTCACGGGGGATCTTTCCACTCCTCTCCAGACTTTGCGCATGGTCCTGTCTGCTTTCCCTGTGCAGGCTCTGTGTGCCGTAAAGCGGCACTGAAGGGCCAGGGTCAGGAAGGGGGGCTGTCTGGTGGGAGGGGAGGGGTCAGTACTCCCCAGGGTGTAGCCTAGAGTTACCACCTTTGAACTGCAAAAAAACCCGGCACCCCCACCCACAAGGCAACTCTGCAATCACCTTCCAACAGCCACTTCTAGCCTCCAGAGAGAGCACGTCCCGGGGGGGCAGGCAGGCGTTTGATTTTCTCACCACGTTTTGCCAGCCAGTCTTTGCCAAGCTGTTCCGTTTTGCCAGCTGTCACTGAATGTGCAGGTTCTGATGCGAGCCCTTTTCCCCCCGGGGGTATAGTAGGATCACTCGCACCATCGCCCTGACCTGCTGCTAGTCAATATGCCTCGCATGTCTCCTCCCCCTCTCGCACGCCCACACGGGGCACGGCGTGTGGGTTGCAGACGGCTGCCACCGTTTCTCTGGGTGTGATCTGTGATCGCTTTAACTGCAGACGTGGGTAGAGCGGCAGCATCTTTAGCCGGGCACAGAAACGTTTAACAGGAGAGAGCCCGGTGTATTGGGAGAGTAAAGCAAATCTTTAGACCCATGTAAAAAAAAAACAAAAAAAAAAACCCCAAAACCAGTAGGTTAAATTATTTTTCTGCCAACTGGCAAATCCATAAAACCCCCAGGCAGGCTGGTAAAACCCCAGCCAAGTGGTAACCCTGGGGCAGTCTGCCATCGTCCCCAGCAGCAAGAAACACTCCAGGCGAATGTAGGTGAGATCTGCTCATTATGAATAATCTGGGGATGGGGCGAGGGGCGATGAAAGCAGCCCCTTATTTCGGAGATACAGTGTTTGCCGCCCTACCGCTAGCCTCGCTGGAAATGGCCCAGCTCTTTCGAAACTTTCGCTGTGTGATCTGTCTGGTGCAGTAACGAATTCCTCGGGGCTGGCTGCAGGACTGGGGGCATTAGGAAACTCATCTCGCCATGCCCGGGGCGTTTCCGTGCTGCAGCATTTGCCTCTCAAACTCTTGTCCCCCAGAATCATGCTGTGCTTTTTCCTACGCCAGCTAACGCCCCCACTTGTGCTTTCTCTGGGACGTGGCCTGGGGCACTCCCCCCCGCGGCGTACCTGCCCCCAGGCCGTGGCGGTGAAGTGGAAACTGTCCATCATCATGGAGAGCAGGGAGATAAACTCCTTGTCCTCGTAGTCGAACCGGTCCCCGAAGACCACGGAGCTAATGACGTTGGACACCGTGCGGCTCAGGAAGTAGGTGGGGTCGAAGGGCAAACCTAGGGGGTACAACCAGTGTTGGGTGGGGCACAGGTGAGCCGGGGGGCTGTGCCTCAGACCGTCTAACCTCCATGGATCTCACAGCCCCCCGAGTCGCTCCTGTCCTGATCCTGCAGCCGCTACCTGCCTTGTTCACACCCGGCTCAGCACCGTGCCGAGGAAATGAAGAGGCCTGGGGGAGAACTGGCCCAGCCCCCGTGAGCGGCTCCGCTGCTGTCTGCCCCCATGGCTGCCGCGGTCCCTCCCCTCCCTGCCCCCCTGCGAGGCAGGGCAGGGCTATCTGACTGGGAATTGAGGCCCAGGGAGACTAAGCCCCGGTCAGACAGGCAATCTTCGGTGGAGCAGGGAACTGAGCCCACACCTCGAGTCCTGGGCTAGAGCCCCACTCACTGGCCTTTGGTAGGGCCCTGCCCAGCTCCGCGACTCAGTTTCCCCATCGGCGCAGTGGACGTTATGACACTGACCATCTTTGCAAAAGTCCACAGGTAAGAACCTCCGTGTGTAACTGATGTCGAGGTCAACAGAGCGAAGACAATTCGCACCAGCTGGGGGTCTGGCCCCATTGACCCCAATGGAGCTCTGGGCGGTTCCCACCAGTTGGGGGTCTGGCCCCATTGACCCCAATGGAGCTCTGGGCAGTTCCTACCAGCTGGGGGTCTGGCACCATTGACCCCAGTGGAGCTCTGGGCAGTTCCCGCCAGCTGGGGGTCTGGCCCCATTGACCCCAGTGGAGCTCTGGGCGGTTCCCACCAGCTGGGGGTCTGGCCCCACTGACTGTAACGGAGCTCTGGGTGGTTCCCAGCAGCTGGGGGTCTGGCCCCATTGACCCCAGTGGAGCTCTGGGCGGTTCCCACCAGCTGGGGGTCTGGCCCCCCCATTTACCCCAATGGAGCTCTGGGCGGTTCCCGCCAGCTGGGGGTCTGGCCCCATTGATCCCAATGGAGCTCTGGGTGGTTCCCAGCAGGTGGGGGTCTGGCCCCATTGACCCCAGTGGAGCTCTGGGCGGTTCCCACCAGCTGGGGGTCTGGCCCCCCCATTGACCCCAGTGGAGCTCTGGGCGGTTCGCACCAGCTGGGGGTCTGGCCTCACTGACCCCAGTAGAGCTCTGGGCAGTTCCCAGCAGCTGGGGGTCTGGCCCCCGACTCCCTGGCCCCGGCACCGACAAACCTTTCGTGCCCCGCAAGGCTTCCAGCAGGAAATGAGCCTCCTCCAGGATCCGCTCCTCGATGCCTCGCTTCCCCACCCCGAAGTTCCTCAGTGTGGTGATGGAGAACCGGCGCAGCTGCTTCGCCCGCTCCCCGTTGGCGAAGATCACTCCTGGGGGGCAGAGAGAGCAAGGCACATTTCCCAACCAGTACATGCCGCGGGGTGCTGTCCTAGCATATCACCGTAACAGACAATTCCTGCCCCCCAAAATGCAGCGGTGGGGGGGCGCGTGCACCTGGGCGTGCACACACACGTGCACAATTGCTGCACAATTCCCCAGGTAATATTGTCCCTATTTCCCCCTCTCCAACTTGCAATGAGAGCTGCAGCTCTGCGTCTCGAGCAGGTCGGAGGCAGCTCCCTGCTTTGATCTGGGGCTGCATAAAGATGGCAAATATTTTCGCAGTTGCGGGGAACGACCGAGCCAGACACCCTGTGGCATTACGCACGTAACCTGGGACCGTATAGATCATTGTCGCAGGCACTGTTATCTGTTTGCAGCAAGTATTGTACAGAGGTTGTGGAGTGAGGTGTCTCTGGAAAGGTTCTGCTTTGCTGGTTAGGATGATGCTGTCTGTGTGCGTGTAGCATTTTTGTAGTTGAAGTTGTGAATATTGGCTCTGTACTCGTATCTCAATGTGTTTGATTCTAAGTAGCCTGAGCAAAGCACATGGGCAGCTTCTTGAGAAAGGATTATTCTCAGTAAGTGCCCAGTCAAGAAACACTTCACGGGCCATGGACTTCGGGAGATGCCAATCCACATCTGAGTTTCCCTGGGAACGTTCAAAGTAACATGTAAACAATGGCGCCGGCCTGTAAACTGAGTCACGCATGGATATGTGACTTGCCCATGTGACTCCAGACTCCATCTTGCTGTGATCTTGCACAGGAGAACCAAGCGGTTTCCACCCACAAGAGAAAGACTATAAAAGGCTGCCGCAGCTTCTCCATCATGTCTTCAATCCTGCTTCTTATCTCGGAGGGACTTTGCTACAAACGGAAGCGCTGAACAAAGGACTGAATGACTCAGCCCAGCTGGGGATGTTCCAGAGACTCGATTTGAACCTGCAGTTTATTTCATCACTGCTACAAGCCTGAACCAAGAACTTTGCCATCACTGTATGTCATTGATTCCATTTAACCAATTCTAGCTCTCATCTCTATCTTTTTCCTTTTATGAATAAACCTTTAGATTTTAGATTCTAAGGGATTGGCAACAGCGTGATTTGTGGGTAAAATCTGACTTGTCTATTGACCTGGGTCTGGGGCTTGGTCCTTTGGGATTGGGAGAACCTCTTTTCTTTTACTGGGGGATTGGTTTTCATAACCATTCGTCCCCATAACAATGGCACTGGTGGGGATACAGGGAAGCTGGAGTGTCTGAGGGAATTGCTGGTGTGACGTGTGGGTAGCCAGTGGGGTGAGACCGAAGTCCTCTCTGTCTGGCTGGTGCCGTGGTGTGCTGGGACGGCCCTGCTCTGAGCAATCTGAATTGGTACCTCAGAAGTGTCCCACCAAAGGCAGCATCGTTACACCCCCCACCCCCCCATGCCAAGGACTCCGTGCCTCAGTGGATCCCTGACAACTGCTTGGCTGGAGCCAGGCGGGATCAGCTGTGAGAGGATTGTTAAAATAGGTATTAGAATCCGAAAAATGGGTTTAGAGTTTCGACTTTATTCCATCCCTGTAAACTGCTGCCTACCTCCATGTCACCTGGAATAGCTGTGTCCCAGGGTGTACGGCACTGTGTAAGTGTTTGTATTCGAAGCGGCTGGGACTGCAAATCTCCAGACAGGAGAGAGACAGTGCCGATCTCTCCCAGAAGGCCTATGTCCTGCCCCGCCTGCAAGGCCCATCGACAAAAAGACGAACTCTGGCAGAACGTCAAAGAGGACCAGAGACTTGGCTGATTGCTCTCCCTACTCCAAGAAGATGAGTCAAGCAGATGAATTCCTTCCACCCCCCACCTGAGTTTGCAGCTGCCCGCACGAAGGGGGAAAAGAGTGAAAAGAACCAGGAGGAACTGGATGTTTATGCTGGTTGGATTCGGCGACGGAAGGATCACGCGTCATAAAGAAAAGATCCCCAGTGCTTAGCCTGGCTTAGCTCTAAAGGACAGATAGATTTTGCTTCCAGTGGTTCTCAATCTTTCCAGACTACTTACAATCTTTCAGCAGCCTGGTCCGTCTTGCGCACCCCCACGTTTCACCTCATTTAAAAACGACTTGCTCACAAAATCAGAAACAGAAATACAAAAACCAGACACATGGTTACTGAAAATTGGCCGACTCGCTCATGTTTACCATGTAGTTATAAAATAAATCAAACAGAATATAAATACGGTACTTACGTTTCCGTGGATAGCCCACAGAGCAGTATAAACAAGTCGTTGTATGAAATTTTCGTTGGTACTGACCTAGCTAGTGCTTTTTATATCGCCTGTTGTAAAACTCAGCCAATGGCTAGAAGACGTCCCCTCGGGAAGAGCTCTGGTCCCCCTGGTTGAGAACCACTAGACATTTCTGTCCCTTTTTGAAATTTACAATCAGAACGCCCTCGTGTGTCTCTGCGTTTACCTGCCTTAACCTTGTAAGTGTCTCTCTCATTTCCTTTCCCTAGTTAATAACTCTTCCCGCCGTTTACTACAAGCGTCATCTTTGGTGCGAGACCTACGGGGCGGTGGGGGAGGGGTGCGGGACGGGTCCTTTGGGAGGAACCTGAGTAGTGCTGTGATTCTTGGCGTAAGGTGGGCTCACCTAGGTGGCGAGACAGATTGGAGTAGGGCAGCCCATTTTGGTTGGACGTATTCCTGGAGGTTTCGGCACGTGGCTCGTTAATTAAAGACAGTCCTGGAGGGGTGGCAGCCCTAGATCGGAGGAGCCCAGGGGACTGCCTGTGACCCCACCTTAAGGCTGTATGGTGCCGGAGGACGATCCGGGGTGAATGCTAAGCAGAGAGCTCACAGCTGGTTTAGGGTGGGTGTCCCGCTTCCCATCCGTCTTCCCTGCGACGGGACTCGTTCTCCTGAGCTGTCGCAGGACAGCTCGGCACCCCCAAGACGGAGAGGCTCGGCACCGAGCGGACGCAGCCCCGGCCGGGAGCTGCCCCCTCTGCGCCCCCCTGCTCGCTCCCCTCCCGCGCACACGACTGACCGTAGCCCTCGAAGAGCCAGCTGAAGGTGGCTTGTTCCCCGCGCCCGCTGAAGTCCTCGGCCTGGTCCAGCAGGGCCTCCTTCACCGCCTGGTAGCCGCACAGCACCACCACCCGCCGGGGGCCCAGGTGGAGGGTGTAGACGGGGCCGTAGCGCTCGCTGATCTGAGACGGAGACGCCGTGTGGGCCGGGGGGACGGAGCGTCGGGGGGACGGACGTGAGCCCTCTCCTCACTCCCACGTACCAGCCTCGGTCCCCCAAACACAGGGCACCTGCTGTCACTCCCCCTCCTCACCCCACACGCATCCCCATGCCCTTCCCCCAACTCAGCAGCCTCTCCCCCTGCCTGTAGCCCCCTCCCCTCCCCTCCCAGCATTCCCACCCTTCTGGAGCGCCCTCCCCCAATTGCAGCACTCCTGCCCTTTCTCCACACCACCCCTTACCCTCCTCACCCCCACCCATTCTCTTCCCCTTCCACTCCCCCCAAACCCCCAATTCCTCTCCCCCAACACAGCACCCCTGCCCCATAGCTATCCTGGGTCGAGGTCATCACAAGGTATTAATAAGGCTCCCTGGCCGTCGATGGGCGGGGTCACCCATACGGGGTCAGGGCGCCCTGGGTCGTCCCGGGAAGAGCCCACCTACCTTCATCAGCGACTTGCGCATGTCGCGGAGCTCCACCTGCAGCAGGTTCCCGAGGAGGGGCAGCGGGGTGGGCCCCGGGGGCATTTGCCCCCGGCCCTGCATTTGCCGCCAGGTGGAGAGGAGCAGAAGGTAGGACAGGCAGATGACCAGGAACAGGGCGACGGCTCCCAGGAGATCCATGGTGGGCTGGGACCTTCCACCTCTCCTGTGCCCGTCTGTGATCAAGTCAGCTCTGCCGGCGGCCGGCGCGATTGCACAACCGATTACACAATCCGGGTCTGGGCTCCTTCCAGAGAAAGCCCTGGAGTCCAAAATCCACATGTGCAGAAAAGCTGCGGCGGTATCTCCTCTATCTGCAGCGAGGACTGGCTGATGTCCGTGGTCCGCTCCCCATCTTCAGCAGGGGCGTGGCCGGGGGGCGGGTAACGTGAGGGAGCAGAATTTTAAACTGCTTTACGCAAGAACGTAGGAGTGAGGGGCCCTCCTGCTCACCAGCCCCTGCCCGCTCTAAAATCCCAGACAGACACTTGTTAAGCTCCAACTTCAGACAATTTCGGTTGTTTTCCCCCCGCTGCTCCATGGGGGCTCCTGCTCCAAACTCTCACGCCTCTGCAGCGTCCTGACCGGACCAGGAGCACCCCGCCCCCCCAGATACCACCTGGGATATGAGACTCCGGGCTGGTCTGCACTAAAGCGACGTCAACCCAGCTGTGTCACTCGGGGTGCGAAAAATCCACTCCCCCCATGCAACGTAGTTAAGCCAACCGAGGCCCTGGTTTCAGAGTAACAGCCGTGTTAGTCTGTATCCACAAAAAGAAGAACAGGAGTACTTGTGGCACCTTAGAGACTAAGCTTATGCTCTAATAAATTTGTTAGTCTCTAAGGTGCCACAAGTACTCGAGGCCCTGGTGTAGACAGAATTCCTCCATCCACCTAGCTCCCACTTCTGGGGGTGGTGGATTAACCACGCCCAGGGGAGACCCCTTCCCAGCAGTGTAGGTAGTGTGTGCACCCAAGTATCGCCACTGCATCGCTCGGGGTTGCCAGTGGTGGCCGGCCGTGTTCCTGGCGGTTTCACAGCATGACGTGATCTCTAATTAATCTGTAATTCCTGGAGACTCCAGGACAGTCCTGGAGGGCTGGCAGCACCGGTGCAGCATTTCAAGTGTAGACGACGCTCCTCTGCTTTCCCCAGTGTGTCCTTTTCCTTCCCTGCCTTTTTTCTCCGCTTTCCACCCCTCTCCCTTTCCTCCTGGCTGATAAGAATCTGGCTTCGCTGGCCAAGGCTGCATAGTTCACACGACGAACCGGACCAGAAGCTGGCAGAAGTTTGCGAGGCCCCAAAGCGGCTGATTTCCCAGCCCTGAGGCTGCAGCTGCACGTTCGGCCTTTGCCAGCCTCTAGGTCTGGCCCCTTTTGCGTGGGTTTGTCTCATGTTGCTGCCTAGAAAACAGCAGCAACGCCCACTCCAGCCCGGCTCCGTCAAGTTCCCTCTCGCTCATAGAGTCATGGACAAAGGAGACCCTGTTACCATCTTCCACCCCCCCAGAAAACAACCAAAGACCAAAAAACCCTAATTCAACCCTTTACACTCCAGAGGCTTTCACTGGTTTGTTTCTCTTTCTTTCCTGCAGCGTTAATTAATACAAAGTTTAAAGGCGTGTTAATGGCGTTTGCTGGGGGGCTGGGCAGGGTGAGGTCCCTGCGTATCAACCCCCAAACCTGGTTTAATCGACGTTGACAGTGTCAGGGTCATCTTAGCACCTTTGACCCTTGGGGCTGATTTATTCCAGCTAAATGAATGCAAGACACCCCACCCCCACCCCCATCTGTCTGTCCATGCCCCCATCCCCTTTCTCACTCACACACACTATCTTTCCCCTGACCCGCCGTCCATGCTGGACCCCTCTCGCTGGCTAACCACGCGCTCCCGTCCTCGCGGGAGCAGTGGGACCACCCTCGGGCTGCAGCCGGGTCCATCCCCTGGGACACAACAAAAGCGCTTTGTGCCCACGGCAGCCAAGCGAACGGTTGGCACTGCCCGGCGAAAGGAAGCTGTGGCCGTCCTTGTGCCAGCCAAGCCCGGGCGAGATCACCCCTCGGGGCCCCTGGCACCAGGGCAAGCCTCCTTGGATCCAGCACCTCCTGGCTCTGACCTCGGCACATTCAGCCCCGCAGGGAGGCCCCCCGGATGGGCCACTTGGGGAAGCTTCCACGCCCCCCCCCCACAAAGGTGCCCTGCACCCCAACTCCGCAGTCAGTGTGTAAAACAGACGGTTTATCAGTTCCCCTCCTCCATCCTTTGCCTCTTTCCCGGCCAAACCGCTCCCCTGGCCTCCACCTCTATCTTTGTTCTCCGACGGCTCCTGGCAGCGGATGGGCCTGGCCATCAGTTCCCAGGCTACAGAGTCCGGCTATTGTCTGGGTCCAGAGAGCCAGCCGGTAGTCAGACCTGCCCTCCAGAGGTCTCTGCAATGATCACACCCCCTTGTCCTGCCACCTGTACTTGTGCCACGCATAGGGGAAACTGAGGCACGTACAGTAGTCCTAGAGAACATTAAGGAAATTCCCACCTCGTCACAGCCACTGACCGACATGCCGTCCTGTGCCAGTGAGGACCCACCCACCCGCTAGTACGTTATGTGATGTTTGGACATTCGCAAACACTCGAACGCTTCTTTAATGCTGATCAACAAGCGGGATCGGTCTGTGGGCTGGAGGGACCCCAGAGACACCCAAGGTGCAACCTACGCTGGCCTCCAACCCCCGGGGTTTTGGGTCAGTTCACAAAACTCAAAGCCCACAAACAAAGCTCTTTCAAAGTCTTTGCTGGAAATCCAGCCCCTGATTAAATCAGCCCCCTTCTCCCTTGTCTCCATGATCTAATACAGGGGTCTCAAACTCAAATCACCACGAGGGCCACGTGAGGACTAGTGCATTGGCCCGAGGGCCGTATCACTGACACCCCCCCTCGCTGCTCCTGGCCCCGCCCCCACTCCACTCCTTCCATGAGGCCCCGCCCCTGCCCCGCCTCTTCCCACCTCCTCCTCCAAGCGGTTTTAATAAAATATATACACTCAGTAAAGCCCCCCCACCGCACTGGGCTGCACCACCACTCCCCCCCTGCTCTGCCTCTTCCAGGGGTGGCAGGTTTATAGAAATTTTGGTGGTGCCCAAAACCTGCCCCCCAAACTCCGCCCCCACCTGCCTAAGGCTCTGAGAGGGAGTTTGGATGGGGGAAGGGATGGGAGTGCAGGCTCTGGGATGGAGTTTGGGTGCTGGGTGCAGGCTCCGGGCTGGGGCAGGGGGTGGGGGTGCAGGCTCTGGGATGGAGTTTGGGGATAGGAGGGGGTGCAGGGGTGAGGGCTGTGGGGCTGGGGATGAGGGGCTTGGGGCATTGGAGAGGCTCAGGACGAGGGCAGGGGAAGGGCAGCCTGCCCTGACCCTAGTGCAGGGGGGCACTAGGACCCTACAGCAGCAAGTGATGCCAGAAGGGGGCAGAGCAGAGGGTGAGCTGCAGGCTTGGGGCAGTGAAGGGGCAGCAAGTGAGGCCGGGGGACACTCGGGGGAGGCGCGTGGGGGCGGCAGGCGGGGCGGGGGAGAGACCTGGCCCCAAACATTGGGGAGCAGCGCACAGGGAACTTAGCTGCAACATAAAATACCTCGGGGGAGGGGCGGGGGGGGAGTTTGGCGGCGACAGGAAGTAACTGGGGGGGCACGGGGAGCTTGGCGGGGAAGAGCTCCGCAGGCCGCATGTTTGAGCCCCCTGATCTAATATGACTTTTTGAACGTAATTGCACATCAAATCTCCCTTGAGTGACTGCTCCATGTAGTGGATAACAGCTTACTACTGCTACCGGTTGATGGGAGTTGCTCCTGTTGCTCCAATCTAGGCTGGGATGCGGAAAGGTAAACCCTGCTGGGGTTTAAGAAAAGAGGATCATTTGTATCACAGCAGCTCCTAGAGCCAAGCTCGGGGTCCCCGTTGGGCCGGGGAGCGAGAACAGCTTTGGACCCGGCTTTGTTCGCACTATTGAATTAAGCCAAGTGTCTGAGCAGGAATCTCACGTTGTCTCAGGAACGGAAGGGGTCCTGCCGTGAAGAAACAATGAATAGCATCCAGAGCTGTCCTGTGCCTTGTCGGCCCCGGCTCTCATTGTGTCCTCAGCACAGGTCGGTTCACTTTCATCTGCTGGTTGTTCAGACCGCCGGGACCTGGGCGGGTAGGCAGGGCTAGCAGACCGACAACCTCTACCAGCCCCACAGCGGCCAGGTCTGAGCAGCGTGTTCTGCAGGGGAAGCATAGGCCTCGTCTCCAATCGAGTGACTCGGGGTGAAAACGCTTGTGCACTCACGGTGTAACCCATCCCTGTGCTCTCGGAGCCGGGAGCCTCCCGCCACCTTGTCTAGAAAAATGTTGTGAGTGTCTAAAGTAAACGCTCTTGGCATGCGAGGCAGTGTTGCAAACAGAACACAAGTCTCCTGGTTAATCATGCAGGGGGTTGTTTATTTAAATGAATTGCAAAATTAAGCTCCACAAAAGTCCCAGATAAAGAATAACCAAACCAGCCTGGGAGTCTGCCATGGACAGTCAGAGGCGATGGAAAGAAGCAATTGGACTTTCCTTTGCACCGGGGCGGGTCAAAAGTTGTACTGAAAACGATCCCTTTTTGAATTATTTTGGTAAACTTCTACTTAAAAAATACTATCGATTCCTTTGTCATTGTTGCCTTCTCGCTTCGAGTCCCTGCCCTCCCGTCATCGGACTTTTTTTTAGGTGAAGAAAAGGAGGAAAAAGATCAAGGACTGACAGAGAAGTGAATAGAAAGAAAGAAAGAAAGAAAGAAAGAAAGAAAGAAAGAAAGAAAGAAAAAGTGAAGAACGACTGGCAAAAAATATTGAAATGTCTCTAATAATTTTAGGGGGGGCAGAAATGGGTCTGTTTCCAACCTTGAGCAATTGAAATGGTTCCAAAATTTCCAGCAAAACTGTGTCCCCGTACTTTGGCCGGTTCCAGTCTACACTAGAGAAATTGCACTCCTGAGTGGCTAACACAAATCAAGCGAATATCCTGTGGATCTGAGTCTCCTTCTGCAGTCACACCTTACAGGATCTTGCTTTTAGGCCCACAGACCCTGCCTTCAAACCCCATGGAATAACCCACCCACGGGGCCATCACAGCCACGTCAGTTCAGCTCGCAAGGTGGCAGCTGGGAGACTCCAGCTGGACAAAAATGGCGAGCACGGTATCATCAAATCCGACTTCCCATCAGCCTGCCCCACCCAGGCGATTCTTCACGGCGTGGAGACTTTCCACTGCAATTGGGTGTCTCGTTCTGCGCGCTAGCTCAACCACAAGATATGGGCTGGATGCAGGAACCACTGGGGGAGCTTTTCTAGCTTTCATATCTAGGAATCTAGTCTCAGTGGAACCCTCTAAAGACCAGCCCCGTTTTTGCGCTATGAAGAAATGCCCTTTGAAGGCTGCTAAGCTGAATTGATCTGAGCTCCTGGCAGAGATCTGCCCATTACTGAAGGTGAACTAACGCAGGGTGCAGCGAGATTCCATCTAGCTCCTAAAAGGCTCAGCAACTGGTCACTATCCTCCCCTGCGGCCTCCCCCGTTCTTCAGCGAGGGACCAGGCACATCTCGTACGTGGGGGGCACGTTCCCGAACCCACTCACTTTCGGGCTGATGTCAATGTCCTTTGGGGACAGGAGGGGTTTCAGCGAGAAGCTCTGCAGGACGGTGGTGAAGTACAGGAAGAGCTCCATGCGGGCCATGGCCTCGCCCAGACACACCCGCTTCCCTGCAAAGACACAGACACGGGGGGACCGGATGGAATGGGACTTAGTGCTCTTCACCCTGGCATGCCAAGTCAGTGTCATTGCAAGGGGGAAACTGAGGCACGGAGCGGGGAAAGGGATTCACCCAAGGGCGGTGGCACAGCTGGAAATAGAACCCATGAATCCTGACTCCCAGCCCTACCCCCGCCGCTCTAACCACCAGCCCCCACTCCCCTCCCAGAGCCGGGGAGAGAACCCAGGAGTCCTGGCTCCCAGCCCCCTGCTCTCACCACTAGCCCCCACTCCCCTCCCAGAGCTGGGGAGAGAACCCAGGAGTCCTGGCTCCCAGCACCACCCTGCTCTCACCACTAGCCCCCACCTCCCTCCCAGAGCCGGGGAGAGAACCCAGGAGTCCAGGCTCCCAGCCCCCCCCTGCTCTAACCACTAGCCCCCATTCCCCTCCCAGAGCCGGGGGTAAAACCCAGCCGCCGTGGCTCCCAGAATCTAACCAGTAGATCTCACACCTTGATGACCCGGGAATAGAACCTGGGCCTCCTGAATGTTGTGGACTGGCCCTCACAGCTATTCATGGGCCGTGTTACTAGGTCAGACGATGGAACCGTAGCGTTGCTAGGGCTGGTCAGTGGGAGAGGGGCGGCTCCTCGGCCCAGCCCCGGGATGACTAGCTCCAGAGAGCAGCGGGCGAGCGTTAAAGGCCACGAGGCAGGTTCTGTACCTGAGGAGAACGGCACGAAGGCGTCGTTCTTCTTAAAGCGGCCATTCTCGTCCAGGAAATGCCCCGGGTTGAATTCTTCTGGGTGGCTGAAGTATTTCGCGTCCCGTAGGACAGAGCCCAGTAAGGGGAACACGTTGGTGCCCTGGGGAAATGGAGACGAGAGAGGTAAAAATGAAATACACCTGTATCTCTTCCAACCTCAACCTCCACCCACCCATAGGAGATATCCCGAGAGTGCCCATGAGAGCCGCTAGTCTGGGGATCACGACGGGGCATATTATTTTATCTGAGTAAACGAGACATAAAGACAGGCTGGGATTCCCCCGACCCTGGTGTCCTGAGTCTCTGTAATCACTGCAGTGGTGTTAGCGGTGGGATACATACCCACGCCTCCTTTGGTGAGACTGGAGGGTTCTGTAAAATCTTGACCCACGGCTGACAGTTGGGGCAGTCGGTCCCTTCCTCCGCGGGGCTGTTAAGTCTTGGTTTGGGCGGATCGTTTATTGCTTTGATGCTGTTCTTAGGGGAAGTTTGTGTCGCCAGAAAGGGGGACGGATGTTTGCACCCACTGTCACTTTCTAGTCCCTACGGTTCTGGGGCGGTTCAGACAACCAGGGCTCAGCCCCAAACCACCTTTCCCTTTGCAAAAGCAACCCCTAAATCCGGGAGGTTTTGCGATTTCAACCCTGCCCGTTTGCCCCCCGGCCCCGCACCTTTGGGAGGGTGTACCCCCGGAACTGGGTGTCCCGGATCACGGTGTGCGGCACCCCCATGGGCACGATATCCGTCACCCTCTGAATCTCGTGGATCACCGCATCCGTGTAGGGCATCTTCATCCGGTCCTCGCAGGCGGGGATGCGGTTGCGGCCGATGACATGGTCGATTTCCTGGTGCACCTTTTCTGTGGAGAGGCGGGCAGAGCTCTGCGGGAACCGCGTGGGCACCACAGCCCCCAGGCCATGCGGGAGAGCGGCAGGGCCTCACGGCACGAAAGCCCCACCAATCCCGACGGGGCTGACCTGCGGAACGGCCTGCTGCCACGGGGGACTTCTACTGGCGCTGGGCACTGAAGCAATTAATAGTTTAGAGAAAGAGCCGGGCACAGGGGACGGAGCGGTCGCCAGTTGCCACCAGCGAGATTTCTGGAGCAGCCCAGGGCAGCAGTTGCAGATTTTGGTGGGACTAACAGGGTGCGGGTCAGGGGGGTGTATTTGGGGCAGCGGCAGCTGACCTTGGCTGACGGAGCCCCTGACCTGCAGGTTTATCGGCCATGTCCACGGGTCGGGCGCTAGCAGTCCCTGGAATCCCACTGCAAAGGGCTGGAACGTGTGTGTGCGAGTTTGCGTGTGACCCACACTAACCCGTCGAGCGGCCGGTCCTTTAGCAGAGGCAGTTTTTAGAGAGAGAGAGTTCTACGCAGAGAGAACTCACCAAGGGCCTCATTAGATGCACATTAGTGGGTCTGAACGCCACTGCCCTCTGCAGGGTGGGAATGAACTGCCTATGTGCCATAGCCCCTACACTGCAGTTAATGGAGATTCTCCTTATCAAGTGATAGGGGCCTGGGCAGAAGGATCTGGGTTTCATCCCTGCAGCCGATCACAAAAGCTCCAGGTAGCTCATGGAAACTCGCATCCCACTCACTAAACGATCCAGCCTTTTCCTTCCTTTACCTTCGACTTCCGGGTGCTTCATGAGGAAGAGGAAGCCGTAGCGCAGGGTCGAGCTGACGGTCTCCGTGCCGGCGAAGAACAAGTTGAGCGTGGTGAGCACCAAGTTCTTGGTGTTGAATTCACTGTTGGGGTTTTTCTTTTCCTGGGGGCGACGGACACAGGAAAGGGCGGTGGATCACATCCCTGGATACAGGAGGGTGTCGCCGTGGGCACAACCTGCGCGCTGCCTCCTGACGTGAACCCCTTGGCAGCCCACCAGAGACGCGTCATGGCAAGGAGCAGGGGAGGGCCGGCAGGTCTGTGGAACGCTTACCGGGGGCCGGCAGAGAGCGGGCCAGGCGCATCGGGTCAGCACGGAGCCATAGCTCGCTCTTAGAGATCTCAGAGTGCCGTACGCCGGCGGTAAGCGTCATTAGCCTCATTTTACACATGGGGAAACTGAGGCACGGATTTACCATGGGAGAGCTAGGAATTGAACCTCGGTATCCCTGCTCTGCTGTTACGGTATCAGAGAAGCACCTCCGGCAGGGCCCCACTGCTCGCGAGAGAGTCTCCCTGCCCCTCAGGGCTCAGTCTGACTAGCCGGAGGAAAGAACAGGCGCCCCAGACGACAACTGGGTCTGCTGAGGCCCACGGAGAGGCAGGGACTCATGGTGGCTCAGCTGGGATTTGAACCCAGGTCTCCTGAGTCTCAGTCCGGGGCCATAACCACAAGCTCCCTGTGTTATTGGCAGTCTTTATTATTATCTGCTTTACTGCAGCACCAAGGAGCCCGAATCACGGAGCAGGCCCCCATTGTGCCAGGTGCTGTACGTTTTATTGCTATTAGATGGATTACGGTAGCACCGCGCCAGTCCCGGACCAGGACATTATGGTGTCAGGTGCTGTACGTCATTATTGCTATTAGGTGGATTACGGTAGCACCGCGCCAGTCCCAGACCAGGACGTCATGGTGTCAGGTGCTGTACGTTTTATTGCTATTAGGTGGATTACGGTAGCACCGCCCCAGTCCCAGACCAGGATGTCATGGTGTCAGGTGCTGTACATTTTATTGCTATTAGGTGGATTACGGTAGCACCGCGCCAGTTCCAGACAGGTTGCCAGGTGCCGTACAAACACAGACCAAAGAGAAAGCCCCTGCCCCAATTGCTCCCAAGCCGGAAGGTTTGCAAGCCCCCCCAGCCGGTACCTTTTCCATCTGGATGAGGAAGCAGTCAATGAAATCCCGTGGGGCGTTGGGGTCGAGCGAGGCCTGGTTGATCTTCACCCGCTCGGCGATGAAGGTCTTGAGGTCCTCGATGAGGTGGTAGATGCGGTGGTGGCGCCCGGGCAGGTACTGCATGACGCAGGAGTACATGTCGTAGAGCTGCACGGGGGTAGAAGCCGGGTTCGCCGATTGCCCACAGAGCCAGCTGGGGAGGGGGCAAGTAACCAGCCCCACCCAGACCAGCTCCTGCCTCGCCTCAACTTCCCAACACAGATCATGTCTGCAGCCAGGCCTCCCGCCCTGGCCAGGCTCGTCCCCGGACAGGGCCAGCTGCTCCCACGCCTTTGGGACCTTTAAAGGGACAGCGCATCCTCTGCGGCTTTCTGACAGCTGTGTTGTAGCTTCAGGGATCTGACGTGCGCATTGTCTGACGTTCTGTATGACCGAGACCAAACCACCTCCCCACAGAGCCCGTGATTTCTGTGTTAGCCAGACAGCAGCTTTTCGAAAGACCGCCAGCCGAGCCGTAATGAATCCACCCCCTCCGTAGGGTGGGAATCCTTTGCCCGGCGGTACCTGGGCCCAGGGAGTGCTCATCTCTACGAAGCTTTCATTGATCATGCGCAGCAGGGACAGAAACGTCTTGTCCTCGTAGTCGAAGCGGCTCCCGAAGACGACGGCGCTGATGACGTTGGAGACCGTGCGGCTCAGGAAGAAGATCGGGTCAAAGGGCGAACCTGTCACGGACAAAAGAGGACGCGGCGGACATTCCCCCTCCGCGGTCTTCTACTGCGATTGACCCGCCCACTTGCTGTGACCCCGCCCCTTCTTGGGGTGGCGGCAGCAAGGTCTAGAGTGGCAACTCACACCTCTTGGAGCAATCGTTTCAGGCTCTCTGCAAACTCAGGCAGAAATCACAGCATTGTTTATAGCTGGGTCACCTTTTCAAGCCTCTAGAAACTTCCTTATTATATATATATATGTTCACACACTGAGATTCTGATTCCGCGGGACACCCGGTGCTGGGGGCGTGGGATGCCCCTTAAATTCTAGCAAAAGCATTATGCCAATTGATTAGCGAGTCTTCCGATCCGCCTAGAAACTGAGGCACAAAGCAGGGCCGGGAGCGACACAGAAATGGGGGGCAGAGGCGGGAGTAGAAGCCTTTTATTCCAGGCTCCCAGACCCATGTTCAGGCCACTAGGCAACACTGCCCCTCGGCTACCTAGCGCTACAGCCCAGCTGCAAAGGAGTGAGTCTGTCTGCTCTCCGGAGATAACTCGTTTGCTCGTTGATCGTGGGGCCTAGCACGGGGCGGGGGGTCTCGTGGGACAGGCGCGGGCTGGGGGAATGAGGTAGTGTTGGGCTCCCCTCCTATTTCATATAATCGAAAGGTATTTATATGGGCCCCCATCTTCTCCTAGTGTCTGATCACCTCACCCGCTTCCATCTGCAATGGGCACAACCCCACCCGCCCCAAAGCAGGGCTCTGTATCTGCAGAAGCTGGGTCAATAAAAGATGGCCCCTCCCCCACCTTGTCTCCTTAACGTCTTCTCCTCACCCCCGCCCCCCAAGACAAGGTATTGCTATCACGCCCATTTTACAGCGGGGGAAACTGAGGCACAGCGCCTCCTCCAAGGTCACCTGGGAAGGCTGTGGCAGAGGCAGGAACTGCACCTGGGCTGCTCCCAGCTCAGGCTCCCGCCCTCACCACCGGGCCACGCTCCCTCTGCCACTCCCGTGTGACCGGATGAGTCCCTTCCGCTCGCTCGGTGCCTCGGTTTCCCCTTCTGTAAACTGGGGAGAATCGTCCTGCCCAGGGAGGGTGAGGACCTGGGAGGTGCTCGGTTGCCATGGTGACATCGGCCCTATAAATACCTAGACCAGGAGAAAGGGTGGCTGATAAGGCTGCTGTAAAGCCGCTCCCCGGCCCTGGCCTTGGGCGATACGGGGGGAGGGGGGGGCGCAAACGCACAGACCTCTGGTTTTCCTGAACTCCTCCAGCAGGTACTGGGCCTCCTCCTGGATCCGCTCCTCGATGGATCGCTTCCCCATGCCGAAGTTCCTCAGCGTGGTGAGGGAGAACCGGCGCAGCTGCCGCCACCGCTCCCCGTTGGCCAAAGCCACCCCTGGGAACGGCGGGAGAGAGCCGCGGGAGTCAGCCCTGGGAACGCCCCCGCCGAGCCCCCCATCCCACGGCACTGTGCCCCCTCGCGCCCCCGTGGGGCCAGCCCTGCCTGCCGGGGAGAGCGCCCCCTACTGATTCACCCACCCAGCTCCCTGCAGTGCGTGTAATGTCTCCCATCCGACCGCTGAGCCCCGTAGCAGCAGCCCCCCGCTAAGAGGAGACACTGCCCCCGGGGCACACGTGCTGAGCCCGGCTCCGCCGCTCACCGAAGCCCTTGAAGTTCCGGTCGATGGACGCCAGCTCCCCTCTGCCACTGAACTCCTCCGCGTGGTCCACCAGGGCTTCCTTCACCGCCTCGTGCCCGCACAGCACCACCACCCGCCGCGGGCCCAGGTGCACCGTGAACACCGGGCCGTACTTCTCCCGCAGCTGCAACAGAAATCAGAGCCGAGAGGCCGTGAGAGCACGTGGCACTGCTGGCGCATGGACTGGGGCACTCTCCGGGCGGCGCCGGCACGGGGCCAGATCCTGAGCCGGCGTAACCGACGCGCTCCCCTGGAGTCAGGAGAGCGAGGCTGGTTCATTGCATTCAGTGCCCCCGTTTAGACCAGATCCCCACGGGACCCTGATCCTTGAGCGGCCCCATACACCCCAAACCCCGCCGTGCGAGACCCCTCCACTGCGACGTGCTGGGGGGCGTGTGCAGCCACTTGGCACGGCCGGTCCCGGAGGCTGCAGGAGAACCCAGAAATAGAGGGGAGGGGACTGGCTAGGTTAGCGGGTGTCCCTTTGCCTATCCCCCGCGGTGACCGAGATCAGCCGCACTCCCCATCCCGGCCGCCAGAGCCCTACGCCGAGGCTCCCTGGGGCGCGACTTACCGCCATGAACGACTTGAAAGTCTCGTCCGTCTTCAGCTGCAGCAAGTTGCCGAGGAAGGGCAGAGGGGTCGGCCCCGGGGGCAGCTTCCCTCCCTGGTGCATTTTCTTCCACACCGACAGGAGAAGCAGGCAGGAGAGGCAGAGAGCCAGGAATATGGTCACAGCTCCCCCGAGCTCCATGGCGGGCGCAGGCGGTGAATGGCCACGAGCCAGTGCCAGCTCGGCTGTTATATGCAGGCTGCTCGGTAAGGGGAGACGGTGCCGTTCTTGGCATCCTGAAACTCTACCAGGCAAACAGGGTTTGGTTTCAGAAGTGCCAGGGCACTAATCCGCTTGGGAGATTCCAGGCGGTCACGGGTGGAGGGTGTTAGGCTCCCGTGAGAATCTCTCTTGTGCTTTTCACATGCTCGGCTGCAATGCACCGGGCAGAGTATCAGAAGGACAGCAGGGGCTGTGTTTGTACAGCACCAAGCACGGGGGGGGGGACAGGGTGGCCTAGTGGCCAGCCCACGGACTGCTCTGGGGTCTGTTCTGGGCTTTGCGGCCTGGCATTTTCCAGCCACTTAGCCCTGGCTTTTGCCCGGCTGTGAATGACTCCAGGCCCAGTGGCGTTACGCCAAACGACACCTGCTGAGGATCTGGCCCGGGACGGGCTGAATACGTTGGCCCAACCGAAAGCTGTAGTGCAAATAATCGGACTCTCACAGCATCTTTATTTACTTCTCTATTAGCTTCCGCCTTGTAAGTCCCACGTCAGCCCTCAGCCCGGGTCCCGCCTGGCCCCGTTTTCCCAGGATCGTCCCTTTTCGGAGGTAGCCGTCATAGAATCCTAGAATCTGAGGGTTGGAAGGGTCCTCAGGAGGTCATCTAGTCCAACCCCCTGCTCAAAGCAGGACCAACCCCAACTAAATCATCCCAGCCAGGGCTTTGTCAAGCCGGGCCTTAAAAAACTCCAAGGAAGGAGATTCCACCACCTCCCTAGGGAACCCATTCCAGTGCTTCACCACCCTGCTAGTGAAATAGTGTTTCCTAATATCCAACCTAGACCTCCCCCACTGCAACTTGAGACCATTACTCCTTGTTCTGTCATCTGCCACCACTGAGAACAGCCGAGCTCCATCCTCTTTGGAACCCCCCTTCAGGTAGTTGAAAGCAGCTATCAAATCCCCCCTCACTCTTCTCTTCTGCAGACTAAACAATCCCAGTTCCCTCAGCCTCTCCTCATAAGTCATGTGCTCCAGCCCCCTAATCATTTTTGTTGCCCTCCGCTGGACTCTTTCCAATATTTCCACATCCTTCTTGTAGTGTGGGGCCCAGAACTGGACGCAATACTCCAGATGAGGCCTCGCCAATGCCGAACAGAGGGGAACGATCACGTCCTGGGGAAGTTGTCCAGGTGCCCAGCGGAGGGCTCAGGATCAGCCTGGATGCCCGGGGGTTTTGTACCTTGGAGGTGGCGGCCCGGAGGCCCAGCACAAGGCCAGAAAGCCGAGCACGTGTTGGTCTCTGGGCTGCAGCAGGAACAAGGTGGCAGGTAGGCCAGGCGCTGGCCTCTGCCCAGGGTGTGAATTTCCCCCCGTGGGATTATGTAATAGGGGATCGAGTTCAGGACTTGCATAACTATGAATGTGCCAGTTCTCTCCTCGCCCTTGCGGTGAGCTCCCCTTTTAACCCCTGGCTGTTTACCCATTAAACACTCCCTGCCGATGTGGGAACCACCGTGAACCGAACCGGGTGCCGGCTGCCAAGAGCTTGGCTGGACCTGCCCGGGGAGCCGGTTTGCAGACCAGCCGAACGATGCCTGGGCTGCTGACATCCCCCCTCCCGCCGTGTTTCCATTCCCCTCCCGAGTGTGGGGCAGCACCGGAGGAGGTTGGCAAGATCTCGTAAAAGCGTTCTTCCGAAACACTCCCGCATTCTTCGCATGGCTGCGCCCGGTCCCGCACTTGGGAGGATTCAATAATAACCAGCGTAGCCCCACAGGGAGACAGCGAGAGACCTTGGCAGTGCTAGGACTTACCAACCCTTTGGGAAGGGTGTTATTGTCCCACAAGAAATATTATCCCAGCTGAGATCAGGGCCCCGTTGGGCCAGGCACTGCCCAGACCCCGGCCAAGATCAGGGCCCCATCGCGCTGGGCGCTGCCCAGACCCCAACTGAAATCAGGGCCCCGTCATGCCAGGCACTGCCCAGACCCCGACTGAGATCAGGGCCCCGTCATGCCAGGCACTGCCCAGACCCCGACTGAGATCAGGGCCCCGTCGTGCCAGGCACTGCCCAGACCCCAACTGAAATCAGGGCCCCGTCGTGCCAGGCACTGCCCAGACCCCGGCTGAGATCAGGGCCCCGTCGCGCCGGACGCTGCCCAGACTCCAGTCAAGATCAGGGCCCTGTCGCGCCGGGCGCCGCCCAGACCCCAACCGAGATCGGGGGAGAGGCGGTTAGGGGACAAGGAGCAGGGCGGGTTTAATGGGTCAGGGGTTCTGAAGGGGGCAGTCAGGGGGCGTGAAGTGGGAGGGGGTGGATAGGGGGCGGGGCCCAGGCTGTTTGGGGAGGCACAGCCTTCCCTACCCAGCCCTCCATATAGTTTTGCAACCCCAATGTGGCCCTCGGGCCAAAAAGTGTGCGCCCTCCCTGCTCTAAACACACGAGACGGAATCATTGTCCTGATTTTACAGGTGGGGGTCCTGGGGCCCGGAAAGATGAACTAACTCTCCCAAGGTCACCCAGGGAGTGCGTGGCAGAGACCAGGAATTGCTTGTCCCAGCCCAGCACCTTAACCCCCCCTCTTCAAGACAGCAGGGGAAAGGGATTTGTTCACGCCCATGCAGTGGGTTAGTGGCAGAGCCTGGGAAACCTGCCACTCCGCGGGATCCCGTTCTGTGGAGCAGCCACGCTGCCGGGAGGCTTGGTTGGCTCTTTAAGTCTGCTTCCCACCCAGCCTTCTAGAGAGGCTGGAAAATCCACCGGCCGGATCCCACCGTGGCCCCGGACTGCGATGGAGGAAGGCAGGGCCCCGGTGCATAACACTCTCGAAACTGCTGTTTACCTAGCACAGGGCAGACAGGTTTGCCAGAGCCTCTGCCCAAGGCCAGCCACGCCCCTGGCCCCAGAACAGAAAAGTAAGAAACCCGAGAAAAGATAAAGAAAAGCCACTGAAGACTTGGATTCGCTCTGTGTAAACGAACCCAAGCCGGGTAAGGCGAAAAGACAAACACTGCAGGCGATTAAATAAACACCTATTGACAAAGGGACAAGTTTTGACGGTATTCGGGTGGTGCAGCGCTCCTAAATCCCTTTTGAAAACGAGAATCAGAGTCCTGGAGTTAGATGTTGCCACGCCTAAAACCCTTTCAAAACCTGGGCCACGGGGTCTTGTTTGGTAGCTACTGACAATCTGAAAACACACACCAGCCAGACCCAGCGAGATGGCCGGGCGTGTATGGGGGGGAGAGAGAGATGCGGGGTATGGGGATGGACGGATAGATCGATGCACCCATCCATCCGTCCCCATACCTAGCTATCGACCGATTGATAGATGATAAACTGGGGTTGTGAAAAAGCAAGCGAGCTCACCTATCCATGAAGTGTTCTACAGAGCTTCTGTTGCAACCACCTCATGTTTGTATGGACTTTAATAAGCTCGATGCTGAACTAGTTACCAGCAGCAGAGGGGAAAACCCCCAATGAATAGAAAACAAGGAGAAGAGGTTTTTACCCACGAAAGCTTAGGCCCAAATCAATCTGTTAGTCTTTAAGGTGCCACCCGACTCCTTGTTTTTGCAGATACAGACGAACACGGCTACCCCCCCGATAGAAAATAACGAAGCGTGAAATCAGCTTCCCTTCCCAGGGGGACGTCGGAAGAGTCACTGTCACAAGCCAGGACATTTTCAGGAGCACGTCCAGTAACAGCTGAGAGCCTCATGGCGGGAACGTCTCATTGAGTCCAGCCAGGAGCGTCTGCCTCGGCAAGCGGAAACGGCGGTAAAATCTCCATCCGGGGGGCACACGCCGGGGCTTCCTGCTTTCCAGCCCCAGTGCAAAGCTCTACAGCGCTCTGATCCCTAAGCCGACCCGGGCTCCAGGAGCAGGTTAATGGGTTTGGGTGACATCAGCTGCTAATAATCCCCGGAGCTGTTCTGACAGCGAGGGGCACTCCAGTCCAAAGGTGTCCGGCCAGGCCCGCTTGAAAGGCGTCGGTGGAGACACGGCAGC
Organism: Trachemys scripta elegans; assembly: GCF_013100865.1. Classification (NCBI taxonomy): domain Eukaryota; kingdom Metazoa; phylum Chordata; order Testudines; family Emydidae; genus Trachemys; species Trachemys scripta. The sequence continues at coordinate 7,991,388 of NC_048313.1, forward strand.
GCCGGGCGGGGGTCTCCCGTTGGCGGATTTCAGCCCCCTCCCCGCGAGGTGACGCTGGGTGGAGGGAAGAATTCGTCCCTCCACCTGGCGCTGCTGCACCGGGGCGTAGGCTGGTTCACGACATCGCTCCCGCGTGTGGATTGCGCAGCCCCGTCTGTGTTCACACGAGCTCTCTGCTCCTGGGGCGGAAGGAGACCCTGGCCCTGGCTGTCGTTCTCACTCACGTAGCTCCAAGCAATGCAGTTACATCAGTGCCCCTGGAGATCCCCCCCCACACACACTGCACAAGGACCCTGATCCCACCGCGCTGCTCCCAGCCCCGGGTGCAGAGGGCAAATCCAGGACACAGCCAGAGAGCACTGCACTGTGGTTATTCTCTGCCCCCCAGGGCCCATAGGGGGCGGGGCGGGGGCAGGGCTGTTCTGTGTCCCCCCGGGCCCATAGCGTGAATTAGAGCAGCCCCGAGGCTGCTGTAACTGACTCCAGGGCCGCACAGAGTCTGTAATAGGTAACAGGAGTTTGAAACTACTTTAAACCAAGCGCAGGGACGGGGTAACCGAGAATCAGGCCTGATCTGTTGTTCGTGCTCCTGGCCCCTGTGGTTTCTCAGCCAGGCTGGGGTCCCTGCCTGGGCCTTGTCTCCTGTCTCTGTCAGCGAGGCACCACGCAGAGCTGGTAGAAGGGGGGGATTTTGGCAAAGCCACTCTCCAGCGGCTTGGTGTCGATGTCCTCCGGGGCCATCAGGGGTTTCAGCGTGAAGCTCTGCAGGATGGTGGTGAAGAAGAGGAAGAGCTCCATGCGGGCCAGCGCCTCGCCCAGGCAGATCCTCTTACCTACGAGCGACAAGAGGGAGGGGCGCCGGGGCGGGGAATGAGCCACACGCCTGCTGCATGGCTGCATCAGGTTGGGCAGGCGGGGAGAGGCCGGCTGACGCTGGGAGCAGCAGTGTGGATCGTCAGACCCCCCGTGCACATGCGAATGGGAGTCCTGGCGCTAGGAAGGAAAGGTGGGGGGGGGCGGGAGTCGAGCTCTGCAATCGTCGTTCTGATTCCACAGCGTCTGGTGCATGGAGAGAGAGAGAGTGTGTGTGCGGGGGTAGATAGATAGAGGGGGTGTACGGGGATAGATAGATAGATAGATAGATAGATAGATAGATAGAGGGGGTGTATGGGGATAGATAGATAGATAGATAGAGGGGGTGTGTGGGGATAGATAGAGCAGTATGGATTAGGGGTGCTGTGCAGTGCGTCTGGGGACAGACAGACAGACCGACAGACCGAGGAGTCCGGATTAGGGGCGCTGCCGAGCATCTGAGGACGGACGGACAGACCGACAGACCGAGGAGTCCGGATTAGGGGCGCTGCCGAGCGTCTGGGGACGGACGGACAGACCGACAGACCGAGGAGTCCGGATTAGGGGCGCTGCCGAGCGTCTGGGGACGGACGGACAGACCGACAGACCGAGGAGTCCGGATTAGGCAGCTCACCTGAGGAAAAGGGCACGAAGGCGTCGTTTTTCCGGAACCGCCCCGTCTCCTCCAGGAAGTTCTCGGGGTTGAAGCTTTCGGGGGTTTTGAACTTGCTGGGGTCACGCAAGACGGTGCTGAGCATGGGGTAGATCTCGGTGCCCTGGGAGCAGAGCGCCAGGCGGTCAGAACGAGACGAGCTGGGTGGGTGCCGTTTTCCCCCCCTCCCCCCCGGGCATGCCCACCTCTCTGCCCCGCACACTGGGATCACACGGGAACAGAGCCACTCAGCGGCAGGTCTCGGGTAACTGCCAATGGGCCCAGATCCCCAGATGGAGCCCATTTATACCCATTGAGAATCGGACCCGGACTCCCCCTGCGCCCCCACCCGCTCACCCCTCACCTGGGGGATGGTGTAGCCTCTGAACTGGGTGTCCCGGATCACGATGTGGGGCACGTCCATGGGGATCAGGTCGCTGACTCGCTGGACCTCGTGGATGACGGCGTCGGTGTAGGGCATCTGGCTCCGGTCCTCGATGGCCGGGACGCGGCTCTGGCCGATCACCCGGTCGATCTCCTCGTGCATCTTCCCTGCCAGCGACACCCACAGAGCTTACCCCCCGGCCCGGCGGATCCCGGGAGCCGCTCAGGAGTGGGGAGAGCGGGGACCTGTTGGCTAGGGTGAAATTCACTCCCAGCGCCTAGAGGGCAGAGCACCGGACTGGACACGGAAGACCCAGATTCTCTTTTCGGCTCTGCCGCCGACCTCAGGCCCCGTGCCTCAGTTTCCCCATAATGATACTGATCTCCATCTGCAAATCAATCTGACTCGGGTCAGCGAACACTCAGGACCTGGGTCCTTGGACCCTGCTGGGGGGCTGGGTCAGAGCCCCAGGCCCTCTGTAACTCAGGTCCAAGCCCTGTCATTGTGCAGTGCGGACGCAGCCCGTGTCAGGAGGTCTCCGTGGTGCAGTATGGACAGGTTAGCAGTGCTGGGAGACCCGGGTCAAGCAAACCCAGGCAGATGCTCAAAGACGGGCTTGGAAACGCCAAGCCCACAAGCCAAAGTCCCACAGATCTGGGCTTAGCGCTCAGTGGAGACATACCCTAAATACGGTGCATGGGCCTTTTGCAAATTTCACCCTGGTTTTGACCGTGGAATTCAGTGAATGTTTATGAACTTTCCTTAGTTACCTAGGACCTCTGGGTGTTTCATCAGGAGCAGGAACCCGTATCGCAGGGTGGAGCTGACGGTCTCCGTGCCGGCGAAGAACAAGTTGAGCGTGGTCAGCTCCAAGTTCTTGGTGTTAAATTCGCTCGAAGGGTTTTGCTTTTCCTTGGGGAAAATCAACATACGCTGAAATCTCAGCATGGGGATTTCCACAGCCACGGGAGAGCTGGTCTTAAAAGTACAGATTTGCAAAACGATTCCTGTCTGAACTCTGCAAAATCACTTTGATGCTATTTTGGGGTGCGGGGGGGATCCTGGTATTTGTTATGGGTGAAAATTGCATGACTCATGGGGCCCCTAGTGCTGTGTTTGCTCGAAGATCATCCGAGCCATTCACTCAGCTCCCAGAGCCCCCATACCTTTTCCATTTGGATCAGGAAGCAGTCGATAAAATCCCGGGGGGAATTGGCATCCAGCGTTGCTTGGTTCTGCTTCACTCTCCTCTCAATAAATTTCCTCATGTCTTCCAGTATGTAGTAGATTTTCATGTGAGGGCCAGGGAAGTATTTGAGAAAATCCGCATACATGTCGTAGAACTGGAAAGAGAAGGGACACACAGAGAACGGCTTTTGGTGCATCCCCGGAGCCAGACTGTCAGTCACGCCGGTGTGAATCTGGAGTCACGCCGGTGTGAATCTTGAGTCCCTTCACTGAAGTCTATAGAATCACTCTGGTTTTGCTCTGGTGGCGCAGAACACAGTTATCTGCAGTAACCCACATGCAGTGAAAATACCGACCGTTTCATTTCGAGCAGGACATACCTGTGACCACGGGGTGCTGATCTCTCTAAAGCTTTCGTTCATCATCTGCAGCAAGGACAGGAACTCTTTGTCTTCGTAGTCGAAGCGGTCGCCAAAGACGATGGAGCAGATGACGTTGGAGACGGCCCGGCTCAGGAAGAAGGTCGGGTCAAAAGGTTCCGCTGGCGTAGGGGGGGAGAGAAGGGAAGAGGGGTCGTGCGGTCATTGGGGGATGAGGAGCCGCCAACATGCAGGGAGTTTAGGAGCGGACTTGGATGCTTCATAACAGTTCAAACAGGAATCGTTCCGGGGACTTCTCGGGCCGGTGTTGTGCCCGAGGTCAGACTAGATCTTTGGAGCGGTTCCGCCTCCCCTTGGAATCTGTGACTCCACACAGAGACGCCAGGGGAGGTACAGAGGTGTCCTGTCCTGTATGCTATGCTACACAACCTTTCAATCCAGATCTGTCTGCCCGAGTCGTTCCAGCCCGACATTGCTACGATGCCGTGGGGTGAGCGATCGAGTCCCGCCCCCCCGCGCCGACTAACCCTAGCCCAGCCCTGACAGGGGGTTGTCCCACCTGTTCTTAAAAACCTGCGTGGCGGGGATCCCACAACCTCCTTCGCTCCCCTGCGAGTGAGAAAGTTTTCCCCAATATCTAACCTAGATCTCCCTGGCTGCAGATTAAGCCCATGACGTCTTCTCCGACCTTCAGTGGACATGGAGAGCAGCTGATCCCCATCCTCTTTGTAACAGCCCTGAACAGATTTGAAGACTGTTCTTGGGTCCCCGCCTCCCCCACACCCCTCTGTCGTCTTTTCTCAAGACTAAACATGCCCTGTGGTTGGTTTTTTTAACATCCCTCTGCACATGGAGGAAACTCAAAGTGGGCGACGTTCATCCCTGCGCGGAGAGGCAGCCAGCAGCCCCGCCACCGGGTAAATCCTCACACCAGCGCTCGAGCGGGACTTGGGTGGTGCCCGGGCTGGAGCCGATCCCCGGGGGGTAGGGGGAGCGCCTCTTCGCTGAGTCACCTTTTGTATTTCGAAAGGATTCCAGCAGGAACTGGGCCTCCTCCTGGATCCGCTCCTCGATGCTTTTCTTCCCCATGCCGAAGTTCCGCAGGACGGTGAGGGAGAACCGGCGCAGCTGGCGCCACCGCTCCCCGTTGGCAAAAACCACCCCTGGGGGAGACGAAGGGTTTCAGCCCAGGAAGGAGAACGGCGGTTGAAAGGAGCGAGGGGCTGTGGCTCAGGGAAGGTCCCAGCTCTGGTCCAGTGGCGCAAAATGCACCAACCCTGCTCTTCTGGGGGGTTCAATCGGGCTGGGGGGGCGGTTGCATTGGCTGGTTGGTGCAAAGCTTGCGGTGAATCTGGACACACAATGGCGTGATAGGACCATGCGTGTTTAAAAGGGCACCGCCTCCTCCCCCACCCCCGTGAAACATGCAAAGCTTCACACTCGGGGAGCAGGAACACTTTAGCATGGGGGGGTCTTTGTTCTCCTGATCCCCCGAGCAGTCCTACAGCCTGTCAGCTTGGGATCACCTCAGCAAACGCTGGAAGTGGGCCAGATCCGGAGCTGGCATCATTCCACTGTCTGGATTTGGACCAGCTGGGGATCTGGCCCTTTAAGTCTGGGGAGGTTTATGGCACCTCGCCTGCTCCTCACCAAAGCCGTGAAAGTTCTTCTCGACAGTCGGTATGTGGGCTCTCCCGCTAAACTCCTCGGCCTGGTCCACAAGCGCTTCCTTCACTGCCTCATGCCCGCACAGCACCACGATGGGCTTGGACCCGAAATAGACGGTGAACACCGGGCCGTACTTCTCACTCAGCTGTATGGGAAAGGTGATCAGAGGGGGGTAGGAAATGGGAACCGGTTCCAAGGAAAATGGCGACTTTTTGTCAAAAAAATGAAAAACAACCTTTTTTGGTTTGGGCAACCAAAAATTCCACCCCCCCCCCCCCTCCACCCCCCAAAAAATATCCTGCCAAAACCAGAAACAATTTAGGCTGAAAACAGAAACATTTTTGGCTTCAAATGGGATTTTTTTTTGGCTGAAACCTGAAAAAAGTTTGCCCTGAAAACTGCCAAAAATGGAAAAATTCTTGGCTTAAAATTGACAAACTAAAAAAATTTATATATTTTGGGCCAAAACCTTCTGGAAACCAAAACATTTTTAATTTTCAGCTGAAATTATTTGTTTTCCTGACCCTCCCCCACTCCCCCGGCAATGTTCACACAAAGCCAACTTTTCCACAAACAATTATATGTGGTTGAAAACTCAACTTCCTATTGGAAAATCTTGCCACGAAAATCTTTTTATTCCCCACCCCGTGATTATCCTTTATGATCTGTATTGCAGTGACACCTAAGACCCCGTCTCCTGGACCAGGATCCCACCGCGCCAGGCGCTGTACAAACACAGACAGTGCTATTCTTAGCAGTGAAAGGAGACGTCCATCGGCACCGGCTGTGTGATTGATTTCGTGGCTGCTGAAGCCTCAGAAACACAAACTGAGTTGTCGAGCGGGTAACACGGCAACTGATCAGCAGAGATCTACAGTCATCCCCGGACAGGTGCTCTTTGAGAAATGGAGTCGTGGAGACGAGCATGTGGGGCCGAGATACAACTGATCTGAATACAGAGTGTATTCACAGCCAAGAGACAGACAGAGACAGGCATAGCTGTGGGGATTTAGATAGAAAGACACAGAGAGAGCGCCTGGTATCTATGGTGGCTGGTATGTAACTAGACAGAGAGAGGGCTAGGGGAGTGATTGGCTAGTTAACTAGCTAGAGGGGTGAGCCTGGGGATAGCTACATAGATAGACAGACAGACAGACAGACGGGGTGTATGGGATTAGATAGATAGATAGACATGGGGATGGACAGAGTTAGATGGCAGGGTGTCTGGGGATGGGTAGACGCAGAGTGGGGTGTCTGGGGATGTGTAGATGCAGAGATGGGGTGTCTGGGGATGTGGGGGTGGGTAGACTGCAGAGATGGGGTGTCTGGGGATGGGTAAAGAGAGAGATGGGGTGTAGACAGGTATATATAGGGATAGACAGACAGACTTTCAAATGAAACGGCCTCTCCGAGAGCTGGCTCCTGACCCATTCTCCGGTCAGTCGCCGCCGGTCGCTTGCAGCGGCTCTCGGTGACTCACCTTCTCCAGTGATTTTAGGGTTTCTCCCACCTTCATCTGCAGGAAGTTCCCGATCAGCGGGAGGGGAGTGGGCCCGGGGGGCAGGTTCCTGTAGCGCGACTGCTTTCTCCAGGCGGAGATGACGAGGAGGCAGGACACGTAGATGCCCAGGAAGATGGTGATGGCTCCAGCCAGCTCCATGGTGTGTGGAGTCACTTCCCCGGTGCGGTTAGCCAGCCTGGACTGCCCTCGTATATATTTACTCCAAGTCAGGTTTGGCCCTGCCTCCTGCATTGCATAACGGCCCCGGGCAAACACTTCTCTAATCCATCAGTCACATGCCCACTAATTATCTTCTTGTTTGTCAACATTGTGAAAGCCTCTGGTGCCGGGGAGGTGCGCGTGGACAGATCTCCCCAGCCGATACATGCTTCACCGTAACCCACCAGCGGCTTCTTCCTTCCAGTCGGCAAACAACGCTTGCTTTGAACTTGGCATCTCTTGTTCCGCCCCCCTGGAAAGCGAGGCGAGGAGGGTGCAGGGGCCGGCGCTCGGAGCTGGGGGGGTCTGAAGTATGCCAGGGCGTTCGCTCAGGCCAGCGAGCAGGATGTGCTGTGCCCCGTCCTCCGCTCGCTGCAAACTCACAAAAGTCCAACTCCGCCGGGTACACAGAACTGTCCGATAACGGCCGGGGAAAGCTGAGCACAGCAAGGCCGGTGCCAAGTGGGACGCCCAGGGTAAAAGTGCAGCATGAGGGGCAGTCACGGGTTGCTGTGGCCAGGGCCAAGAGCTGGCAGAACTGGGACAAAAGCCGCTGAAATCTCTCAGGATTCGTTAGTGTGAGTGGGATGAAGCTGCTCCCTTCCCGGACACGGGGTATCCGCAGGTGGCTCGCCGGGGCAGCGTGGACGATCGGGGAGCTGGGGGGTTCATTTAGACTCAGGCACTGTCCAATAACAAGAAGCGGGGTTGCTATCCGGAGATCTCAGCTGGGTTAGTACCAGGGCCCGCACCCCGGGCAAAACCTCGAAACCTTCGATTAAATATACACGGCGGGGCCGGGGCGGGGTTAGAGCCTGGGAATGGCAGGTAGCGACTGAGACTTTTGTTCTAACACCGTCCGGAGTTCCCTCCCCGTGCCGCTGGCGAGAGGGAAAGGGACCCGTTCGGGGGCGACGGGACATCAGCGTCCCACCTTGCACTGAGCTCACACGCTCGGGTCACGGCTCCAGAGCTCGTCCCGCCCACCAGCAGAAGCCGGTCCAATAACAGATATCACCTCGCCTACCTTACCTGTCAATCATATTTGTAGCGCATCTATCTATCCGTTGACGGTTGTTCACTATCTAGCCCCACATCCCCTTTATATCTCCATCTATCCCCACAGACACCCCTCCATCCATCCATCCATCCCTCCCTCCATCAATCCCTCCCTGCCCACAGACACCCCTCCATCCATCCATCCACCCGTCCATCCCTCCCTGCCCACAGACACCCCTCCATCCATCCATCCCTCCCTCCATCCATCCATCCCTCCCTGCCCATAGACACCCCTCCATCCACCCGTCCATCTCTCCCTGCCCATAGACACCCCGGGACACTGAGCCAGAAAGGCTTAATGACCCAACCTCCTCCTTTCAGGAGCTACGAAGGAAGGAGGTGAATGGGAATCAGGGCTATTCTTTGGCCGTGGCTAGCAGCGCTGTGTTCGAGCGGCGAGAGTTTGCAGTGGGGACTCGTACGGCGGGAGAACTGGAAGAAGACAGTGAGTGTAGCAGTCTCTGTTTACGTAGATCTTGTTCGAGGTTAACACTGGCACCAGCCGGCTCCTGTCTGTCCCTGCGTTCTAGTCACTCAAAGAGGAAACGGGAACATGAACCAAAAAGAAACAGTATAATTGTCCCAGTCTAGCTCAAGGGCCAAGAGCTGGGATCTGGCCCCATTGGCCCCAGTGGAACTACGGCCCATTCATACCAGCTGGGATCTGGCCCCATTGACCCCAGTGGTGCCACGGCCCATTCACACCAGCTGGGATCTGGCCCCATTGACCCCAGTGGTACCATGGCCCATTCAAACCAGCTGGGATCTGGCCCCATTGACCCCAGTGGTGCCACGGCCCATTCACACCAGCTGGGATCTGGCCCCATTGACCCCAGTGGTACCATGGCCCATTCACACCAGCTGGGATCTGGCCCCATTGACCCCAGTGGTGCCACGGCCCATTCACACCAGCTGGGATCTGGCCCCATTGACCCCAGTGGTACCATGGCCCATTCACACCAGCTGGGATCTGGCCCCATTGACCCCAGTGGTGCCACGGCCCATTCACACCAGCTGGGATCTGGCCCCATTGACCCCAGTGGAGCTACAGCCCATTCACACCAGCTGGGATCTGGCCCCATTGACCCCAGTGGTGCCACGGCCCATTCACACCAGCTGGGATCTGGCCCCATTGACTCCAGTGGAGCTACGGCCCATTCACTCCAGCTGGGATCTGGCCCCAAAATTCTGCTCATTCATCCTTGTAACCTCAGGATCATGGCAATCTGTATTGCTTTTCCCCCCTCTCTGTTTTTCTTTATTTTGTTTTGTTTTGCTAGTCGATTCACCATGAACCTCCCTCTTATCAACAAGCGGATTGCACATTAAGTCCATCGGTTACTAGATGATTAAAGACCGGGAATGAACTTGGCTGACACATAAGGAGCGTGCAACTCCAGCACTGCATTACGCTCAATTCGATTTCAATGAGGTCTGTTCCGTGTAAAGCCGGCTCGCGCCCTAGGAATGCAGCAGCGCCCAGTCTGATCTGGAGCAGGGCAGCGTATTAGGGTCAGTTGGCGGAGCTCCGTTGTAAAGTGACCCTCATTCACACCAGCTGGGATCTGGCCTCATAGACCCCAATGGGAACCACGGCCCATTCGGACCAGCTGGGATCTGGCCCAACTGACCCCAATGGGAACCACGGCCCATTCACACCAGCTGGGATCTGGCCCCATTGATCCCAGGCGGGATCCTTTGGGGGCAAAGCCGTGCCAGGCGCTGTGCGTGTCTGTGCCAACCCGGTCTGCTCCTAAGCTCTGTTCCTTCACAGCCCTCGATCACGCCTGCCACTGTGTGAGCCTCTGCCCCCTCCCCCCGACCCCTGCCAGGCTCCCGCCCTGCGGCTGAAATCCGTGTGGAAACGGAGGCTGGTGCAGGACTTGGTAGGCTAGCAATGCAGCCAATGGGCTTGTTAAGCAGCGTATTACACCAGGGCTTTACAAGCTGTGATGCTGTGGAAAGCCCCAGCCGGATCTCCCTCCTATTCTACGACAGGGGCTAGTGGTGAGAGCAGGGGGGCTGGGAGCCAGGACTCCTGGGTTCTATCCCTGGCTCGGGGAGGGGAGTGGGGGGCTAGTGTTTAGAGCAGGGGGCTGGGAGCCAGGACTCCTGGGTTCTATCCTCGGGGAGGGGAGTGGGAGCTAGTGGTTAGAGCAGGGGGGCTGGGAGCCAGGACTCCTGGGTTCTATCCCTGGCTCGGGGAGGGGAGTGGGGGCTGGTGGTTAGAGCAGGGGGCTGGGAGCCAGGACTCCTGGGTTCTATCCTCGGGGAGGGGAGTGGGGTGTAGGGGGTTAGAGCAGGGGGGCTGGGAGCCAGGACTCCTGGGTTCTGTGCCAGCTGTGTGCGATGGATGAGGGCAGTTGTTTGCATTTTTTCTGCTGTGTCATTCCCCCATTTTCCAGAGCCAAGGACCCGCTGTAGACTCTGTCCTTGCTCGGGCGGAGAGGAGCTCACAGCCAGCGGCTGAGCCAAGCCCCAGCCCCCACTGAGGAGAGGAGAAGCAGCGAAGTGGTAGAACCTGATCTACCCCCCCAGGGACACCAGCAACGGCTCCCCTCCCCCCCCCCAGGTCACCGCAAGGTTGTGTGCACAGCAGCCATACAACCGCTCCCCTGTCTGTTTGCACCGGGGCGAGCGGTGGGCGTGCAAGGCGAGTGTGCACCGGCGTGTGCTGTAACACTGCCCCAGTCCCCCCTGCACGGTCCCCATCTGCTGTGAGAATCACGGGCTCCGTGGAGCTCTTCGCCAGGCCCGGGGAAGGTGCTCGGCGCGTCCCAGTGCCAGGTCCACGCTGCCACGTTGTGCCAGCTCCTGCGTGCTGCTGTTCTCGGAGCACCCGCGCGGGCGGGGCAATCACCAGGCCAGCAGCCCTCCAGGCTTTCTGTGAGGACGGAGCCCGGGCTCGGGTCGGTGGCCAAGGTGCTCGGCCAGGTTTATTGTCAGCAAAGCACGGTCCTAGCGCCTCTCTGATGGGTCACACGTCTGCCCGGGACAGTGGCAAAGGCTCCGTCGGACACCAGGGGCCCGTCCCCTACAGAGATGCCCCTCCTAGGACCTCTCCTTTCGTGCACTGATACAAACACGCTCCAGGCATTCCTGGTTACCACCTTTCTCCTCCCACCTGCTGTTGGAACAAAACACCGTCCTCTATCATCCTGTCAATGGCTCCTTATCTCAGGAGGGGTCGGGCAGTTCTGGTGCAATCGCCTAGGAATCTGTGTACAGAGCTACTGGAGAGATCTGGGGTTTTTTGCACCCAGCGGGTATCCTCGGCTTCCTGGACTGCATTGCTCTTCTGCCAAGCCCTGCTCTGGTTCCCAGCCTGTGGTTATGCCCAGGGCTCCAGCAAGGCCTACACGATAGACCCAGAGCAAACGCTTTGCACAAGATGACTCAGGCCGAAGCGGGGTTGGTGGGTTACGGAGCGCGGCAGAGAACCGTCAGTCCAGTGCGTCTCTTCAGGCTTGGATCTTTGGGGCCGAGCGCAGTGCTGAACCGACGCTCACGGGCGCGTCTCGTGAAGGTGTCGGGCAGGTTTCCTGGGAGGCCGAGGCCGGGGAGGTCAGAGCTGGGGGGTTTCTGTCTGTTCTCGCTTTCCTGCGGGAGTTCATTCGGGCGTGCAGGGACTGTGTCCCTTCCCCCTCCCTGGCTGTCCTGTGCCCGGTCTCAGCCGAGCTCCACAGACACTGCCGCACTGCTAACGAGGAATAGCCATCGACGAGTGCAGCCCTGTTCCGACTGGTTCTTCAGCTGCGTGAAGTGAGCGATCCAGACGCAGACACTAGACACTGACCCATGCAGAGCAAGTGGAGACCCAGTGGTGACAGGGCCAATTCCATCAGGGTGGATGTGGTCCACTCCCAGTAATAGAGGAGGAGGTGTCAATTCCGGGAGAGGCCACTCCCAGTCCCTGTTCAAGCCCCAATTAATGGTGTTAAATTTGCAAATGAATGTTAGTTCTGCTGTTTCTTTTCGAAGTTTGTTTCTGAAGTTTTTTTGTTCAAGTCTGGCTACTTTTAAATCTGTTATCGAATGTCCAGGGAGAGTGAAGTGTTCTCCTACTGGCTTTTGTATGGTACCATTCCCCATGTCTGATTTCAAGTATCAGGGGGTAGCCGTGTTAGTCTGTATCTACAAAAACAACAAGGAGTCTGGTGACACCTTAAAGACTAACAGATTTATTTGGGCATAAGCTTTCGTGAGTAAAAACCTCACTTCTTCGCATCCGAAGAAGTGAGGTTTTCACTCACGAAAGCTTATGCCCAAATAAATCTGTTAGTCTTTAAGGTGCCACCAGAATCCTTGTTGTTCATGTCTGATTTGTGTCCATTTATTCCTTTACGTAGGGACTGTCCGGTTTGGCCAATGGACATGGCAGAGGGGCATTGCTGGCACATGAACAAAATGTACTTGAACATTTTGCTGGCTGGTTCGGGGTGACAGATCAGGGAGGGTTTGAAGGCCGGGGGGAAGGACCGGTGACCCCCATTGTACGAGGAAGGAGCACCGGGGCTGAATGCAGCAGGCCCTGCTTGGGATGGGGGGTCACCTCACTGGCTACATGGGGGGTTCCCCGAGGGCTGGGTTACGTGGCGGGACATGAGAACGGGCTGTCCCGCGAGCGGCGGTGGCCAGCGGGGGCTGAGAGCCAGTTGCATTGTTCAATCCCCCGGGAACACACCTCAACTCTGCATCTTCGCTAACCGGCTGACTGGGGTGCAGGGAAGGGGGGTGGCGTGTTAAAGGGACAGTCCTTCCTTTCCCCTTTCTTTGCTGCACACAGACTCCGTGCTCGCGAGTGGGGAAGTCCTGCCTCCTAGAGCAGCCTAGGGAGAGCGGGAGGTTTTCCCAGGTGACGGGGTCAGGGCTGTTGTTAAGAGCAAACCCTCAGGACTGACCCCAGCCTTGGCTGGCGGCTCCACCTGGCAGAAGGGTCCCACGAGTCAGAATGAAACAGACGCAATCCCATAGGCTTGTGTACAATGCACAGCCCCCACCCCCCGCACACACGGTGCTCCCTGCGGGAGAAGCAGAGAGAGAAAGAACCACGCGGACAGATGTCAGTCGTGTGCCTTAACGCACAGCTGGCGATGAGGATGCCTGGTTTCGTACGGTTAGTATTACAGGTGTTATGGCCGCATCTTGAGGCCCCAACCGGGATCAAGGCCCCGTCGGGCCGGGCGCCGCCCAGACCCTGGCCGAGATCAGGGGCTTCACAAATGGGGAAACTGAGGCATGGAGAGGCAGGTGCTTGCCCAAGGTCTCATAGGGACTCTGTGGCAGAGAAGAAATGAAGCCAGATCCCCCGAGTCTCAGCCTGGGGCTTTCACCACAAGACCTTCCCCTCAGTCCCCTTATCGGGGGAATGGACGACCCAAAGCCGTATCCTGGCTGGATCGCCCAGCGGTTGAGTCCTCCAAGCACCCACCATGGCTTTGGTCTGATCCAAACCCGCTCTCGGCTGCGCCCATGTTTGAACAACGCCAGCAGCCCCAGATAAGAACCGTATGCACCCGATGCAAGTTACAACCCCTCCTGGGTAAATACCGCCCAGCCGGCCTGAAACCAGCCAGTATAAAGCCTGGGATCCCCGGGCTGCCGGGACGCCTCTGCCGAGCAGCTCGGCTGCTTCTCGTAGATCCTACAGCCAGAGCGGGATTATTTTGATCATCCAGTCGGAGTTCCCGCAGAACGCGGACCAGAGACCTCTCTGGCTGACGTCCGTGACACACAGCCGCAGGACCCGATGGGGGGCGGATACATAACCACTCTTCTGCTGCTGCTCTGTATTTCCGGCCTGATCTACCTCCTTGTGCGCAGACCAAGGTCCCGAGGAAGCCACCTTCCCCCCGGCCCCACTCCCCTGCCTTTCCTGGGCAACGCACTACAGCTGAAAGCTGAGGGGATGGTGAATTCGCTCAGGGAGGTAGGTCCCGTCTGCCTGCATCCCGTGTTTGCTCTTCCCAGGGAGCGGTTAGGAGCCTGCTACTGGAATCCTAGCATCCTTCACCGCCACCGGGAACCGTTCCCGCACGAGGATAAGGGTTTGCTGCGGTCTCCTCGGCTCAAATTCTCTCCCCTGTGCTGCTGGGCGGCATGGCCTCTTGATTTATCCCCCCCCCCTTATTACGTAGGCCTGGGAGCCCCAAACAACGCTCATGACCCCGGTGCGCTAGGTGCTGTACGTCCATATAGCGCGGAACACCGGGCGATGGATGCAGTCTGCCCCAGAGGTCACCGCATCTCAGCTTTGTGCGCTGTTGCACAGGCGCGGGTGTGAGGCGTGGGCGGATATTTGGGGCCAAGGAGAGTTTAGGGGCTGGGTGGGGTGAGCGAGCGAGGGGGAGGACACGGGGCGGTGGCTTGTATAGATAAATAACCGTGAAAGGATTTTTGCATGGTTCACCAGCCGAGCCGGGCGGTGGCTGCACGAACAGCATGTCAGCGAGAAAGCCGATCGATACGCTCAGCGACTGCAAACCAGGGGCGTCACTTCAGAAAAATGCGGAGGGGCCGGGCGGGAATTTGTGTCGGCGTGTAGCACTTGACATGGGATTCGATTATAGCCTGCAAAGTCTGGCCAAGGAAGAGGGCAAAACCCAGCGCGTGCAGGCCTATGAAAAACTGGGCATGGGGGCAAAGCAAGGTCCGGGAGGGGGGCAACTGCCCCCCTGCCCCATAGCAAATCACGCCCCTGAAACAGACTAGCGCCTGGAGACGGATTCAGCTCTCAATTCCGCACCCGCCCTGGTTTCTACTGCAGCTCCGGGACAAATACGGCCCAGTCTTCACGGTTCATCTGGGCCCCCGGCGGGTCGTGGTCCTGTGGGGGTACGAGGCCGTGAAGGAGGCCCTCGAGGATCGAGCCAACGAGTTCAGCGGGAGAGGGAGGCTGGCGGCCTTCGAGGAAGTTGTCCAGGGGTTTGGTGAGTTCTGCAGGCCACATATAAGGCGTGTGGTCTGATGGCTGGGAGCCAGGACTCCTGGGTTCTCTCCCCAGCTCTGGGAAGGGGGTAGGGTCTGGGGAGTAGAGTGGGGGGGAGGGGGGTCAGGACTGCTGGGTTCCATTCCCAGCTCTGGGAGGGGAGTGGGGTCTAGTGGTTAGAGCAGGGGACCTGGGAGCCAGGACTCCTGGGTTCTGTCCCTGGTTCTGCCACTGACTCAGTGAGCCAGCTTGGGCAAGTCCACCGCTGTCTTCTTTCCCCCAGCTACAGACCCACACGCACGGCACACCTTGGCGGGGTTCTCACCAGCGCTCTGCACAGGCAGTGCTGCCCACACCCCTCCAGGCTGGCCAGTCACTGCGCTCCCGGTTCCCTTTCCTGTGCCCTTGACGGGACGCTTCGCACAACCCTCCGATCCCCAGGGCTGCTCTTCGCCAACGGGGAGCGGTGGCGGCAGCTGCGCCGGTTCTCCCTCGCCGCGCTGCAGGACTTCGGCCCGGGGCAGCGGAGCGTGGAGGAGCGGATCCAGGAGGAGGCCCAGCGCCTGGTGGAGGAGTTCAGGAAAACCAAGGGTGCGTCTATTTCTGGGTTCCTCTGTCCGGCCGGGTTGGGGAGCAGCTGCAGGCGTTCCCCGTTCATGCCCTGCCCTGTGCCCCTTCCGGCTGGAAGCCGTCAGACGTTCTGGTACCAAAGCTGCTGGACGAGCTGTATGTCCCATCCCCTCTTCTCCTTCCAGGTTCGCCCTTCGACCCCACCTTCTTCCTGAGCCGCTCGGCCTCCAGCGTCATCTGCTCCATCGTCTTCGGCCAGCGCTTCAATTACGCGGACGAGAGCTTCCTCGACTTGCTGGCCAAGACTAACCAGGTCTTCGTGCGGCTGAGCTCCACCTGGGGACAGGTGAGCGGCCCAGAAGCCAGGGATAGGACCCAGAGTTCCCAGACACCCCCTGGAGGAGGATCCCCAGGGGGCCACCCCGGCCCCCTTTATCCTGCAGGAGTGGGGCAGAGAAGCCTGAGAATCAGCCCCACAGACTCCTAGACGTGGGGCTGGAAGGGACCTCAAGAGATCACCGAGTCCATCTCCCTACGCTCAGGCAGGACCAAGTCAACCTAGATCGATCCCGACGGGCGTCTCCCCAACTCGTTGTTAAAAACCTCCAGCGTCGGGGATTCCACAGCCCCCTATGTCACCTGTTCTCAACTCCCCGGAGAGTTGGAAAGGTTTTCCTAATCTCTAACCGAAAACTCCCTTGCTGCAGATCAAGCCCTTCTTTCCCTACCCTCAGTGTATCACTGGCCTCTTTCATAGAGTCATAGGGTTAGAAGGGACTGCAAGCCTGGGGGGCGATGGCCCCATCCCTTTTAAATAAGGGCGAGCGATGGGGGGGAGGGGCAGAGACGAGCGAGTGGGGGCGGGGTCTGGAGGGGGGAAGAGGCGGTGTGGGAGAATGAGAGGAAACAGGAAATACACAAGGAGATCAGACTAGAGAGTAATCTTCTGGCCTTGAAACCTCTGAAACGCTGGCGCTCGAGAGAAGCCGAGTTTGGACTGTCACACGTGCATCCCCCTGGTTTTCTCTGCCCTATATATTATGTTCACGACACACCAACAGAGAGGTTGGATAAAAACATCAAACACTCTTGGGGGAAGGTTGCAATGTAACCCTGTTTTGGAGAATTTGGAACGATAAGACATGAGAACCCAGAAACAGAGAGAGACAAAACAGGCTGCTCTTCAAGCACCGAGGCACAGCTCCCCCCACCCTCTCCAGGCTGTCTGTGATTAGTCACTTCCCTGTAGAGCCACATGCCTGCCAGCAGGACTAGGAAACCCCGGAGCATTTAAAGCTGCCCCATTTTAACACCGTTTTCCATACCCCACTCTACAGCTCTACGAGATGTTTTCCTGGGTCATGCGCTTCCTTCCGGGAGCCCACAAACAGATCTTCCGAGACCTGGAGGACATCAACAGCTTCATCTTGGAGAGGATCAAAGCGAAGCAGGCATCTCTGGACCGTGAGAACCCGCGGGATTTCATCGACTGCTTCCTCCTCCAGATGGAAAAGGTCTGGACAGAGAGAAGCTAAGACGGACGGATGAGCCCCGGTGTCCTTTGTTTCACACGTACGGTTCAGGCATCGCCACGTACTTCAGGGAACCAAAGCAAGTTTTTAAACTCCCCTTTGTCCTGATGCCCACAAAACACCTGACCACTGTTCTGCCGCTTGTGTGCTGGAACCGCGGCCTATCACGCTGGCCCGCATGGCCTCGGGGTTCCCTGTGTCCCCGGTGTGCTCTCTTGCCTGATCCTGAGATCTGAAGCTCTTTGGACAGCACATTTTTGTTCTGTCTTTGTTCACCACTGAGCACAATGGGGCCTGACCCACGACTAGGGCTTGCTAGCACTATGGTAACACAAGTGAATAATTCATTAGTAAATCTCTGAGTCCATCCACGATACCTTAGCGCTTCCATGACCGCTGAGTGCTTCCATGGAAACCTACAATCTCCACGGTCTTAGTGCCTCCATGGAAACCTAGAATCTCCATGGTCTCTTAGTGCCGCCATGGAAACCTAGAATCTCTATGGAAACCTAGAATCTCCACGGTCTCTTAGTGCTGCCATGGAAACCTAGAATCTCTATGGAAACCTAGAATCTCCATGGTCTCTTAGTGCCGTCATGGAAACCTAGAATCTCTATGGAAACCTAGAATCTCCATGGTCTCTTAGTGCCGCCATGGATACCTAGAATCTCCATGGTCTCTTAGTGCCGCCATGGAAACCTAGAATCTCCACGGTCTCTTAGTGCTGCCATGGAAACCTAGAATCTCCATGGAAACCTAGACTCTCCATGGTCTCGTAGAGCTGATGTGGGTACTGTAACCCGCTCGGGCTCAGACACCCAGCTTTAGGGATGCAAACCTTGATCTGAACCAAAAACGTTTCTTGTGGTTAACAACTACTATTAGGGCAGTAAATAGGCAAAATAAATCAATAACTATAATGATCAGTTACCTTCTTCTGGGGCATAGGCGGGTCGGGATGGATTGTTCCTACAACGCTCCAAATACCCCTTTATATTTTAGCACATATGTACCCCCCCCACACACGTATTCATTATCCTTCTCCCCGTCGCCATTAAGCGTTATATATCTTCCAATCAGCATGAAACCCGGCGACGCCCACACAGCATACATCACACCCATCTACGAGATTAGCCATTTCACTGATTAATTATCAGCACACCCACAACCCAGAGAGAGCCACCACGTCACGGATTGGCTGCTTGGTGCAGGGTTATTTTTCCCTTCTCTGCTTTCCTGTTCTTGTCCTTCATGGCACTTTCTTGTTTATCTCAACTTCTTCTGGCCCCGGCCTGGAAGGGCCCCTCGTATAAACACACCAGCATCAGTTATTTAGCAAGCAACTCACTCTGTTTTTCCTCGGGTCCCTCCTGTGGTGTTAACAGACATTTATTTCCCCTCCTAGCCCATAAACAAGTCCCTGTGGAAATACTCATCAAACCTTAAGACACACGGTGACTTCCCGCAGGCTTGGGCCTGACCATTATTGTTCCTACGTAACCCATACATTTCAGCTCTCCAACAGGGCCTCCGTAGTCACCTAGACTCTCCTTGGTCCCTTATTGCCTCCATGGTAACCTGGCAACACCGTGGTAACCTGGCAACTCCATGGTAACCTGGCACCTTGTGGCATCCAAGGGGCTGGGGGCATCAGCTCAGTCTCTCACCCCACCTGTCAAATGAGTGTTCAAAGGGGCAGCGGCCTATGGGGTTGGGGATGGATCCAAAGGCCACTGAACTCCATGGAGCTATGCTGACTTGCATCAGTTGAGGATCTGTCCCTACCCGGTGATAACCCATGTATCCGCCTCTGCTTTCCAAGGAAATTCTGAACCCTGCCACGGAATTCCACCTCAGGAACTTGGTCCTGACAGCATTCAACCTGTTCTTCGTTGGCACCGAGCTCGTCAGCTCCACCCTGCGCTACGGACTCCTGGTCCTGCTGAAACACCCGGAGGTAGAAGGTAATTGAGTGGGCGGGGAGCTGGTAATTAGATTGCAAGCTTGGAATAAATAGGCCAGATCCCCAGCTAGCGTCAACGGGCCTCCCTCCCTTGACTCCGGTGGAGCTGAGAATCCCACCTGAGTGGGTGGTAACTTTTGGCCCCATCTGGAGTATTCCGACGTGGAAGAAGTTTGATGGTTCTCAGCCCCGTTCCCCTTACCCACACGTTAGCATCCTCCACCCTTCTCAAGGGGCCCTGCGGGTCATACCTTGGCCAGGAGCTAGAGAGCCAGAAAGAACCGCAGGGTCTGTCTGCTCCAGCATCCTGAGCAGACAATCCCCCGTGTCGTCACCCCGCTCTTCTCCGCGGTGAGGGACCCAATGGGTGTCACTGGCTGGCTGACCCCCGGAGGTACACGCTGGGCTGCGTTATCCTGGCTTCTCTGAACGTGGGGGCCGTGCCCCTCACCCCAGGGGCGTCAGATCTGCAGCTGGTGTACCTCGTCTCTGCTGACCTCCCCGGAGCCACCCCGATGCACATGTCCTCTCTGGACCGAAGCTGCCTGGCCAGTGGGGTGACCCTCGAGACCACCCTGCAGGCCCCGGGCTGTGCTACATAGCAGGCTCTTGGACCGGCCAGGACCAAAGCCCTTCCATTCCCCGGCCCACGATGGGGCGTCCTGGCATCTCCAGCCGTGCCATGTTCTATGTCCCGCTCGCCTCTCTCTAGAGAAGATGACCCAGGAGATCGACCGGGTGATCGGGCGTAGCCGCATGCCGGCGGTGGAGGACCGGAGCCGCATGCCCTACACCGACGCCGTCATTCACGAGATCCAGAGGTTCAGCGACGTTATTCCCATGAACCTCCCGCACGCCCTGACCCGGGACACCCACTTCAGGGGATACGCCATTCCCAAGGTAACAGCTCGCGATTCCCTTCCCCCCTCCGCGCCCCCCGAATGTCAGCCTGGAGTAACTCCACTGGAGCCAGCGTTACACTAATCTCAATCCGGGGTAAGCAAGCGGAGTTGTCGCCAATCACGTCATGCAAAGCAAGATTGGGATCATTAGACCCATTTTGCAGAGAGGGAGACTGAGTCAGGGGCCGCTCCAGGGATAGAACCCAGGAGTCCTGAGTCCTCATCCCATCCCCCCCCGCTCTACCCATTGCCTCTGCTCCTCTCTGCTGCCAGGGCACGGAGGTGTTCCCAGTGTTGAGCTCCGTCCTGCGGGACCCCAGCCGCTTCAGGGACCCTGAGAGATTCGACCCCGGGCGCTTCCTTGACGAGCAGGGTCGCCTCAAGGCGAACGAGGCCTTCATGCCGTTCTCCACAGGTACAGAGCTGGGAGGGCGAAGGGGACGTCGCACGAGCCCGGCGGCCCCCAGCTGCAGCTTCTGAGATACGGGAAAGGCGCCCCTCGTGGGCAGATATAGAATAACAAACTTCCTTCTAACCCATTTCAGTTACAGGTTAGCTTAGCTGATGCAGGAAGGTTCGTATTCAGTTCCCATAGCAGTAAGAAAGTGGGACTCCCATCGTGTCGGGCACTGCCCAGACCCCGACCGAGATCAGGGCCCCGTCACGCCGGGCGCTGCCCAGACCCCGACCAAGATCAGGGCCCCGTCATGCCGGGCCCTGCCCAGACCCCGACCGAGATCAGGGCCCCGTCGTGCCGGGCGCTGCCCAGACCCCAACCGAAATCAGGGCCCCGTCGTGCCGGGCGCTGCCCAGACCCCAACCGAGATCAGGGCCCCGTCGCGCCGGGCGCCGCCCAGACCCCGACCGAAATCAGGGCCCCGTCGTGCCGGGCGCTGCCCAGACCCTGGCTGAGATCAGGGCCCTGTCGCGCTGGTCGCCGCCCAGACCCCAGCCGAGATCAGGGCCCTGTCGCGCTGGTCGCCGCCCAGACCCCAGCCGAGATCAGGGACGTGCTTAGCTGCCTCACGCAGGGGGCTGGATTTTTCCCGCCCCCGAGCGCCGGAGCTGGGTCGGTCTCATTGTCCAGCGCAGACCAGCCCGAAGTTACGAACACACCTTACTTTCTGTCTGAGGCCATGCCGCAAAGCCAGGAGCAGAACCCCGCTCTCCTTGCCTCCTCAGGCTGTGGCTCCCTTCGCTTACCCCGCTGGGTCTCCGCCGGTTCCCTGCCAGGCTCCGCTCCCCACCTGCAACCTGGGAGGGCGAGGTGGTAGCGATTTGCTATAAAGATAGCCAGGGTGGGGCGTGGTTAATTTCACCCCTCGCTTTCCTAGGGAAGCGAAGCTGCGTGGGCCAGGAGTGGGCCAGAATGGAGCTGTTCATCTTCCTGACCGCCATCCTGCAGAACTTCACCCTAAAGTCCCCCGTCCCCCCGCGAGACATCGACCTCACGCCGCGCGGCAGCGGCTTTGCCCACGTACCTCCCTGCTACCAGCTCTGCGCGGTGCCGCGCGGCGGAGGGAGCCACGCGGAGGAGGAGCCGCCCAAAGATCGTCCGCAGGGGACAGCGGGGGCCTCGAAAGGGCCAAACCCAGCAACGTAAAGACAGACTCGCCGCTTCTTGGACTTGAGTTGCTGGCCAAAATGCAGGGCCTGGGGGGCTGTTCCCGCGGGGAGGAGCAGTGGGAGAGAGGAATCCGCTCCTTCTTCGATGCTCCGTTTATTTGCAAAGTACCAAGCCCCGTCTCCCCGAACACAGGAGGAATCAAACAACGGGGGGGGGAGGACACGTTTCTTCGCTCAGGGTTACAGCTCTCCCCTTCCCCGGGGTGCCACCCCGTTCCATCCAGGGTCCCCCCCGTTCCAGCCCCAAGACTGGAGACGCTCTGTCCCCCTGCCACAGCCCCAGGCCACAGCGGGGAGTGAGAGCACCTCCAGTCCCAGGGCCGCAGCGGGGGGCCGGGTGCTGGGGCTTCCTCTGCCGGGGACAGGGCCGGGGGGCGCCGGGGGCTTCCCTCACTGCCGTGCCTGCCCGGCGCTGCCTCTGGGGACCAGGGTCAGGGCCTGGGGGCTTTCCCTGCTCAGCCAGGGCTCTGGCCCCCCAAATGGCCGGGGCCCCCAGGGGCCCCAGAGGCCCAGTGGCTTATCCGCCTTTGCTTCCCCCCATCCACTAGGCCAGCAACCCTACCAAAGAAGCAAATTAGACAGAGGTTAATGGGGTTACAACCACTCTGACCCTCAACCCAGCAGGCCTCTGATCGATATCAAACCTTCCCTCTCTTCCACACGCCCCAGCCTGCGACTCCGCGGGGGAGAGAATTTGCTCACCCAATGACAGCGCCACGCTCAGCCGGGATCCGGGCACATCTGCTGCCGATGGCCCCTGGGACCGAGCGCGGGTGGAACCGTGCGCCAGCGAGACAGACAGCCGCTGTTAGCAGAACGGTTTGCTCGCAGGGTTGCCGAGTGACTAGAGGGCTGGGCTTCAGGAGACCTGCTTCCCCGCTCCGTGCCTCAGTTTCCCCACCTGTAAAATGAGGCTAATCATTCTGAACGGCTGTGAAATCAATAAAAAGCCATTCTGAAGTGGTGTCTTTTCAAATAACTCGCGCACTGCGGGCTGTCAGCCTGGGGGGGCCGCGGACACGGAGTAAGGCCCGGCCGGGAACCGGAAGCAGCAACTGGCCGTTTGTACCCTCTAGATTCAGAGCGGGACCCCTGTGGTCAGCACAGCTAAGGGGGAAAGGTCGTCTGGCCCCCGGCCCAGGAACTGATCCTCGTGCTAGTGATTAAGTAGCACTGGGGGGGCTATTTTCAACGAATTGCCCCCCCGCCCCGCCCCCGTCAGAAAATGCTGATTCGTCAAAACGAAACTGTTCCAGGGAAATGTCTGTTTCTGGGACGCTTTCCTCAGGGCCGGGAGGGACTCGCTGGTCAAAGCCAGAGCCAGAAGTGAGCCCCAGGAAAAGCCGCTAGCTCGGGACCCGGATTCAGACAGAGCTCGGATTCACCCCTGGGGCTCCTAGGCCCCATGTGCGGGCCCCAGAGCTCTGGGGTAGCAAGAGGGGCTCTCCCCGGTGATTTCCTGTGAACAGTTTCCAGAGGCCTGTTTTCATCCCGCCGTGGCGCGAAGACGAGTGTTGAAACCTCCCCCCTCACGCGGTGAAATTCCCGCTTTCCGGCCAGCCTGGTCCCACGGCAACGGTCCCTAGCTCACTGGCACCGGCGGGGGCCAGAACGGGCTGAGTGCTCGGCGCGATTCTCGAGCCACCCGGCCTGGTTATTTAGCCCGGCTAGTTTTTAACGCTCTCCATTCCCAGGCACCCGGGATTGCTATCCAGGACCTACCACCGACGGTCTCTTTACACAGCGGGTACTGCTGTCTGAACCCCACACACACCCCCAGTTGGAAAATTACAATGAAAATAAAATAAAAATTGTTGAAATTTTCAGTGGAAAAATGCATCAACAAATATTTCTCCCAGTTTTCGGGGAGGGGTCTGACAAAACAAGCTTTTTGGGGGGATGCAGGTGCCTGGTGCTGTAATGTCTGTCCAGTGCAAAAGCCAGTTCTCCTGTCAGGAGAGTTTCCAGCCAGCCCCGCGTGCGAGGCCCGTGCGGCTCCAGGCCCCTGGGGCTGGGAATCGACCTTCAGTTCCTGCTCCTGGTCGAACTCCACCCAAGGGTGTGTACATATCACTTCCTCTTCCTCCTTCCCGCACCATGGATCTCTGGCCCGGCTTCACCTTCCCGCTGATCCTGCTCACGGCCTTCTTGCTTTTTCTGCTGTGGAGGGGGCACCAGGCCGGGCGGAGGAGCCTGCCCCCGGGCCCATGCCCACTGCCCCTCCTGGGCAACTTGCCGCAGTTGTGGGGACCGTCGTTGTTACGCTCTCTGCTGGAGGTGAGATCAGTTCCCGAGTGATTTCTTGCCCTTCGCCCCAAGGAGCAGGAGCCGTCGGGCTCTTGGTGGCAGAGGGAGACACAACCCCGACTCCAGGGACTGGCTCTCAGGATCTCCGCCTGGCGCGTCGGGGGCCAGCGGAGGGGGAGGCCGCCCCCAGCTCTTCCTAGGACGAACCGCACGGAGCTGGGGGGCAGCAGCTCCTCCCGAATCCGGCCTAACAGGCAAAGGGCCAAGCCACCCTGTCCTGCCGCCTCCCTGCACCCGAGTGGGCCGCGAGGCAGGAGATTCCTACAGGCCAAATGCTTGATTCGGCTCCCGGGCGTGTGCAGATCTGTAGCTGGGGTAAATAGATTTGGCCCCAGGCGTGTCCTTTCGGAGGCCGTGATGGGACAGACGCCCGAATGATTTTGGCTACAGACCAGCCCTTACGGCTAAGAGCTCATCTGCTTGGCCATGTTGAATACACAGTCGGGAACGGGCTGCTTCCCTCGCTGGGGGGGATATGTTCCCGGGCAGCGTAGTCCCGTCGAAGCTCGGCACACCGAGGAAACGCAGCGCTGGCTGCATGAATCCCGCAGCGCAGTTCATGGTGGGTGAGTTACCCCAGGCCGGGGTGGGTCGGTGGGACGGGCACCGGGCTGGCGAGCACAAGTTCTAACCCAGAGCGGATCCGAAGCAGGTTCCTCGGTTTGGTTGGGGTTTCTCCACCTCGTGGAAAATTTCAACCTTTTGTCAAAAAGTGAAAACTTCTGGGACGTTGGCAAGTGAAAACCAAACGTTTCCAGCCCCACCCATCCGGGCTTCACCAAGCTGCACATTTTGTGTTTGGTCAAAAACAACCAGCGATAATAACAGTTCGGGGGAAGTTTTTCAACCAGCCCCGTGCGTGGCCGTGGATGAACCAGTTTGCTTTGGTGCCTCAGTTTCCCTGTCTCTAGAACAGAGTCAGTGATAATGCTCACCCGCCCAGTGCCACCCGGGGTTAATTAGCTAAACATTGGCCCAGCGCATGCACGTGTAGGAGACCCGAGTATCCGAACGTAACATCCGCTTCCCTGCTGCAGCTCCGAGACAAGTACGGCCCAGTGTTCACCATCTACTTGGGGGCGCAGCGGGCCGTGGTGCTGTGGGGCTACGAGGCGGTGAAGGAAGCCCTGGTGGACCAAGCGGAGGAGTTCGGTGGCCGAGAGGGGTTAGCTCTTGTGGACAGGACCAGCAAGGGCAATGGTGAGGAACAGTCTGGTTCACGGCGTCACGGCAGCTCAGGTCGGGAATCAGCGTCCTGGGACGCTGACGGAAAACCCCAAACGCATCCAGCCCCGGACCAAAGCAACCCCAAGGGGAAATTCACACCTTTGAAAAACCCAAATCACACCCTCGCCCCCCAGCAGAGGTTTCACCCCACAAAGCAGCCTCAACACAGAGCCTGGAGTCCACTGGGGGCTTTACTCCTGCTCTCGATTTCCCCAGGGGAGCGCTCAGGCACTCTCCTCGCGGATGTCGGGGACGGACAGACAGACGGAAGGGGGTGTGCGGAGACAGACAGAAAACCTGCGATTCTCCCCGACTGAGTCTGGGCCAGCCCCAAGCATTCAAAAATTCGTGAGCCAGCTGCCAAAAAACCCTGAGGGTTTTTTTAAAGCCAAATCACCGGCTATTTTAAAAATAACGAATGTCAGGTCCTTTTCTTTCACCTCCTGTTTCCTGAGTCTCCAGGGGTCACCTTTTCAAGCTTTTCCCCCCACACCCATTAGCGGTAGGAACTTCTTTAAATAAAAGCTGAGGTTCTCAGCTATCACGGGACTCCAGGAGCTGGGGCTTTAAGGAAAAACTCCCAAAGCCGCGAGAAACGGCAGCGCGGCGTTTTACCCACGATCTCTTGCAGAAGAACTTTTCTCCGCAGTGATCAGCGGGTGGGGAGGTCATTTCCGGCGTGGGGCTGAGACTCGAGCCCCGTTCGCTGGGAGGCGCGTGCCCACAGAGTGCCTTTCTGTCTATGCCCAGGGCTTTTCTTCAGCAACGGGGAGACGTGGCGCCAGATGCGCCGGTTTGCCCTCAGCACCCTGAGGGATTTCGGGATGGGGAAGAGGAGCATCGAGGAGCGGATCCAGGAGGAAGTCCGGTACCTGCTGGAGGAGTTCAGGAAGACAGAAGGTAACCTGGCTTTGGTATTTTCAAAGAACGGGGGTTGGTCCAACGTGGGTGTCTCCCACTGTCCCCCCCCGTTCCTTGTCCCATGACTCCAGACTCCCGGGAATTCCCACCTCCTTTTCCCTGTGTTCTTACTCAAGCTGGAGGGTTCCCAAGGGAAAATTTTGACCGTAAAATATCCATTCAAAATGATGCTGCAGGGCCTCTTGGGAATTGTAGTTCGGGTACCCCGTGTTCCCATTCTCCTCTACAGCCTGGGCAATCTGGCCAGACTACGACTCCCACGATGCATCACTTTCTCCCCTCTTGGTGGGGGGGCATGTGTCAAAGCCGTGGTGCATCAAGGGAGATGTAGTCCCGTCAGAGAGCCAGGCCAAGAGAAGAGAACAGAACGGAAGCATGAGGCACCTGGACTACACAACCCAGGAGTAGGGTGACCAGATATCCCGTTTTTAAAGGGACAGTCCCATTTTTGGGGGATTTTTCTTATATAGGCGCCTATTGCCCCCCACCCCCGTCCCGTTTTTTCACAGTTGCTCTCTGGGCACCCTACGCAGGAGACTCAGGGCCTCCTGCTGACACAAGCCATGTGCACCTCCCCCGCTGCAGCAGCCCTGGGGCGGCTCTAAGTTACGCCCCTGCTGCCATGGCCATGCCATGGGGTGGAGTGGGATCTCCGGAGTGCAGACCCGCTCCAGCCGTGCCCCTGGCATTTGAGGCTGGCGTGGAGGAGGCTCTCCACGTCCGTGTGCCCAGGCTCTCCACGCTGGGCAGGGGGGCTTCCTCTGCTCCTCCAGCCCCTTTGTGCCAGTGGGACCGAGCCCCGCACTTAAGCAGCTCTCGGACCTGGCCGCCAGGGATGCCCTTGGACCCCACCTTCATGCTGCGGCGCTCCGTCTCCAACGTCATCTGCTCCGTGGTCTTCGGGGCGCGGTTCAGCTACGAGGATGAGGAGTTCCAGACGCTGCTCGACCTGATCCAGGCGAACGTCCGGCGCGTGGACACCATCTGGGTGCAGGTAAGAGCCCCTGCGGGGTGGGTTAGCGAGGCCCGGCCGGGCTGGCCCTTTGCATCCCACCTGTGATCTCCCCCCAGGTGGGTCGTCAGCAGGGACTGGATCGGAGAGCTCCAGCCCCCAGAACACAGGCTGCTCTGCCGGTTGAACCAAAGGAGCAGCTCCCTCAGCTGGTAGCGGTAGTAGCTCGTATCCGCTCTGTGGACCGGCCAATAGAGGGCGAAAGATCGTTGCTGCCCAGACCCCGGCCGAGATCAGGGCCCCGTCGCGCCTGGCGCTGCCCAGACCCCAGCCAAGATCTAATCCTGTCCTCTAACCCCTCCCAGCTGGGTGTCAGCACAGGGCCTAGGTGCTGCTTAACCACCTCCCCCAGACCCCACTTAACACCCCCCAGGCCTAGGCATGGCTGAAGGGGGACCTCAGCGGTGCCCTAGGCCTGCTACTGAGTTCTCTGCTCCGGGGGGTTGGGGGATCTCGCCCCACGCACGAGGGAATCACTTGGCACCCACTGCGACCCCTTCGTTACGCCCGGCAGCTCTACAACCTCTTCCCCGCCATCATGAACCACCTGCCCGGCCCTCACAACCGGCTCTTCGAGAACTTCGAGGAGCAGAAGCGCTACGTGGCCAGGGTCGTCCGGAAGCACAAAGAGACCCTGGACCCGTCCTCCCCGCGGGACTACACAGACGCCTTCCTGATCCGGATGCAGCAGGTCAGGGCCGTTAGCGGCGGCAACGGCAGGGCTGGCGCTCACCGGCTGGCACTCCTCGGCTCATTGACTGCAAGGCCAGAGGATCCTAGTGTGATCATCTAGTCTGACCTCCTGTGTAAACCAGGCCTGGTTTGGTGAAACCAGATTAGCCCAACTGGGGTGAAGCCCCCGTGTAGACACATTGATTCTGGTTTAGCTTCCACCTGTTCCTATCACTAAGGCTGGTTGGGAATTCAGCGAGAAAAACATTTGATCGTTGAGAAATGCCAATTCGGCAAAACCGAACCGTTCCACAGGAAAGGGTCGGTTTCAAGGAATTTCTCGATGTAGAAAAAATTTGAAGGTTCAAAATTGTCCATATGCCCCGTTTCCAAATGAAAATTTTCATTTTTCCAGCTGAACGTGACTTTTTGTTTTGAAATTCCAGCGGAGCACAAAATATGTATTAGTTGTTGTTTTTTAAAAAATGCTAAAAATTGAAGCAAAACGACCCATTTTAGTCCGATTTTCAATTCCCCAAAACATTCCAAATTTTGACATTCGGGACAGGGGAAAAAAAACGTCCAAAATCTCGACCGTTTTCACAAGACAGGAAAACTGCTTCCCAGCAAGATCTAGAACGGGCTCGGGTGACCCTCACCCAAAGAGAGCCTGGCTGAAACCAACATCAGAACATCTGAATTTATCCAGCGTTATCAGAATAGCCCCCTTGCTAGACCATCCTCCCAGCGCTTGAAATCAGAGCGCTCGAGAAAGCCACAGTTCTGCCCTGCAAGGGACTCACAACCTCTCCTCTGCACCCCTTGTCTCTAGGAGGAAAACGATCCGGACACCAAATTCCACCACGAAAATTTGATCCTCTCGTCACTGGATTTATTTTTCGCAGGCACGGAAACCACCAGCACCACGCTGAGATATGGGCTGCTGATTCTGCTGAAGTATCCTCACGTCACAGGTCTCCACTAGATCTGTCTAGGGGTGCCGGCTGAGCACTTCACAAACAGCCCCCACCCTAAATAGCCTCCCCTGGGAACCCTGCATCGGCAGCACTTTCCCCATCCAAGCACCTGTCCAGGGGGTTAAAACAAAGAAAACTTTATTCCTAGGTTCCAAGGCCAGAAGGGACCCCGACGGCCCTGGAACGCCCCAGAGAGAACCCCTCTGAACTGGAGCCAAGCTTTTAGAGAAACAAGCAATCTCGGCTGGAAAATGGCCAGTGATGGAGAACCCCCCAGCCTTTGGGAAGACGTTCCGCCCGCTAATGGCCCTGCCACCAAATTTCCAGTCTGATTTTGTTGAGCTTCAGCGAGTGGGAGGAGCGGGCGGGGGGGGTGGACAGACTAAAACTTGGGAAAACCAGCAATTAATTAAATCAACAGCCTCTATTAGGTAAGATCCACCCCAGGGTAACTCAACCTTCTGTCTCATCTGCAGTTGTGAGTAGAGATTGAGGCAATGCGCTCTAGAACTAGCCGCATCCCTTCTCCGTTGTGCCCCACTTACCGTTTGTTATCCAAGGCTGGCAGGGTGCAAACCACAGGCAGGGCTACTTTGGGGGCTCAGAACCTGCACAAAGCCCTCGCATACAGCAACCAATACACATTCATTACCCCTGTTCTTTCTCTTCTTTGGGCCTTGCCCAGATTCTATTTACCCAACCACACGAGACTACCATTTTAGTTATGGTGACCCCTCACCCTAGCCACATTCGGTGCAGTTCTCTTGTCCTTTCATTTCCCAGCTGGGATAAACATGTTTGATTATCCCCAGATTTAAAACTTAACTGATTTTTGACCAACTTGCCCCAAACTGTCACAGGAGTGAAATGCAAATGAGGCTTGGCCCATTTGTTCCCATGCTCACCAGCAGATGGCAACAGAGAGCTCCCGCTCTACCGAGCCTCTGTCCACCTGGTGTTCTCAAGCAGCTCCGGGCCGCTCTTCTCCCTGTTCACCAACAGGTGTCAATAACAAGCGCCCTATTCTCCAGGGCCCCAAAACACGCCCCCAGAGAGCAGGAACCCAGCGCTGCCCAGACACTGCCAAAGCATTTCCAGTCCAACTAGCTAAAGGAAGGGAGCCAAGGCCTGGAGATTTGTCACAGCTCACCCAGAAATCGAACCTACCACTCCTGACTCCAGTCTGGCTCGCCTAAGCACAAAGCCATGCCGCCAGTCCTTTAGGGACTCGCTTACCCCTTCTCTGTGGCTGTATTATGCAGGGCTAGCTGGGACTTGAACCTCGCTCACCTGAGCATTCGCCCATTGCCGTCACCATAAGACCAGCCTTGAGTAGCGTTGCCGGGCTGGGATTGAGAAATACCAGCACCTCAAGAGAAGGGAATGGCAGGGAAAGTGACCTTCACCCGGCTCATCTCTTAACTCTTTCGTTTGCACAGAAAGAATTCAGGAGGAGATTGAGCGAGTCATCGGCCAGGACCGCACCCTGGGCATGGAGGACAGGTCCAAGATGCCCTACACCGACGCTGTGATCCATGAGATTCAGAGGTTCGCGGACATCATTCCTCTGGGCGTTCCCCACTCGGTGACACGGGACACCCGGTTCAGGGGATACGCCATCCCTAAGGTACGCATGACATGGATCCCCTTCGTCCGAAACCCGAGCTGGGCCTCTTCGAGCTAGAACGGGGCGGAGCCGGGATCTTTCAGTTCTTGGGTCTTTTCAAAAAGCCGGGGTGAAAAACTGTTTCAGGCTGGACCGAAAATGAACCATGTTTGCATTTTTGCAGAGAACAGAAGAGTAAAAAAAGAAAAAGGAAATTGTTTCCGGCCGAAGGAAAGGTTTTGTCTCACTCTTGGCCGTTTTTAGATGTTTTGAAATGAAAAGTGGGCTCCAACTGAAAAAAACAACCCATTTCGTTTCAGAAATATTCCACAAAACAGAGTTTTCCCTCCAGAGTGACCAATCTGGCACAAAGGCCGCGAATTCCTGAACCATTTCAGTGTCGCCGTAGCTGCGTTTTTCACCAAAGTTTCAGACGAAAAGGGTTGGGCGGCTGCCGCTCTGTCCTCGTGGGGCCCCGTTCCCCAGCGCCCTGCCCCCGGTGTTGGTGGCTGCGCTTGTGCAAGGGAGCTGTTGGATTGGAATGATCAGCCTGGTGCACCAACCTTGCACGGGGTAGAAATGACAGCACGAGGCCTCGTGCGACTTGAGGGCAAAGCTGGTTTTGCTGCCCTCTAGTGGCTGGTCCCCTCAAGAATAGCTGCTGCTGGTTTGAGAATGAGGCTGAAAGTCACGGGTTCAAACCCTGCTAACGACCGCTGTCGGGGGTTGTTACCGTGACACTGGCCTGGTTTAACGAGAGGGGCGTTATTTATAGCACAGCCAAGCCATGGGGCTAAGGATCCTTCCTGTGGTTATGTAGACTGTAGCTCGCTGGGGCAGGGACCGTCTCTCGCTCTGAGTCTGTGCAGCGCCCGGCACAAGGGGGGCTGCAGGATGGGCCCACGAGAAGGCCTCAAGCCCAGCCCTGAGGAGGACCAAATACCTCTGGGGAGGCAGGCGCCATCCATCTCTAGGGAAGGCCCATAAGCATCCATGCTCTTCGATCTGGAGCCGTTTCCGCTAAGCCAGGTCTGAACTCTCCCCTCCAGGGCACGGCCATCTTTCCCGTCTTGCATTCCGTCCTGCACGACCCCGCGCAATTCGAAGACCCGGAGACCTTCGACCCCGGGCATTTCCTGGACGAGGCGGGTGGATTTCAGAAGAACGCGGCATTCATGGCCTTCTCCGCAGGTCGGTTCTGGGCTCCCTTTAGCAGCTGCATTTGCAGGGTGCCCGCCCAGGGGCAAAAGCAGAGCTCCATCTCCCGGCGGTGCGGTGCCACGCGCGCCAGAAACGACGCTGCCCGAGGCCACCAGCATAGATCCTGCCCCTGTGCACAGGCCTAGACACCCACAACGGCCTCTTTCGAGGACTTCCGTGGGGCGTAGGGCTTGCGTGGGCCCCCTGTGCCGGGTGAACACCAGCAGATGAGCGAGGGCTCGTCGGGATGTGTGATGCGGGTGGCAATGTGGGATTTTTGAAGGACGGGGTCTCCTTGTCTCCCCAGCCCCCTCCAGACTCCAAGCCGGGGAGATGTTCCCTCAGCTCGGTCCCTGCTGGTTCTTCATACAGCAAAACCCGCTGCCCCGGGGGCTGAGCAAGGGTCGCAGCTCCCGCGCTCCTGGGAAGCACCCAACGGTTTCAGACCCGGGCTCCTCGCGCTGGCGTCGGAGCACCTCCTCTGTCCATTAGCTGGGCAAATGGAAGTCCCCGGGGCACTCCCTGGAGTCCTTGGCGTGTGTGCGGGAAGCTGAACCCAGGTGTGGTCAGGACGGGGCATTAAACCCCCTTGTGCACCACACAGCCTGGAGCTGCTGGGTCCAGGTGTCACTTACAGCAACCTCAGGGCTGCTCTAATTCATGATCCATCCCCTATGGGTCCTACAGGGCAGGGAATAGCCACAACGCAGTGCGCTCTGACAACACCCCGATCCGCCCCCTTTGGGCCCTGGGGGGCAGGGAATAGCCACAGCACAGTGCACTCTGGCCACGCCCCCAATCTGCCCCCTATGGGCCCTATGGGGCAGGGAATAGCCCCAGCGCAGTGCGCTCTGACCACACCCCGATCCGCCCCCTGTGGGCCCTGGGGGGCAGGGAATAGCCCCAGTACAGCGCACTCCGGCCAGGCTCCGATCCGCCCCATATGCTGGCGGCTGTGCAAGGTGGGTGCAGGGCCGCTATGCCAGCGCCACACGGGGCAGGGAGGCCCCTGCTTGGGGGGGATTCTGAGGGAGCCTGGGAATCGGGCCCCGGGGATGTGGATCCGCAATCTTCTTTCCAGGGGGCTACGCAAAGACCCCCAGCAAATAACGCCCGTGGCTCTTTGCAGGGAAGCGGGCGTGTCCCGGCGAGGGCCTGGCCCGCATGGAGCTCTTCCTCTACTTCACCTCCATCCTGCAGCGCTTCGCCCTCCGCTCGCCTGCCCACCCGCAGGACCTCGACATCACCCCCGAGTACCACGGCTTCGGCAAGGTGCCGCGCGGGTATCAGCTGCAGCTCGTCCCCCGCTGAACGCCAGCAGCCATGCCACGGCGGTCAGGCCCAGTTCCCCGTCGGCCTGCACCTCGCACAGCGCGTTACACGGGTGCAAAACACTATCGGGGCCAGGCAGAAGCATTGTGCACATGAGAAAACCAGGAGCGTGGCTGTGGAGGATCCCACGTGGGTGTGTGAGCCCAGCTCTGTGTGTGTGTGTGTGTGTGTGTGTGTGTGTGTCCCTGCAGGGGGGGCCGGGAGGGCAGAGCCCTGTGTGTGTGTGTGTGTGTGTACTGCCCCCTGCTGGAAGGACTGAGCCCTGCTCTGCGTGTGTGTGTGTGTGTGTGTGTGTGTACTGCCCCCTGCTGGAGGGACTGAGCCCTGCTCTGTGTGTGTGTGCGTGTGCAAGACACACTAGATACACTCGCCGTGTCCGTGGTCTGCCTGAAGCCGACTCCCCTTTGGCAAAGAGAAGCGGTTGAAATACAATCCAGTTTCGTTGTGCTCCGAGTGTCTTTTTACCTCTTCAGAGGGGAGCCGTGTTTGTCTGTATCAGCAAAAACAAGGAGACTGACAACTGTATTTGGGCCTCAGCTCTCCTGGGCTAAACCCACGTCAGCGGCTGCCCGGAGTGGAGCACACAGTAGGCAGGGCCGGCTCCAGGGCTTTTGCCACCCCAAGCAGCGCAAAAAAAAAAAAAAAAAGCCGCGATCGTGATCTGCGGCGGCAATTCGGCGGGAGATCCTTCGCTCCGAGCAAGAGTGAGGGTCTGTCCGCCGAATTGCCGCCCAACAGGTGGATGTGCCGCCCCCCTCCGGAGTGGCCGCCCCAAGCACCTGGCAAGGTGGTACCTGGAGCCGGCCCTGACAGTAGGAGCTCCATATATACACAGAGAACATGAACAAATGGGGGTTGCCATCCCAGCTATAAGGAGACTAATCAATTAAGATGAGCTATACCCAGCAGGAGGAAAAAAAACTTTTGTAGTGCTAATCAGGGTGGCCCATTTCCAACAGTTGACAAGAAGGTGTGAGCAACCGTAGGGAAAAGATTAGCCTGGGGGAATAGTTTTAGTGGGAGTGGCTGGGTCATTACACACAGGAATCTGTTTCCCCTACTGTTGCTCATACCTTCTTGTCAACTGTTGGAATGGGCCACCCTGATTAGCACAACAAAAGGTTTTTTTAATTAGTCTCGTTACAGCTGGTATGGCAACCCCCATTGGTTCATGTTCTGTGTGTATCTACACCTCTACCCAGATAGATCGCTTGCCTCGGGAGCAGGGCTGCCCAGAGGGGGGGGGGGGCAAGTGGGGCAATTTGCCCTGGGCCCTGCAGGGGCCCCCACGAGAGTTTTTTGGGGCCCCTGGAGCGGGGTCCTTCACTCGCTTCGGGGGCCCCAGAAAACTCTCACAGGCAGAGCCGGCTTTAGGCCAATTCAACCAATTCCCCTGAATCGGGCCCCGCGCCTAAGAGGGCCCCGTGCCCAAGCCCCGGTACGGCGTACCGGCAAGAGCAGTGCGCCGTACCGGGATGGCCCAGCTTCCCCAGGGGGCAATTTAAAGGGCCCAGGCCCTTTAAAGTGCCACCAGAGCCCCACTGCTGGAGCCCTGGGGTAGGGCTGCGGGGCTCTGGGGGCTATTTAAAAAGTCTGGGGCTCCCGCTGCCTCTACTGCCCCGGCCCTTTAAATAGCCGCCGGAGCCCTGCCGCTTCCCCAGGGCTCCTGCGGCTATTTAAAGGGCTGGGGCGGTAGAAGCAGGGGAGCCCCGGGCCCTTTAAATAGCCCCCAGAGCCCTGGGATAGCAGGGGGCTCGGGGGCGATTTAAAGGGCTGGGGCTCCAGCTGCCTCTGCTGCACCCCCTGCCCGCACCAGCCCCGCACCCCCTGCCCTGCTCGCAGCCAGCCCCTGTCTCCAGCCAGCCCTGCACCCCCTACCCGCCTCCAGCCCCGCCCCCCCCCCCCCCCCCCCGCCCCGCCCCCCCCCGCCCTGCCCGCAGCCAACCCCTGCTGCACCCTCTGCCCTGTCTCCAGACAACCCCTGCCGCACCCCCCCGCCCCCCGCTCCCCCCCCTGCCCTGTCTCCACACCCCCCCCGCCCCCCCCCCCTGCACCCCCTTCCCTGCCTGCAGCCAGTCCTGCCGCACCCCCTGCCCTGTCTCCAGCGAACCACTGAAGCACCCCCCTGCCTGAAGCCAGCCAGTCCCGCACTCCTCTGTCTCCAGCCCTGCCAACCCATGCCGCACCCCCCTGCAGCCCTGCTTGAAGCCAGCCCGCCCCACACACCCCTGTCTCCAGCCAGCCCCGCACCCCTTGCCCTGCCTGCAGCCAGACCCTACCTCCAGTCAGCCCCTGCCCTGCCTCAGCCAGCCCCATGTCCACTGGTGCCCTGTAGTTCCCAGGGCAGTAACCCTGCACACCTGCTTCAATGAGGGGGGCAGGGAGCAGCTGGGACCCACACATGTGCACAATAGGGTGACCAGACAGCAAGTGTGAAAAATTGGGACGGGGGTGGGGGGTAATAGGATCCTATATAAGAAAAAGACCCAAAAATTGGGACTGTCCCTATAAAATCGAAACATCTGGTCACCCTAGCACACCCCCAGAGAGTGGCAGGGACCCACACATTTGAAACAGAGCTCATTAATAACCGACCAACAGCATATATGACGCAATGTACATAATATATAATTTTATTATTTATATAGTTATGGAAAGTAAATAATACATGGAAGAAATGAAAGGGGTTTTTTTTTTTTTAGTCATCCCTGCCGGGGCCCCGCCGAAAATATTCGAATTGGGCCCCGCACTTCCTAAAGCCAGCCCTGCTCACAGGGCATGGGCCCCCAGAGCTTCTTCCACTCCAGGTCTTCGGTGGCCCCCTGAATCCTCTGGGTGGCCCTGCTTGGGAGCCAAAAAATCTTACTGTGTTATATTGAACTTGCTTTGATCTGCTGGAGCTTGCAGCCCCCCCAGGAGCGCTGCTTTACTGCGTTCTATCCGAATTCGTGTTCTCGCGGGCCGTGTTATAGCGGGGGAGAGGTGTGTCTCTTCCTCCTGTATTCTCCATAGCTGCTGAAGGGGGTTCAGCCCACGAGAGCTTAGGCCCAAATCATAGACTCTCAGGGTTGGAAGGGACCTCAGGAGGGATCTAGTCCAACCCCCTGCTCAAAGCAGGACCAATCCCCAGACAGATTTTTACCCCAGTTCCCTAAGTGGCCCCCTCAAGGATTGAACTCATAACCCTGGGTTTAGCAGGCCAATGCTCAAACCACTGAGCTCTCCCTCCCCCTACGGTGGCCCGCGGCCCCTGCCCAGAGCTGGGGGGAGTCCTCTCTCCCTGCCCTAGCCCTGGGGCAGCCTGCACCCCAAGCCCCTCATCTCCAGCCCCACCGCAGAGCCTGCACCCCCCCACACACACACACCAACCCTCTGCCCCAGCCCTCAGCGCCCATCCCAGCTGTCCTCTCTTCTGGTACCACAGCACCCCCTGGTGGGCCAGCGGTGTCATTGCAGCACCTCCCCGGTATGCTCTATTATTCGGAGGGGGCGGGGGGAGAATCTGCGGGGGACATGAATTCTGCATTTATGTTTCTTTTGTTAAAAGGGGGGGCTATGGCCCCCTTCTCTCCTCCCCCCCCCCCCCCCCAGTTCCGGCACTGGTGGGTCAGTCCTTTTATAATCAGCGTTTGCCATCTGTCTCTTTGTCCTCCCTGGGGAATTTCCCTTCAGGACAGAGGTGGGTGGGTCCCGGCAATGGAATAGAATGGGGGGCTAGCGGTTAGGACTGAAGAACCTTAGCATGAGCTAAGGGGTCCCCCATATTCCCCAGTCATCCGAACCCACCCACCTGACGTGGCTTTAACGGCCGCCCGGTGACCTCGCCGTTACACCCGCTGTGTAAATCATCTAAATCATCAAATACGCCCCGGGCCGCAGAGACAAAGAGAGAACCCGGAGCCCGGGCTCCAACTTCACCTCCCAGCCCCACACATGTGGGAGGGGAGCTGCCCACATCCTGGCACAGCGCTGGAGCTGCTGGGCTCCAGGCGACAAGGGGAGTGCCTCCTCCTCCGGCCCTTTGATGTGGTTTAGGTGGGCTCGGAACACGCCTACCGCATCCGTCCCTGCAGGCAAGCGAGGCCGGGAACGCCCAGCCGGAGGATGGCTAGCCACATACTCCCAGAAACTTCGGCGCTTGCTCGGGGACTGCAGGCAGGAGTCGAGCAGCGGGCTTGGAGGATCTCCGAGGTGCGTACACGTCGGTGCCCGTGTCCTTTTCCGGAGCAGGGCCCAGCTTTCTCACTGGTTAGACACGCAGAGACTTACCTGCACCTCTTACTGCAGAGGCAGCGTGAGGGAGATCGGCGTTCGGCTCAGTGTCCCGCACACGGAAACATCTGTGTGGCTTCTTTGGAGGTGGCTGCCCATCCCCGGCTATCTTGCCTGGGTGTTTTTTGGAAGATAATTGCTCCGCTGCCTAGATCATAAGACTCGGCCACGTGGCCTGGGCTTAAACAAGCAAACAGAACAGCCCCAAGGACCTGGATCCCAGAACAGCTTTGACACGGGATCTTTTCCAATCCCCTCGTGATCCCAAAGGCGTTAAAAAAGCCAGGGCCCCAGTGACTGGCTGGCAAAATCACCCCCGGACTGTCAATTTCTGAGTTGTGCCCAGCTCTGGGGAATACGGACACGTCCAAGCATCAGGTGAACTAGATCATCCTTGCCAGGTGCCACGAGATTCAGCTCCTGGAACCCATGTCTGACCCTCCGGCTGCTCCTGGCCCTCGGGTGGCTGGCGCGATGGAGCTGGGGGGAGCAGCCACTCTTGTCCTGGCTGCTGGCGCTTTGTGCCTGGCTCTCCTCTGGGAGTGGAAACGGCAGCAGGAAAGCAGCAAATTTCCCCCCGGACCGACTCCTCTGCCACTTCTGGGCAACGCGCTGCAGCTGAGCGGGGGAGACCTGTTCACCTCACTGATGGCGGTAAGTCAGCGGCGCGGGAAAATCAGCGTGAAAAAGCTACAGCCAAGGGAGCTAAGGTTCAGAGTCCTCACCTGTACCGCAGGTAGGGTGACCGGATGTCCCCATTGTACAGGGACAGTTCCGATATTGGGTCTTTTTCTTATATAGGCTCCTATTACCCCCATCCCCTGCCCTGATTTTTCACACTTGCTGTCTGGTCATCCTAACCTTAGGGTAAAATAATTTTCCTACAACTGAACATTATAAACCCAATTAAGGTTACACTTAAAAGAAATCTGAACATGTTAAATAACCTTAACTCTGTCCTTTGGCACCCCCCAATACACGTACGATTAAGTTCAGTGTTTGTGAGCTCAGCAAAGATGAAGCAGATTTTGACAGGCACATTAGACATTTTTCCCATTTATTTTGTCCCAAGGCAGAGTTAACGTTCACTCTGAATTTCCTGGGTTTATAAGGCGTTGTTATGGGCTAGTTACAATTCCCCTATGTCATGTATTTTACTGATGTATTCTCAACCGTAACTCCATCTTCACGGAGTCGTTGTCTGGGAATGTCCACGTGTGTGTGTTTCACTTAATAATGCCGTACATCGCCGGTAAACAAGAACCCGAACGCGGATGTTACCATGGGATATTTTGGGAGGTATCAATGATCAACCCTCAGTCTTGTAATGAAGTTGAAGGGTCAGATCCGCTGGGATGCGCTCACTGCTCGCACCCGCAAGCAGCCAGAGCCGCTATTTACGGATGGTTTAGGGTGACCAGATGTCCCGATTTTGGGGTCTTTTTCTTATATAGGCTTCTATTACCTCCCACCCCCTGTCCTGATTTTTCACACTGGCTGCCTGGTCACCCTAGGATGGTTTGTATTGTCAGAGAAATGCAAAGCAGCGGATCAGTTTTCCCCTCTGCCTCCTGGCTTTCGCTTCCCCCACCTGCCCAGCCAGTTGAGAACAAGTGGCTTGTTTTGGGGGGGGATACGATGAACAGTCACTTTTTGTCAACCGAGGCTGATGCATCAACACGTCAGCAAAACTCGCACAGAATTGCCCTCTCTCGAAAGGGCTCATTGTTCTCCAGGCGGGTGAAGCCAGGAGTCTCCCAGTCCTTTCTAAGCCCCAGAGAGCTCAGTCATTGTCTAACAGCAGTCGAAGGTTTAGCCCCCCCCCGAGCGAGTGCCATTCCCTCGTTTAAAGCTTTTTCTACGTATATTCTTCTGTGGAGAATGAAGCAACAACTGTAATTCCAGTTCCCACCTGAATGCCCCGTGAGTAATCGGCGTCTCGGGGGTGTGACACATTCGATAAATGCACAGACAAAATCATATGGTTGTATAATCTAGGCAGGGTTTCGCACCACACCCAGCCCGGTGATAACAGCTAAGAGGCAAGTGAGAATCACGCAGGGCCGCTGAGTCACTCCCGGGCAAAACGTAGGTGCCAAATCCTCAGACGTCGCTTTCGCCGATTCCCAAAGGGCCGCCCTGGCCTAGGAAGGGGGGAAGTTTTCACAAGGGATATTGATCCACACGTCCCGTATGCCTCCCTCGTCAGGGCAGCGTCTGCTCTTTCCTTCTTCCCATTGACGCTCCGTCCCCTTGCAGCTGCGGGAGAAGTACGGCCCGGTGTTCACGGTGCACCTGGGCCCGCGGCGGGTGGTGGTGCTGTGCGGGCACCAGGCGGTGAAGGAAGCCCTGGTGGACCACGCGGAGGAGTTCAGTGGCAGAGGAGGCATGCCCACGCTGGACAGGATCTTCCACGGTTATGGTGAGCGGGAGGCAGCCATCGCGTTCCTCTTTGTGGATGGTTGTCAGCCTCCGAACCTTGCCGACGCGTCGTCCCGCTCTCCTCCCAGCTCACCAACGGCCCTCGCCTGGGTTCACCTCGCGGCTCCGAATCGCACAGAGCAGGGACGAGAAGCTGGCTCTGGCACGACCCAGGGGAGTCCCCACCCCCCCGCTGGGCTAGTTAGGGGTCGCGGGCACTCGCTCGCTCACGGTTCTTTTTGTCTGGCTGGCAGGTTTTTGGTGGCAGGTTCCCAAAGGGCTTGGAACAAAGACACGTTTCAAAACTAGGCTGGCCAACTTTCTAACTGCACAAAACCGAACACCCCTGCCCCGCCCCTTCCCCAAGGCCCCGCCCCGCCCCATCCCCTTCCCCAAGGTCCCGTCCTGCCCTGCCCCTTCCCCAAACTCCTGCCTCCTTCCCTTCCCCAAGGCCCTTCCCCAAGGCCCGCCCCTGCCCCGCCCCTTCCCCAAGGCCCACCCCGGGAGGTGGGGGCACCGCTGGATTTGCGTGTTACGCGCCAGACACCGAAGTGCTTAGGCGTGAGTCACGTCCCCTGCAAGTCCTTCGGTTACTCGTCCGGAAAATGGGGATTCTACAACAGACAGGGGAACCAGTGGTAAGCCAGACCGGCACCTTAACTACAAGGCCAGTCTTCCTCTGGGTCCTTTCCCCTTTCCCCTGTGTCGGTCGGTGTCTGCCCTACCCTGATCACGGCTGTGGCCGTTCTCCAAACACCTCCCGGCTCCTCCCACACACCTGGACCCACCGTGTCTAGACTCGCGGTGTGTCAGGAGCGGGAAGCTCCAACTGCCTGATGAGAACTTGCCCGGTGGGTTAAAAGAACACGTCTGCTGCCAAGAAAGCCAGCGAGATGCCCTGGGGGGGGTTCAGCCGGTTTCACCGGACGCAGCGGTTAGCGGAGCTGGGCCTGTTTTGCAACAGCGGCGTTCGAGAAGAATGACTTTGAAGGGTCCCACCCAGTTCGACCATCCCACTGGCCCACTTCACTTGCCGTTCCCAGGCGTGTTCGTGCTGAACCCTGCCCCCCCCCCGTTCTCCCGCTGGTTGATTGTCATTGGTCCCTCCGCCCCTTCGGTGGCCCTCTCTCGTCCTCAGGGGTCATCTTAGCCAACGGCGAGCGGTGGAAGCAGCTGCGGCAGTTCTCGGTCGCCACCCTGCGGAATCTGGGGGTGGGGAAAAGGCCCCTCCAAGAGAGGATCGCGGAGGAAGCGCAGGCTCTGGTGGAGGAGATCCGGAAAACCAACGGTTCGTGCTCGTGGCGGCGGGGCCTCGATGGAGGGTCTAGGTTCTCCGCACGCGGAGGAGAGTTCCCCAGGGGGTCTCTGTTGCGCTCACTGGAGACTCTTGGGGTTGAGCGCTTCTGAAAACCTGGCCCGTAGAGCCAGGCCTGCAGGGCCCTGCTCCTCTCCCGGCCTCTCCCTCACTTCGTGCCTCGGGCAATGAAAAATCCCCCTGGTCCCAGCATGGCGCCGAGGCGGGGGCCCGTCCCCATGCTTCGGTGCCCCTCGTGGGGAAGCCGTAACCCCAGGCGGCTTCGATCGGCGAGGGATATTCCCCCTCCTGCCGCTCCCGGCGGCTCAGCGCAGTCTGTTCTGCCCCCCAGGTTCTCCCTTCGACCCCAGCCGCCCCGTCAGCCACGCCGTCGGCAATGTGATCTCCTCCATCGCCTTCGGGGACCGCTTCGACTACCAGGACCAGACCTTCCTGAGCCTACTCGACGTCATCCAGAGCCTCTTCGTGGAGCTGAGCAGCCGCTGGATGCAGGTGGGTGACGCTTCTGGGGCTGCGGGGGGTCTGTGCACCCCGGGACAGGTCCTGGAGTGGCAGCGAGTGAAGGGATCCTTGGAAGGAGAGCAGGGAGGGGGCTTGGAATCCAGGCTGGATTTTCCAAGGTATTTAGGTGCCGAAAGAT
Organism: Trachemys scripta elegans; assembly: GCF_013100865.1. Taxonomy (NCBI): domain Eukaryota; kingdom Metazoa; phylum Chordata; order Testudines; family Emydidae; genus Trachemys; species Trachemys scripta. The sequence continues at coordinate 8,032,715 of NC_048313.1, forward strand.
GCACCTAAGTATGCTAGGCACCCCACCCCCAGTGTGACTTGGGCGCTTGTCTGCATCTTTGCAGATCTGGCCCTCCATCCCTGACCGCTCCCCGCCCTCCCGCAGTAGGATGGAAGGCATCCCCCGGGGCTCGGACCTACAAAAGTGCCAAGGCCTTATCCCTCCCACTGGCCCCAGTGCACCACCAGACACCTGTTACAGAGGGCAGCCAACTTCACAGCTGCTGGTGTCCCACTCTGAGCTCCTCCCTCGTCCCGTGTGCCTTCCCGGGGCCCCGTCTGACGCCCAAGTCAGTGGGATCCTGGTGTGGAGGGCAAAGCAGCAGGCCTGGTCCAGCAAGGCCGATTGCTGCAGAACTTACCTATGCCTTTGGGGTGCGGAGCAGCCAGCCTGTTGGATCTGGAGCGCACACATGTGACTGACTCTATCCGGCCTGGCTGAGCCGCTCACAAAATCAGACTGTGGGATCCCAGCTGAGGAGGCGGGACGTCTCGGAGGGGCAGAAGCGGGGTTCCTGCCAGCCCAGAACCAAAGACGCAGGTCGGCGATTCTATCCCCATCCTCCGGGGCTCTGGTGTCTTTTCTAAAAGCCCCAGCTCCTGGAGTCACGGGTTCTGGGTCAGACTCTTAGCCCGCCTCTTTTTTTTCTAACGTGAGTTTGCCCTCGTGTGTGCCGAGAAGAGCCTGAAAGCGCGACGCCGAGCAGCCGGCCCGCGGAATGCTCTCCACAGCCATCATTAATCGTCTTTTAAAATCTCCTGATTTCTGAACGCTTGGGGATGGCGGCCCTGTCCTCGCCGCTTGCTGCAGCTTCTGGGCTGCCCTGAGCCAGCCATGGGAGCAGCGAGACGGAGGTGGGCTGGCTGCCTGTGCAGCCCGCTCCCGCGTGACATCCAGTCGGGACGGCTCACGCGTGGCCGCCCCCTCCCTCTCCGCGCTGCTAATGGAGCTTCCCGCGTCTCTCCCGCCTTCCCCCCGCAGCTCTACGAGATGTTTCCAGGCATCATGCGCTTCTTACCCGGCCCCCACAACCGCATTTTTCAGCATGTCAAGGTGCTGCACGACTTCGTCACCGAGCGGGTGCAGATGAACCAGAAAACCTTGGATCCTGGCTGCCCTCGGGATTACATTGACGCCTTCCTCATCAAGATGGAAGAGGTACAGAGCTGTGGGGGCCAGGCCGGTATTTTAGGGAGGGTCTTCAGTGGCCTCTGGGATGTTCCTTCGCACAGGCTGGGAACCAGAGTCAGAGGGTATCACCACATCTGTCTGTGACCAACAGCCTGTAGAAAGAATCCCCTTTATCTTCATCCCGGCCAAGCCCTGGCTTTCCTTTCCCTTGGGGAACACCGCAAGTGACGGGCAGTCCAGAGTTCCCTGGCGTCACTTTCCTGGGGCAGGAGTTCGACGCACCGGCCCCGATTCTCCGCTGCCCTGCACCCAGAGCAGTTATTTACCCCCAGTGCAACGTGGGTGTGGGTAGGATCTTAGACCCACTCCACTTGTTCCAGGCCAAATGACCCCACCAGGTGCAGGGCCCTGGAGAGTCAAACAAACGTTTCCCGTGCAAATTATCCCTGTGCTCGAGCAACGGCATTGAAACCCCTTCGCTCACAAGGCAGCCCCTGCGAGAGATGTGCACACCCAGGCAATGCTGGGTGCCTTCAAGCAGCCCCCATCCTTTGGCCTAGGGTGTTTTGTGAGAGAAATAGGGGTGGTTTGAGCTGAGACTTTATGGGTGCTTGTTGATTCAAAATACTACGTTAGAAATATTGAAAGATCAAATGAACGTCCTCATGAGTTTTTCAGGTTAACTCACAAGTGTATTGGTCTGGCCGTGAAACCAGAGACCTCAGCCATGAATTCTGGCAGTGCAAATGTTTCTCTCCTGTTTGTCACCCTGCTGTTTGGGCATCATTAGCACCAAGATTTTTGATATTTTTTTTATTTCCTCTTTCAAGGAAAAGCAAAATCCGCAGAGTGAATTCCATACAAAGAACCTGGCACTGAGTGTGGTCCACTTGTTTTTCGGTGGGACGGAGATGGTGAGCGCCACCTTGAGATACGGGTTCCTGCTCCTGATGAAATACCCAGAGGTACAAGGTAATTAGTGTGATGGGTTGGATCACAGAAACCCCCTTGGGAGCTGCCACCAGATGTGCAAAGACTACCCCTGCTCCTGTTTTCCCTGCCAGCTCAGGACTCCAGCACCCTGTCTTGCTGAGCCAGACACTCCCGTTTGGCTCCACACACAGACCCAGGGTCTGAATCACTTGTCCCAAAGCTGCAAGTTTACCTGAAAACAGCTCGCAGCAGTGCGCTTGTCTTTAGCACTCAGATGCCCAACTCCCAATGGGGTCTAAACCCAGATAAATCCGTTTTACCCTGCATAAAGCTTATGCAGGGCAAACTCATAAATTGTTCGCCCTCTATAACACTGATAGAGAGATATGCACAGTTGTTTGCTCCCCCAGGTATTAATACATACTCCGAGTGAATTACTAAATAGAAAGTGATTTTATTAAATACAGACAGTAGGATTTAAGTGGTTCAAAGTAGTAACAGACAGAACAAAGTAAGTCACCAAGCAAAATAAAATAAAATGCGCAAATCTATGCCTAATCAAACTGAATACAGATAATCTCACCCTCAGAGATGCTTCAGTAAGTTTTTCTCAGACTCGACATCTTCCAGGCCTGGGCACAATTCTTTCCCCTGGTACAGCTCTTGTTGCAGCTCAGGTGGTAGCTAGGGGATTCTTCATGATGGCTCCTCTCCCTCTCTGTTCTCTTCCACCCCTTTATATATCTTTTGCATAAGGCGGGAACTCTTTGTCCCTCTGGGTTTCCACCCCCCCCTCACTGGAAAAGCACCAGGTTAAAGATGGATTCCAGTTCAGGTGACATGATCACATGTCACTGCAAGACTTCATTACTCACTTGCCAGCACACACCTATACAGGAAGACTCACAGGTAAATACAGCCATCTGCAGACAATGGGAGTCATCAAGATTCCAAACCATCATTAATGGTCCACACTTTACACAATTACAATAGGCCCTCAGAGTTACATTTTATATTTCTAGTTTTAGATACAAGAGTGGTACATTCATACAAATCAGATGATCATACTCAGTAGCTTATAAGCTTTGTAATGATACCTTACAAGAGACCTTTTGCATGAAGCATATCCCAGTTACGTTACATTCACTTATTACCATATTTTCTCTAAAACTATCTCAGTTACATTATATTGACTTATTATCAAGTTTTTATAAAACCATATAGACTGCACAACGTCACAATTAGTAGGGCTGGTTTCAAGGTTTCCGACAGAATGGGTTTCTTCCCCTCTATTTCAGCAACATTGCGTTTAGAAAAGAGAGATCAGAAGGAAGTATTCAGTAAACAGCCGTGTCCCAGTTCGACAGTTTTGGAGCAAAACATTCCAATTATTCATCTCGATTTTTCTTAACTTTCTATTATTACAACTCAGAATGAAATGAAAATGTTCAGAATCGAAACCAAAGGGTTTTGACCCAAAATGATTTTTTTAAGCATTACTTTGCCAGGAAATCCCTAAATTCTTTTGTGGTGGTTCCATTTTGGAATGGAAACAAATTTTGAAATCACCAAATTGCCGCAAAATGGATATTCCGATTGCCACTGTTTTGCTACCAGCTGTTTATTCCAACTGTGCCAATCAGGATGGAGACTGCGTGGACCAGAGAGCAAATCCAGAGCCCTTGTCTGTCCTCTTTGCCTGGCTTTAGCCCAGGGGTCGGCAACCTTTCGGAAGTGGTGTGCCGAGTCTTCGTTTAGTCACTCTCATTTAATACATTTTAACGTTTTTAGAAGGTCTCTTTCTATAAGTCTATAATATAGAACTAAACTATTGTTGTATGTAAAGTCAATAAGGTTTTTAAAATGTTTAAGAAGCTTCATTTAAAATTAAATTAAAATGCAGAGCTCCCCGGACCGGTGGCCAGGACCCGGGCAGTGTGAGTGCCTCTGAAAATCAGCTCGCGTGCCTCCTTCGGCACGTGTGCCATAGGTTGCCTACCCCTGCATTAGCCTCTGGAATGAAAGCACCGGCTTTTAAGAAACTCTTCTGCTGTATATAAGGGTGGAGCTGGGGCGGGGGCCGGGTTGGAATCTGGAGCACCTCCCACCCCCCGCTCTAATGGATGGGGTGGACTTTGTGGTTAATTCACTAGACTGCAAGTCAGCTGCTGACCCTTGCGTGAACTGCCCTTGATCACTAAGTCCATGCTGGTTAGTTCTCCTTTGTATCTTGTCTACTGAGATTTGAAGCTCTTTGACGGTCTTACCATGAGTACGTACAACGGGACCCTCGTCTCAGCCAGGGCCTCTCGGTGCTACCAAAATCCTACTAAGAACGGTTCAGGCAGCAGCGGGGCAGATACCATGACCTGCCCCTAGACCACAGCTTTGCTGGGGTGTTCCATGCCCCACGCTCCCTGTGCCCGTAACGTGCCTTCCGCTGATGTCTCGACAGAAAAGGTGCATCAGGAAATCGATGGTGTCATTGGGCGGCACCGCGGCCCCGCCGCTGAGGACCGAAGCCGGATGCCCTACACCCACGCCGTGATACACGAGATACAGCGCTTCAGCAACATCATCCCCTTGGGGATTCCGCATGCAGTGATCCGAGACACCCAGTTCCGGGGGTACACGCTCCCCAAGGTGCCGAGTCCAGAGCCTAGTGCCAACGCCCCGTTTACGTTTTAAAATACCACAAGCCCCCCCCCCGGCGGCCACCCTTCATGGGAGTTTGCCCTAGTGTCCGTGAACATTTCTGTTCCCTCTCCTCGCGTTGTGCCCTGCTTAGCTATCACCCTGCACCCCAGAGACAGCTGCATTCGAAATGTGGCTTTGAACAGATACCAGGATACAGCAGCAGCTCCAGGCACCAGCGCGCCAAGCGCATGCCTGGGGTGGCAAGCCGCGGGGGGCAACCTGCCGGTCCCTGCAAGGGTGGCAGTCAGGCAGCCTTCGGCGGCATGCCTGCGGGAGGTCTGCCGGTCCCGCGGTTTCGGCAGCAATTCGGCAGCGGGTACGCCGAATCCGCGGGACCGGGGACCTACTGCAGGCAGGGCCGGCTCCAGGCACCAGCCTGGCAAGCAGGTTCTTGGGCCGGCCACTCCGGAGAGGGGCGGCACGTCCAGCTATTCGGCGGCAATTTGGCAGACGGTCCCTCACTCCCGCTCGGAGCGAAGGACCTCCCGCCGAATTGCCGCTGCAGATCGCAGTCACGATCACGGCTTCTTTTTTTTTGGCTGCTTGGGGCGGCCAAAACCCTGGAGCCGGCCCTGCCCGCAGGCATGCCTCCGAAGGCAGCCTGCCTGCCGTGTCTGGGGCGGCAAAAAAGCGACAGCCGCCCCTGCCAGGATAAAATGATTTTCAACGGGGCTTGCGCAGGACAAGAGGAACTATGTGCGTGTGCACACGTGAAATATAGTTACAGGGGCGCTCTTGGGCATTGGCAGGCCTGGAGCTCCATCGGCCTCTCTTTTTTTCTCTAAAAGATCACAACAAATAAATCTCTGTTTCCATGGGTGGGACAATCAGGCTGGGGTGTTGGGGTTTCCCCAACCACTAAGTGGCGCCATTTCTCCATAATTCACAGCTGCAGCGTGGCTCAGAGGAGAGGGGCCAGAACTAGGCCTGGGGAGACCCGGCCAGGGGTGCAATGCTTGACCGGCTGGGGGTGGCCGGCAGTGCACCCAGGCGAAGGAGAGCTCCGATTTCAAACCGAGCACCTCACGCCTGGCTAGCCGGGTTGTACAAGCCGGATCCCCATGCTCATACAATTACAGCGGGGGACTAGCTGTCAGGACTCATGGGTTCTTTCCCTGTCTCCACTGTATACTGGGTCCCAATCCTGCAAACACTCACGCGTGTGCCATGGCTAAAATAGATTGAAACTGATGAGGACGCTCTCGCTGGGATAGCTCAAGCTGGCCAAACAACCAGACCCACCTCTCTTACCAGGGGACAGACGTTTTCTGCGTGCTGGGCTCTGCCCTCCGGGACCCCAGACACTTCAGCGACCCAGAACGCTTCGACCCGGGGAATTTCTTGGATGAGAATGGCGGCTTTAAGAAGAACCATGCTTTTATGGCTTTTTCCGCAGGTACCAGCATTTCTCCCCCTTCCCCAGCCCCCCATAGATCAGGGCCTCATGCCTAACAAATGAACTCCTTCGTGGCTATGTTGGGGGAGCGTGGGTGGGACTGTGGTCGGGTTTAACTCACTGCAGGGTGCCGAGCTCTGTGCATGGAAGGGACGGGGTGTGGGACAGTCAGCCAGGAGTCCTGTATTTGCCTTTGTTCCCCTAGGGAAGCGGGTGTGTCTGGGCGAGGGTCTGGCCCGCATGGAGCTCTTCCTGGTCTTTACCTCCGTCCTGCAGCGCTTCACCTTGCAGTCGCCCGTTGACCCCCAGGACATTGACCTCACCCCAAAAGCGAGTGGATTTTGGAACATACCTCCCGAGTACAGGGTCTGTGCCTTCCCACGCTGAGGAGTCGTCAGCGGACATGCGGGGGTGGGGGGGTTTAAGGATTGGGAAACAAACAGGGTACGCGTGTGATGGCCCCAAGGCTGGACCTGTGTAAATGAGGAAGCTTTTCCATGCTACAATCTCATTTGTAGGTCTTGACGCTGCACATTCCTGGACAAGTTACCGCAGACGTTCACTCACGTTTTTTCTTTTTAATGCCAAGATATCCCTGAAGTCGTGTACAGTTCTGGTATGGAGAGAGCCCTCGGATGGGGAATGCTCATGGTGTTGTGGTTGACGCGCAGGACTCGGGGCATGATGCCGGGGTTCTGTTCTCACCTTCGAAAGAGTGTGGTCTAGTGGTTATAGCAAGCGCCTGGTAGTCAGCGCCTGAGTTCTATTCCTGGCTTAGGTGGTGGGGCTTGGGAGCGTGGCTTATTAGAGGAGAGGATTAGGATGTTGTGATCATGAGTGTCTGTAGGATTGGGACCCAAGCACTAGGCAGTAAAAGAACCCAGGAGTCCTGACACCTACTCCCCTGCTCTAACCACTAGACTCCCTGCTAGAATCCTCAGAATTGCTGGCTCTGGGAAGGGAGTAGGTGTCAGGACTCCTGGGTTCTTTCCCTCTCTCTACCATATACATGGGTCCCCATCCTGCAAACACTCCCGCATGCACGATGCCTGAACTCGATTGAAACTGATGTGGGAGCTCGAGCTGGCCAAAACAAACAGACACGTCCTTCGAGAAGAAACTTAAAGATATATTTTTATTTCAGAAAGCTGTGAGTGGGGGAGGGGGAACAAAAAGGGGAGTGCGTGGGGCTCACCAAGATGATGTGAAACGTTTTGACGTGTTTTGCTGTAAAATAAAAACTTTGGACTAAATTTGTATCTTGGTCAAAGACATTTTTCATCAGAAAAAAACCTTGCCGTGGGAACAGCAGATTGAAGCCGAAAGAGGTGACACCCAGAAGGGAAGGGAAACCCTGCTTCTTCAGGTCAGGAAGAACAGGGTAACCCCCACCCCCACTTCACTGATTAGTGCTTGCAACGTGCTTTGAGATCCGCACATGCCAGGGACTAGAGACAAACAAAATATGAGCGTCCGTTCGGATTCAGAAAGTACGAGCTGAGGCTAGGGGAGGGAGCGTGGTCTAATGGTTAGAAGGGCGGATGGGGAAGTAGGACCTGTTCCTGGCTCAGGTACTGTGTGTGGGACCTTGGACAGGTTGTTCTCGCTCGGTGAGCCCCACCAGTTACTTCCCATTTCTTTGTACACACATGGATAGCTGGGGGCTTTGGGGGCTGAATCTCTGTCTATTGGGTTTCCTGCTCCAAAGGCGGGGCATGCATATCAATACACTCTAGTTTGGTACCAGGCCAGAGAACAGCTGTTTTGCTTCTGATTCTAGACAATCAAACCCTCTCCCCTGCCCTCTCTGCTGTTCACAGGCCAACGCTAAGGAAATAGCCAGGCGGCTCTGAGGTTTGAGACTTAACCAGCACTTTTCAGTATCAGCAGGTCTCTACGCACACCCCCTTCCATTTAGCACGCCAGACTGTGGAGTTCTGGTCTCAGGGCTGGACCAGAACAGGAGGCTACAGGTCAGGGTTGTGGGGCGTCAACAGGACTTTGTGTGGGGGGAGCTGGAATGGCCCGGGGGTGCTGTGTGGCAGGGCTCTGTGGAAGGGGCTCCCCAGAAGAGGAATAGAAAGGGGTGCTGCAGATTACAGCTGAGAGGCACTGATGAAGCCGAGTGAGGGGCACACGTGAGAATGAAGGCACGTTGGCAGAGGAGTGGAGTCTAGGACTGGAATAGCCCAGCCTGCCAGATAGACCAACCCGTCAGCCCATTGACCTCCCGTTACACTCACAGCCCAGGGGCTAAGCAGACACAGCTACTGGGAAATCTACAGTCTGCCGTGTTACCTCCATCCAGGCTTCACCTGCAGAAAAGGGCATGAAAGCCGCGTTCTTCTTGACGCTCGAGGAAAGGGTCGGGATTAAATAGCTCCGGGGGCTGCCAGCGGCTTGGATCGCTCAGCACAGAGGATACGGCAGGAAACACAGAGCAGAGCAGGATGGGAGAGAGGTTTCCTTCCACCCGCTTACATGCAAACACGGTGGGGAAGGACCATGTGTGTTTAGGGATACTGACCTGCCTTACCCTGCCGCCCGGGGCAGAGATGCGGGGTGCCCAGCAGTGGAATTCTGGGCCGTTCGCGATGGGCTTGGACGAGCGGGGAGCTTGTGCCGTGGGGCAGTGCCCGCTGATCTGGAGCCTGGTTTCGGCACAGGACGCTCAGGACCCCGGGCTCGCTGAGTGGAGCGATGCAGGAGTTTGGGAGTTGGGGCACTTGGGTTTAGGCCCAGTGTGGGAAGAGAGTGTGATGGAGCGGTTAGAGTAGGGCGCTGAGACTCAGGGTACCTGAGATCTATTCCCGGTTCTGTCATTGTGCCACCGGAGGCAAGCAGGTGTCCCCCGCATCCCCTGGACCCTGGGGATGAGGCCAAAGCGCCCCGAGGGCTAGGGATGAAGTGGTACTGGGTGTTCAGTCTCTGCTGCGCCTGGATTCAACGGCCAGCAAAGCCCCTTCGCTCCTCACCTGGGGCAGGGCGTGTCCACGGAACGCCGTGTCCCTGATCACCAGGTGCAGCACGTGGGTAGGGAGGAGGTCTGCGAAGCACTGGATTTCGTGGATTGCAGCGTTGGTGTCTGGCAGCTGGAGCCGATCCTCTGTCCACGGAGCCTGGTTCCTTCCGACCACCTGGTCGAGCTCCTGGTGCCTTTTATCTGAAAATAGCCTGAGAACCCTCAGAATGTGAGCACGGCTCAGAATAATAGCCAAGGGAGGGAGTGGGGTCTAGTGGTTAGAGTGGGCGGGCTGGGAGCCAGGACTCCTGGGTTCTTTTTGAGGCGGGATCCCCACTTTTTATTCCACTCTTTGTCCTCCCATTTTTTCCAGTGGAATAAAGCAAGGAAAGGGGAGTAAAATAGAGAAAAGGTAGGAGAGGGAAAAAATCTTGGGGTTATTTCTGGGACAAACAAAACAAGGATTTTAACTCGAAACGGGACGAACAGCTTCGTTTCCAACTTTTGGGGCCAAAATAAATGAATTCATTTAAAAATGGAAATTTCCCCCAGCGACAAAATTGGGATTTGTTGTCCAACCAGCCCCAGCGCTGGCAGCGTGGAGAAAGGTCTTGGATCAAGCAGGCCGCACCGAATCTCTTTGTTATTGCCTGGATTTAGCGGCATCTCCCCTCTGCTGCTGAACTCGTCCCCTCAGTCCACCAGGGCTTCCTTCACGGCCTCAAATCCACAAAGCAACACTGTACACAACTGTGTGCACACGACGGTGTAACCGCCCCCCTCCAACCAGCGGCGTTCTGTCAGAACAAAACTGCGTGTTGGCTCTGGCTAACGTTAAACACGGGCAGAAGTGCTGGCAGGATCCGCGGCCTAGTTCCCACAAAACCATCCAGTGAGCAGCGTGGGGCCAGAAGGTGCCTTGGCCTGCCCCCAGGAATTCGAATCCCTCACGACCCCTCCCGGGGGTCAAAATGAAAGCTGGTTGGAATTATTCAATCAAAACAGGCAAATGTCGGTTCGGACTAAACTTTCTTGACAGGGAAATTCAGAATGAATAGGTGTTGTTCCAAACTGGCTTTTTCATTTCTGATATCTGAAAAGTTTGGGATTTTAGGGGGAGGGCCCCCCCCCCTCCATTTCTCTCTCTTTCCAAACATCTTCCTTTCTGTTCCCGTGGAAAAGGTGGCAAAAGCAGAAAAAGAGTGTTTGGGTGGGAGTAAGGGGGGGTTAAAAACAAACTTCCCCGGCCCCGATTTTACTCCTTTGTCTACTTTATTCTATCTTTTCCAGTGGGAAAAACTGGGGGAAAGGAGGGTGTAGCGGGGTGGTGACCCGCTCCAGCCCTGACAGGGTTGGAACCAGCCCTGGGAGAGGGCTGGCAGGCTGGGAGAACAGCCCAGGCTGAGTGGGGAAACAGCCGCAGCTGTGGCCACACCCCAAACGGACTCAGCTGGCCCTATAAAGGGACTGCTGGGCTGAAGCAGTCTTGTCTCTCTGCATTCAGAGGGAGAAGGGCCTGGCTGCAGGGAGCTAGAGACAGGGTACCTGGGTGGAGCAGGGCTGGGGAAAGGCAGAGGAACAGGGGAGCTCCAGCCTGCAAAGCCCCAGGCTGCGGCCTAGCATAAGGCCAACAGGTGCTGGGGGTTGCAGAGGGCAGCAGGTCCGAACCCCCTTTGCCTATGATGAGTGGCGTATCTGCAGTCCGCCCTGGTGAGCGGGGGCTAGATGGGGACTGGCAGTAGCCGAACACTGAGGCGAAGTGGGGATAGTGGGTGGGGGTCCCCCTGGGAGGGGAAAACCCTGAGTCTGGGAGGGGTTACTGCCAGAGGGGCAGCACCCCAGGTAAACAGGGCACCGGGGTCCTGGGAGGGACACAGGGCCAGCGGTAAGGTGGATCACCGGCCTGCAGAGGGTGCTCCGGGTGCTGGGAGAACTAATTCCCTGAGGACGACCAGTAGGAAGCGCTGCGGCGGTGAGTCAAGCTCCCTACAGAGGGGAACCCCCAAACTATCAGAAACTGACTCACAAATGTTCATTTCGCTTCAGCCTTTCCTGACCCACACAAGGAAATAAAGAAACAAATCAACAGAGCCAGACGTGTACCCAGAAGCCTCCTGCTACAAGACAGGCCCAAAAAAGAAACCAACAGAACTCCACTGGCCATCACCTTCAGTCCTCAGCTTAAACCTCTCCAACGCCTCATCAGTGATCTACAACCCATCCTGGACAATGATCCCTCACTTTCACAGACCTTGGGAGGCAGGCCAGTCCTCGCCCACAGACAACCCACCAATCTTAAGCATATTCTCACCAGTAACCATGCACCACACCATAACAACTCTAACTCAGGAACCAACCCATGCAACAAACCTCGATGCCAACTCTGCCCACATATCTACACCAGCAACACCATCACAGGACCTAACCAGATCAGCTACAACATCACCAGCTCATTCACCTGCACGTCCACCAATGTTATATATGCCATCATATGCCAGCAATGCCCCTCTGCTATGTACATTGGCCAAACTGGACAGTCCCTACGCAAGAGGATTAATGGACACAAGTCAGATATCAGGAACGGCAATATACAAAAACCTGTAGGAGAACACTTCAACCTCCCTGGCCACACAATAGCAGATGTAAAGGTAGCCATCTTACAGCAAAAAAACTTCAGGACCAGACTCCAAAGAGAAACTGCTGAGCTCCAGTTCATTTGCAAATTTGACACCATCAGATCAGGATTAAACAAAGACTGTGAATGGCTATCCTACTACAGAAGCAGTTTCTCCTCCCTTGGTGTTCACACCTCAACTGCTAGCAGAGCACCTCACCCTCCCTGATTGAACTAACCTCGTTATCTCCACACTGATATATACCTGCCTCTGGAGATTTCCATTACTTGCATCTGAAGAAGTGAGGTTCTTACCCACGAAAGCTTATGCTCCCAGTACTTCTGTTAGTCTCAAAGGTGCCACAGGACCCTCTGTTGCTTTCAGTGTAGGGTAGTGATTCAGGGCATCAGTTTCTCTCCCAAGAGGGAGATTTTATTTCCTTCGTTCATTAGAGAGGGGTGACTTGTGAGGAGACTTTCTGTCGCTGTTTGATAATCAGCGAGGCAAATTTGGGAGGATTTTCGTGTCAGTGTTTCACCATGGGGACAAACCCAGCGAATGCAGAGGATCCGAGTTGTCCTTTGTTAATTTACTTAGTGGCAGGATCTTCCCAATTCACTCCAGGGAAGAGACCCCAGGAAGAGCGAGGGCCAATTGAGGGCTGCAGGGTTGCACCAGCCAACCTATCTGAGAGGGTTTTTGCAGGAACGGGGGAGAGCTGTTGGCATTCTCCTGGCCGCTAAGTGGCGTGACTTCTCCATAATTCACAGCAGTCATGGGGTTTGTTTGCTAGGAGAAAACCCAGCTGTAAAGAAGCATCAGAAGAAGAGGGGTTTTTACCCACGAAAGCTTATGCCCAAATAAATCTGTTAGTCTTTAAGGTGCCACCCGACTCCTCGTTGTTTCAGCTGTAAAGGGTTTAACTCTCCCATTGCTGGTGTGTCCCCACCTTCCTTATCCAGGGCACAGGTGCTTACACCGCGCTGGGCTCTGCTCACCACACCCAGAACACTTCAACAACCCACAAAGCTTCAACCCCAGTAATTTCTTGGATGAGAAAACAGCTGTATGAAGGACAATGCCTTTTGCAACTTTTCTCAGGTATGCGAACCCCCACCTGTATGGATCAGAAAGCCTGAGATGCAGAATGAACCCCTTCCGGGCTCAGTGGACAGCAGCAGCGTTGCTGCATTTATCATATTACTAACTGTGTATCTGGGTTTTCACCCAGCAAGGACCCTGAGGTCCTTGTCTGCTCCTCTGAAATCCAGATCCTCACCCATAGCACCAGACTGAGTGGATCAGAGCAGGTGGTCATCCCAGTAACTCATCTCCAACAGTGGCCAGTGCAGACATTTCAGAGAAATGTACAAGAGATCCCTTAAGGGGTAGTTATGGAATAACCTGCCCATAGGGTAGTTTCTTCCTACCCCCCCCAGTAGTTAGAGATTGGTTTATGCCTTAAAGTAGGAGAGGTATCTAGCCCTTCTGATTCCTGGGATACTTTTTCCCCCCCGTCCTAGCCCATGTATGTCAGGATGTGGGCTTGTAGTTAGAAGCGGTGGCCTTAGAGTCAGGATTCCTGGGTTCTAGTCCCATGCTGGCAGTGCAGTGGGCTCTAGCGGTTAAAACAAATGGAATTAGGACTCCTGGGTTCTAAGTCGACTTTGGGAGTGGAGTGGGATCTACTGGTTAAAGCAGGTGGGGCTAGGACTTCTGGGTTTATTTTAAAGAACGAGGAGTACTTGTAACACGGCTACTACTCTGAAACCTGGGTCTATTTCATTAACCATATCATGGTGTGAGGAAGTGGGGGAGTTTCTTGTTTTTTCCTTATTAGACTCTTTTAAGTTCATCAGTTTTATTAACGGAGATCTTGTGGTCATTTCGGAAGCCACAGAATGAAAAATAAAAGCTGTCAAGTAACAATATTTATTGCTTTTCAAAGAAAAAATGTAAAATCCTATACAACTTTATCAAGAGAGAATCCTATCACAGTAATATATAACAACAAAATTTGTTACATACTGGTACAGTAATTTATTCTAGCCTATTCTAGAAAGTTAATTTTAATATTAATGAAAACTATGGATATTTAATTCAGATTGTTTATTAACTAAAGTTGTCAGTCAAGCTTGATATGCCAGCAACAAGCTATGGTACTTGGTTTTGAATCTATCTGAGAATGCTTGCTTGGAATTGGGTAGTACTGGTTTAAAAAATGGAATTTCTGTCCCATGTGAAATTCTGATATTTTGATATTTGTTTTTGTCCTGAAATGTGATGACACAATGAAATACTGAAAATATTTGCAGAATGAAAAATGTTTCAAAACTGATTTTGAAGCGTTGAAACGCTTGAAATGCTTTGAAATGTCTATTTGAAATTAAAAATTGCATTTGGTTTGACATTTCCCATTTCATTTCTAAGTGAAAATCTTCATTCTGAATCAGCACTTGGAAAGGAAAAGTTGGGTTTTGATTTTCCCAAAATTGACATTTTCCCATGGAAAATTTCTATTTTGACAAAACTGCATTTTCTCTTGGGAAAACTTTTTGGACAAATAATTTCAACCAGCTGTAGGAGTTAGTCACTTCCTGAAAACACCAGTTTAAGTCAAAACTGCCAGGTAATTCAGATTCATAGGCAAGGTTTCTGCTCGCACATGAACCCCCAAATATACAGATAATGATCCCAAACTACCTTTGCTATAAATAAGCACAGAGTCACATACTTCCTTGGGATTCTCATTCCCAATGTTAATAGCGGTGTTTCAATAGCACCACGATCTAGAGCAGTGTTGCCACCAATGCTGAAACTGTGTCCAGTTCTGGTCACACACTACAAAAAGAACGTTGAAAAACTGAAAAGTGTTCAGAGAAGGCTGAAAGAATGATTTGTGGTCGGAAAAACCTGCCTTTAAAGGAGCTCTGAGTAAAATATTCAAATCAAAATTTAAAAATCCTCAGACTAGATCATTTCTGGCCTTTTAATCTCTGAATCTGTCAAGAGTTTAAGTGACTTTAGGACTTACATCCCGCTCACTTTCAAATCACTTTTAAAAATTGGGGCCTTAGGCGCGCTTAAAAATGTTACCCTCGGACCATTTAGTTTATCATGGAGAAGGTCACAAGATGACTTGATCACGGTCTCTGATTACCTACACAGGGAGAAGATAATCTAATACTAGAAGGTTCTTTAATCGACCAGACCAAGAGACAAAGGCTGGAAGCTGAAGTTGGCCAAGCTTCAGATTGGAAATAAGGTACAATTCTTTAACAGTGAGGGTAATTAACCATTGAAACCACTTAGCAAGGGATGAGTTGGATTCTCCATCCCTTGGCATCTCGCTATTGAGACTGGATGTCTCTTCTGAGAAGATACCCTCTAGCTCAGTGTTCTCAACCTTCTTGATACCAGGGACCGGCTTGCTGCCTTCCTAAATTGTATCAGGGAGATCTCAGGGGCCAGCACCGGTCCATGGACCGGTCATTAAGAAACACTAGCTCACCCCCATAAACGATTGGGCTCAATGAAAGAATCCCTGGCGGAAGGTCTCTGGCCAGGGTTAGACAGGAGTCAGACTAGGTGATCTAATGCTCCCTTCTGAACCTCAGCACCTATCCACCGCTTGGCTCATTGGCAGACAGCTCTCAGTATATAGAATCAAGGGGTGTTCTGGGATGAGGTCAGTGTCTCTTGGGTCCACCAGTCACTGCCCACGGTGAGGAACAAGAACAAATGAGCTTTGCTCGCACAGCAGAGAGATGGCAGTTGTAACAATATCTACCTTCAGGAACTTTACAAAGGGTGTTGTTCTCAGGGACACAGGAGGAACTCACAGGTCAGGTGAGCCACAAGGGATAGAATCCAGGAATCCTGGCACCTAGTCCCCTCCCAGAGCCAAGAACAGAAGCCAGGAGTCCTGACTCCCACCCAGTGCTGTAGCATTATCCAGATCATCTCGCACTAGCCTAGCATCCTCAGTAATAATAATACCTAGCTCTTCTACAGCGTTTTCCTTGGTAGATCTCAAAGCACATCACAAACGAGATAAGTAGCATTATCCCCATTTTATAGATGGAGAAACTGAGGCACGGGACAGTGCTGTGACTTGCCCCAAGGTAACCCAGCAGTCCAGCGGCAGAGCAGGTGTGACCTGAATAATCTCGCTCCAGAACTCTTTTTTTCGGCTTCACTCTCTGTTTCTCTCTTTTCATTGTTGATCTTGCTCCAGAAAATGTGAGGGTGAAACGGGCACCATTTTGTTTACAACGTTCCCTCGCGGCAGTGTAATCCTGAGGGATTAGCCCAAGACTACTAACATCAGGGGATTAAAACCTGAAAATCAGTTGACGATGTATGTTCTGACCTAAAAACCACGGAGAATGTTCCCCCGCCTGGTGTCTGGTTAATCTGTCAGCTGTCGCTCAAGGGAGCGAGTGATGCAGTGTCCCCTTCACACCAGAGCGAGCTCTGAACAAGAAAAACCCTTTCTCTGCACACACCTAAACTCCCTGTATTCAAATCTACCGTCTCAGTTGGCCGCTCAGTGCTTGACGCTTACGGCAGGTGGGCACGGCTTATTGGCCTGCACAGTGGACACCTTCTGGGACCGTGAAGGAATTGTAGGTTGCGAGGCAAGTGGCGTTTTTGATAGGGAGGGGATAGGCTATGTAGAAGAACCATAGAGTCGACCCGACGACGGTGTGTGAACATACAGCAATGGAGGCACAGATACGTGTCTATGGCATTAGCTATATGTACGCACGTGTTTGGCAACAGCCGGACGCATACACTCGTGGCAATAGACACTCCTCTATATGGTGACAGAGAGAGAGGTTGGCTAACCATGCGGCCTATGGGCACAATCCAAACACCCTGCTGCCCAGGGCTTTCAGCCTTCTCTGAGGCACTCTGCTTGTTCGTGTTGTTCGCTCAGGAGAAGCCATGGACCTAAGCCAAAGGCAGGGCTAAGGACTCCGGAGTTACCGCAGAGGAGGGCGGTGTCCTCGTTTCCTGGCTGACGGGCTCTTCTGGCTCCCGTACAAGCGTGATGTCAGCGGCAGCGTGGCTGGTTTGTAAACAGCTCCTGCCTTGGGGACTACGCCCCCCACTAGTCCTGACGCGATTCCAGCAACCAGGACACCAACAGCTTCTCACTGGTCCTGCTCCCTCCAGATTGAGATCCTGCCTTTAGCCGTGGACAAGAGCTGGTTTTTCCGGGAGAGAGAGCCAAATATAACCAGCAAAACTGGTTCCTAAAGCATAGTAGTCTACACGGGAGAACTTTTCAGGTGTAACAGAGGGGTGGATTTAAACCGGTATGATTCTTCCATTAGAAGAGTGCCTGGTTTTGGTTTCATTTATGTTGCATGGGAAGATGTTTAGGCCAAATCATGAAAAAGCTACTCTGATACTGGAATAAGTGTTCACACAGGCCCTTATATTGGTATAGCTAGAGCTGGATAACTGTATTGGTATCACTGGTAACACTTCCCTGTGTAGACGCTGTTTGGTCACCTAGTGAGTGCGGTCCCTACACATTAATGCAAGATTAGACAGATGGGAATGGATTTAAATGGCTTCATAAATGGATATGTATGGGGGAGTAGGTAGTCTTGTTATATGTGGGCAGGGAAGCAGGGATAGATTCTACCCGTCCGTCCCTTCCTCCATCCCCAGATACGCCCATCTATCCGTCCGTCCCTTCCTCCGTCCCCGACATGCCCATCTATCCGTCCGTCCCTTCCTCCATCCCCGACATGCCCATCTATCCGTCCGTCCCTTCCTCCGTCCCCGGACACGCCCATCTAGCCGTCTGTCCCTTCCTCCGTCCCCGGACACGCCCATCTAGCCGTCTGTCCCTTCCTCCGTCCCCGGACACGCCCATCTATCTCTATCTGAGTCCCCCTGGATTTGTACACATTTGAACAGCAGTGGTCTCTCTGAAAAACCATGTCTTGTCCACTGCTAGAAGCAGGATCCCAGTCCGGATGGAGCCATGTTCCGAACCACTATGGCAGGGCTGGTAAGAAACGGCGTGTGTAGTGTTTGAAGCCAGCTCGTGCCGACCTGTCATGGATTTCTATCGGCTAGGAGCATGCATTTCACCCGGCTAATAGGAGCTGGGCCCCAGCAGGCTGTGTGGGCTAGTTGTTAAGGCCCCGGACTGGCAGCCAGGAAACCTGGCTTCTAGTCCCAGGTCTGTACTGACCTGCCATGTGACCTGGTGCGGGTCAATCCAGGTACAACTTTCCACGGTGACTTAAGCGTCTCAAGCCAAGGAGACCTTGGCTCCTAAGTGCCTCCATCCCATCTGAAATGGGGTCTACGCTTGGGCTCACAGGAGAAGGTTGCACTGGTATAACCGTGTCTTTTACCCAGATAGTGACACCAGTAAAAGCCCCAGTGTGGACACAGTTATACCATCGAACGGTGCCTTATATGCCCCATATGGGAATAACTGTCCCTATACAGCGCCGTGATACCACTCCAGCAGCACGCTCACTACTAAGGGCCTGTGCAGCTTTCACGACCCTTTCTATTGTGGCAGGGCCTTAGGCTGCTAAATCACTTGGGACTTTCCATGCCTCAGTTTCCCTCTCTTTAAAATCAGGGCGTTCACCCACATTAGAGAGCTGAAGATTAATTAGCACATGCTTGTAAAGAGCTTCCTCATTAGGAAGGTCCTGTCAGGGCTGCTGTTTTCACCCCCCTCACCCACCCACCTACCCCGGCAGACCGACCGGCCAAGCAGAGACCACAGGGAGACTGGAGGAGATTTCTACAGTTTAATGCAAAAAAATGGCAGAATGAACACTCCGGGGGGTCCGATCCTGCCGTGAGTTACCCCAAGGTAACATTAGTGGGGGGAGGGGACATAACCAAGGGCAGGAGTCAAGCCCGAGTCACCGCGGCAGCAGGGGCACACGGGAAACCTGAGTGTTGAGGACAGTCGGACACGGTGGAGGGAGAGATTAAAAAAACAACAAACAAACAAACAAATCCCCATCTTGGGAGAAGAGAAAATACCCCTGTTAAACCCCCCACACCCACACCCACACCCACACCTGCCCTCCCCTGTGACACCAGGGTAAGGCTGCGTAATGCGCTGCCCCTCTGAGCTGGGAGGTGACTAGTTTCTGAGGAAATGAAGCCAGCGGCAAGACCCCCACCCAGTCTCGGTTTAGCCCTTTAAATCTGGGCGGGGGGAGGACTGTGTGTGTCTAGAAGGCAAACCCCCCGAAATCCAGCGCGTCGAAGTCCTGGTCCAGCCCTTCGTAATCCAGCGTCTCATACTGGGAGGCCTCAGCATCGCAGGCGGACGGGTGATAGCCCAGTTCTTTGAAGTCGGGGGGGTGCATCTCCCCAGGCCGGCTGGCCGTGGCCGAGGTCACCATGTAGCCCATGGTGGGGCCGGCTGCTGCTCCCCCCATCAGCAGGCAGGCGGCCTTCACCCCCGCGTGCATCTGGGAGCCGTGGCGCAGGCAACGAGGCGAGCAAGTCTCCTTGCACAGGCTGTTCCTGGTGGCTGGGGCAGAAATGGGGGGAGAAGGAGTGTCAGTCGCCCTGGGCCCGGTTCTATGTCAGCTCTAATGCATTGAATGGGGATTCGGGAGACCCTGGTTCCACTCCCAGCCCTGCTAGTGACCCAGTCACGTGCCCGTCTCCGTGTGCCTCGGTTTCCCCATCTGGGTACCCTGGAAAGAATGAGCCTTCCTTTGTCTGACGGGACTGTGAGCTCTTTGGGCGAGGCTGTCTCTGGGCTTGCGCAGCACCCAGCGCCGTGGGGCCCAGATCTGACGGTACAATGTTGGCCTAACCCCATAGCACCCAACGCCGTGGGGCCCAGATCTGACGGTACACTCTGGCCTAACCCCATAGCGCAGATGCAGCCTGCGCCGGCGGAAGTGGTTTTCTGTCAGTGTAGGAACATCACGTTCCTGCGTGACAGGAGCGAAGGCAACGGAAGCATTCTTCTGGAACCTCGCTGTGTCCACACTAGGACCGGGTCCGTGTAATTAGGTCAACCAAGCGTGGGATTTTTTCACCCCCCTGACCAAGTTAGATAGGTCAGCCTGTTTTACGTGTAGACCAAGCCTCTGTTGGAGTCTTTAGGTCCTACTGTAAGACTAACAATAATGCAGCAACTCCTGATTGGCACCAGATTGTGTCTACACAGCAGTGAAATTACTCTGGTGCAAAAGGCTCTCACTTTGCACCTGCACATTAGGCTTAATTGGGTTTACCTTACATTGATTAGGAACAGGCCTAAGCTAAGCCAAAATCATTGAGGTGTCAACCAGCACAAGCTTGTGTGCAGATAAGGCCTCCGTGGGATCAGAACCAGGCCCCAAAGCTCGTGAGGTGGCAAGAACCCACGTCCATTCCTGTTTTTACCTGCACTGGAGTGGCCAGAGGGGACCACTG
Source organism: Trachemys scripta elegans (assembly GCF_013100865.1). NCBI lineage: Eukaryota > Metazoa > Chordata > Testudines > Emydidae > Trachemys > Trachemys scripta. The sequence continues at coordinate 8,052,882 of NC_048313.1, forward strand.
TGATCACCTGGTCTGACCTCCTGCGTAACCCAGCCCAGAGAACCCCACCTAGGCCAGTTAACGAGGGCTAAACCCCAGAGCAAATTTGCCCGGGAAGCCTAGCACGGCGATGGAGGAGGGCTTGAGAGCCATTGAGGGGCATCAGCGGGGTGTGAACCCCAAGGAGGAGCCAGCGGGGTGAAGCTGAGGGTCAGGGGGCACTGCCTGGCAGTGAGATCCGGCAGGCTGTGGAATCGCCGCCCTGGGGGGAGGTGGGAGCCCAGTTCGCCGTCGCATTCAAACAACCTTGGGCAGGCTCTGCGGGGACAGACTGTAGAGAACAGTCATGCATCGGGCCCTCTCTGATTGAGGGTCTCATCTCTTCTGGGCAGTGTCCTGGGAATAGACTGTAGCAGGAGACCCTGCCTCCAGGACCCGGGGCATGGTCCTGGTGGGAGTGCCCCAGGTCCAGTGACAGGACTCTGGGAACAAGCCTATCACGGTAGGTCTCTGGCACCAAGAAAGCCAGAGCCCCGCCTGACCGGGTCCCAGTACCTTCTCTGTTCTGTGTGCCAGGAGAACCTCCTCCCGCTTCTTTCCAGCAGCACTGCCTAGCCGGAGAGTCGATGTGCAGCTTGCACCTCGCTGGGGGCCCTTGGGAGAAGCTCTGTGCAGAGGGAGGAAGCACCATCACTGTGGGGACAACGAGATGGACCAGCCGAAGGGGGCAGATCAACCCAGGGCAGAGGCGGGACCCGTGGGTGACATCCTGGCCAGGCTGATGTCAAGGGCAAAACTTCCATGGACTGCCAGGGTTTCACCCGAGGGCCCGATTACTCAAGAGGTGCTGAGCACCCGCGGGTCCCCCTGGAGCCGTGGGGCGGGAGGAGACAATCAGCTCCCCGATCCCTGCATGGAGCGGGAGGGAGATTCACAGGGACCTGGTCCCAGCCCAGAGCGGCACAGAAGGACCTGGCTCTGACTGAGACTCGGCCCCAGAATAGCCCAAGCTCCAAACCGGAGTTGTTCTCGGAGCAGAGGAGGTGGATGGGCCGCGGGTGAACTGCAAGGACTGAGCGGCCCCCTGGCCCTCCCCGCACTCCTCAGGCAGTTAACCGAGGCACCGCAAAACTGCCAGGCCCGAAAGCCCCTTGGTGCCTTTGCCTCCTTTCCCAGCGGCCCCAGCTGAGCTGCTGCGAGCTGCCGTCGCGGGACGCTGGGAAAGGAGGCAAAGGCACCAAGGGGCTTTCGGGCCTGGCAGTTTTGCGGTGCCTCGGTTAACTGCCTGAGGAGTGCGGGGAGGGCCAGGGGGCCGCTCAGTCCTTGCAGTTCACCCGCGGCCCATCCACCTCNGGTAAGATGCCAGCCAGGGACCCGGCCCTGTGTTTGGTACTTCGAGTCCACTTACTTCTTTGACTTTGCGGAGGATGTTAAGCCATTGCCTGCAGGGGGGGGGGGAGAAGGAAAAAGCCTGATTAGCCCCGACATCCTACCAAGCCGGCCACCCCTCGCCAGCCCCACAGGACCCAGGAGAGCAGGGCTCACTCCCCCGGTCGGCTGCGTCTCGCTGGGCCATTGGCAGAACTCTCTCCCAGGGAGCAGCAGCGAAGCTGGTCTGGCCAGGCTGGGGGCACGCCGACGCCACCCCCAGCATCTGCGTGGATTTCAGCTCTCCCCGCGCACCCTCACGGCCCAGCCCCCGGCCCCAGGCCCGCCCTCCCTTGGAGCAGCTCTGGCTTTACCTGCACTCCTGGCTGTCCGGGGCCAGCAGCAGAAGGAACTTCCCGTCACTGAGGCTGAGACCCAAGCAGCTGTCCCGCTGGGCGCCCAGGGGCAGGCGGGGCAGGTCGCCGATCTCGCTGCCCTCCAGGATGGCCTGGCAGCTGGTGCCGAGCGAGATGCCCAGCTCGGCCGGGGACTGGGCATCACGGCAGATCAGGAGGCTCCCGTCCATGGAGAGGAAAAGGAACTTCTCCTTCCATTGCTTAAAGAGAAAGCCCCCTGCAAAGCAGAGAGGGGCCAAGTCCCAACTGCCTGTCATCCTGCCTGGCAGCTGCGAGGGAGAGATTAGCCCCAGCTCACGCTGGGGAAGAACCCAGGAGTCCTGGCTCTCAGCCCCCCTGCTCTAACCACTAGACCCCACTCCCCTCCCAGAGCCGGGGATAGAACCCAGGAGTCCTGGCTCCCAGCCCCCCTGCTCTAACCCACCAGCCCCCACTCTCCTCCCAGAGCTGGGGAGAGAACCCAGGAGTCCTGGCTCCCAGCCCCTCCTGCTCTAACCCACCAGCCCCCACTCTCCTCCCAGAGCCAGGGACAGAACCCAGGAGTCCTGGCTCCCAGCCCCTCCTGCTCTAACCCACCAGATCCTACTCCCTCTCAGAGTCAGGGACAGAACTCATATCCTGGCTCCCCCACTAGATCCCACTCTCTTCCCACGTGGGCAGAGATTCAGTGACTTGTCCAAGGTCATGTAGAGAGTCTGTGGCAGAGCCAGGAATCGACCTGTGTCCCCAGCTGGTACCCCACTACTAGACCCTCTACTGCTCTTCCCCTGGCACCAGCGTCTCACCGCACACCAGCCTCCGGGGGGTGAACCCAGGGCCACCAGCGGTGCAGCCTGAGCGGGAGAGCCAGCCCCACCCGCAGGGAGCCGGGAGAGACTCCCAGGGCCTGTCACGCTGAGGCCCCTCTGTGCTGCAGTGTGCAGGATCGTCCCCCTGAGAGCCCCCCCACCCCGCACAGGAGCCTCCCTGGCCAGAGTGGAGCTGGCTTAAGGGCCTGGCCCCCACCCTGCTCCCAACCCCGGGGTAGGGGGCAGATCAGAGGAGTGGCTAGTCTCTGCCCCCCAGGGCCCATAGGGGGGATAGCGCATGAATTAGAGCAGCCCTGAGGCTGGGACAACATTTTTTAAAAGTCCTACAATAACAAAGCAGTGTCAACATCCCCAGTGCTCAGGACCAATGATACATCAGTATATAATTTATATGCTACTTGGTGTTCATCAGCAACCCTACAATAACAGACCAGCAGGGGGCCCCTGCCGGGAGCTACAGTGCAAGCACTGGTGTGATCTGTGGTGGTGAGCCCGTTGCTTGCTGGGAGATTGGAAAGGGTTCAGAGCCGAGCGAGGCTGAGTCAAGGTCTGTGAAACACCCAGAAACCATCTGCTTGGCTTATGGACTGCGTCCCAGCCTGTGGGTACCTACACAGGGACGGCAACTCCTACGTAACCAGAGCAAGACCCGACGGCGGGGAAAACTCACCGCGGGAAACGCGGGGGGATTTTGTAGCACGGCTGGTGGAGCAGAAGGGGACACTGAGATCGGCCTGCCCACAAACCGCTGCCTAGCCAGCGTCCAGGCTTTCGGTGCCAGAGCAGCGTTTGAAGGAGGCCGATGGATCTTGACGGGGGTCTTTGATCCAGGCCTGGGTCCCACCCCACTAAAGAGCTGTCGTTCCTGTCTGCTGAAGGGAGGGTTAGGGGTCACTGGGGGGAGCCCTAGCGCTGCAGGCGGCATTCGGGGACCCTGCCACAAGTTCCGACGGCTTTCCGAAGGCCAGGCCCTTGGTGGAACCAGCCTCACGGGCGGGGGGCAGAGAGCCCCACGCATTGGAGGGTGACCCGGGTGTCGAACGGTGAGCGGGAGAGGTGGACCAGTGGGGGAGGATGTAATCACCCAGGGTCTCCTAGCGGCATTTTGGTTTTGGAACCAGCCCCTCAAAGATGGCAAACGTGAGGGGATGGTGCCGGAACTCAGCCGGCATGGCGGGGCATGTGGCACGGGGCCTGGCATGGAGGCAGCCCGCGCGTATCTGCAACCCAGCCACGCCCGGTACTTTCTCCAGAGCGCCAGACACAACGTCCCCAGAAAGCCACCCGCCCCAGTGACTCTCCCGCGGTGCCCGGCAGGGATGGAGGCATGGGCAGCCGCTTCCCAGAGCCGGGCACGGGGCAGATTTAAACCCCGGATTAAATTCGGTTGGCCATTTTGGGATTAGAATTCAATCAAGGGTTGGCGGTTCTAATCCTGGCCCGCGGGGGGGACGCACAGACACAGGCAGCAGAGGGACAATGCTAAATCCCTGTGGGCAACTAGGACAAGGGAAGCAAGTGGGGATTGCTGGGGCCATCGGAAGAAAATGTGACCCTTTGGGGGCAGGTGAGATTGGTAGAAAAAAGAACACCTCGGTTCGCCAGGGGACAGAGCCAGTTGGGAGCGAATGGCTCCGTGGGCTGCTAATGTATTCATTCGCCCACTCACCGGGCTCCTGGTTTCATTAAGAATTGATTTTGATTTCCAAAGGCAAAAGCAATGTACCCTGCAAAGTTTGCCACAACTGTGATCCCTCCCAGTTAGAGCTGGTCAAAATGTTCTTCGTCCGAATATTTTTGATCAAAAATGGCTTTCTCTTACCGAGGACAATGTGAATTGACATTTCAAAGAAAAATAAAAAATATTCAGTAAAAGTGCTTGGATTTGGGGAAAAAGAGGTTTTTGTTTAAAAAAATTAAGCTTTTGGTTAAAAAATAGTTTTCAGTTAAAAATTCAGGTTTCGGTTTGTTGTAAAAAAATCAGGTTTGATATAAACGGTCCAGATTCTGTGAAAACGTTCGTTTTTCCAGGGCGGTTTTCAAGCTCAAAAGGTTTAGGGGTTTGGTTTTCAAAACCCCACCAGGTCTTTTCACAAAGTCACCACTGAGAAAAAGAACAACCATTTTCCAACGTCCAGAGAACAGATCCTGGGGGTTCCCCAGCTGGCCCCACTCCCAAAGCCCCCTTTGAACCCACAGGCTTTGGCCCAGCGCCTTAGCCCCGGTGCCGGGGGTGTTTGAACGAAGGGAGCTGAAGGCCCTGCTGGGCTGCCTGGGGTTAGAATCGGGGTGCAGTTGAGGGGAAGGGGGTAGAACCGGACCTGAGGGTACCAGGCCATTCAAACAAGGGGTGACGTTTAGCCGGGATACCCACTGGCACTAATGGGTTCGGTTGGAGATTCTCCTTCCTGGCAGCGAGATGCTCCAGGCCCCACAATGGTGCCTAATTAATGCCTGTCACCAACAACTCCAGAGTCCCTGGGCTGGCACTGCTCCTGGGGTGCTATTCACACAGCACAGCGACTACCAGATCCTGATCTGCACCCCCTGACTGCAATGGGCTCAGGGCCAGATTCTGATCTCAGCTCCCCCTGGGGATCAATCCAGAGTCAACCCCGGAATCCCAGGGCAGTTTCACTGCGGTCTGGATGCTTCTTCTCATTCCAGGTTTTTGATACAGGAAGGAAAATCGCGACAGGAATCAAGGCAGCTCTCTGGAGTGGGGACGGACCGACCCCCTGGGCCGGCGGCGCGGAAGGGAGGGGGCGCTCACCGTATTTCCTGAGGTAACCCCGATGAATTCCGGAGGAGCTCATGCTGGACCAAACCATCCATCAGACCGGCGAGCCAGGAAAGAGCCCCGGGGGGGGCCAGCTGCCAAGAGCCTTGAGCAGAGGCCAAATCTAATCCCTAATGCAGCCCGCTGCTGGGGAATCCCATCCCTGCCGGCCAATCGCGGCTCACGCAGGCAGCCGCTCCCCCCGCCTCCCGGCTGGGGGGGTCTCATGGGCCAGATCTCCAGGCGATGTAAATAGGTCACAGCACCACTGGAGTCAGTGGGGAACTGGAGCGATGGTGGTTCACACCAACAGGGGATTTGGCCCCATCTGGCACTAGGGCCTTTATCCCCCCGAGGCTGCAGCCAGTCCCTGGGCTGTTAGCGCTGCTACAAAATGCTATTTCCCCTGGCCGGGGGGGGGGGGGGGGGGAGAAGGCCCCCAAACCAGCCCCTCCCTGGCTGGGCACTGCTTGCCATGACATCACCAATCGGAGAACTCCGACGGGCAGGCCTGCCAAGGCGACGGGGTGGGGGGCCGCAGGGATAGAAGCTGTCACCTCCAGACAGACTGTGACCAGCACAGCCCCTGCACCCAGTGCCCTGGCGCTCCGGAGGGTCCCGCCTTCTGAGCTCTGTGCTCAGTTGCTCCGTGAAAATTACGTCACTGCTAAAATTGTTCTTTATTGGAAGGAAATTGTGAAATTCAAGGTGTTTGCTAAAAAAAAGCCAATGATAAATATTATTATTTACTGCAAAACTGGTGGAGGGAACGCAAAACATCTCCCGGGATTCCCATGAAACCAGGTCATTGTTGGCAAATTATAAATGAAACCTAGGAATGACGGGGATCCGTCAGGAATCCATTCAGTTCAGGATCTCATCTCTGGCAATGCCCGGTACTGGTCACTTGAGAGGAAGGTGAAAAAACCCTGCAGCAGAGATGAAAAACCTCTGATTTTTTAGGAGCTGTTAATTTCATTGCAAATATGTTAGTGCAACTACAGTGAATCTCTCCGACATCCTCTTTCCCCAGCATTGCAGGTTTAGATAAACCTCCTGGTCTGCGGTTTTCACACCCACTTCCCCAGATTGCCAGGTGCAGCATGACACGGGTACAAATATGTTTTCTTATTATAGCACCTGGAGGCCCTGACCGAGATCAGGCCCCGTCATGCCGGGCGCCGCCTAGACCCCGACTGAGATCAGGCCCCGTCGGGCTGGATGCTGCCCAGACCCCGACCGAGATCAGGGCCCCATCGGGCCAGGCGCTGCCCAGACCCCGGCCAAGATCAGGGCCCCCTCAGGCTGGGCACTGCCCAGACCCCACTGAGATCAGGGCCCAGTCGCGCTGGGCGCTGCAGAGACACAGACCGAGATCAGGGCCCCGTCTCGCCGGGCGCTGCAGAGACACAGACCGAGATCAGGGCCCCGTCGCGGCGGGCGCTGCAGAGACACAGACCGAGATCAGGGCCCCGGCGCACCGGGCGCTGCAGAGACACAGACCGAGATCAGGGCCCCGTCGCGCCGGGCGCTGCAGAGACACAGACCGAGATCAGGGCCCCGGCGCGCCGGGCGCTGCAGAGACACAGACCGAGATCAGGGCCCCGTCGCGCCGGGCGCTGCAGAGACACAGACCGAGATCAGGGCCCCGGCGCGCCGGGCGCTGCCCACACACAGAGTGAGAGACAATTCCTGCCCCCCGGAGCTGATAGTTTAAACAGAGGAGGGAAGGGTTATTATCTGCCGCACAAGGCCTGATGTCAGTTGCAGCCTACAGCTGCTATTGTAATAAGGGGGGGCAGAGCCACAGCTGCACTCAACTACAGTGACTTCCAGCTGATCGTGCGGCTCTGAACCTGACCCATAGGAGAGAGGAGATTCCCCCTCTCTGGCGGGAGCAATGAGTTTGCAGGGTCTCCGCCCAGTTCTTATGATCCAGCCGTTCCATTGCAGAAACCCACCCGCCTGAACTGGTAGCACCAGAGGCCGAAGTCCGAATGTGCCCCATGGCGATAGAGCCCCCCGCTCCGCCCCATCCCTTAGAGGGGTCCCTGCAGAGCACGCGTGTGCGTAAGAGCGAGTGCTCCCTCCTCTGGGGAGAGTCCTGAGCGCAGCGCCTCGCTGGACAAACGGGTGGAGCTGCGCTGATTGATCGGCCAAGGGGGAGAGACTGACGCAGGCCATGGAGTGACTCACCCCGTCTGGCCAGAGCGAGCAGCTGAACCCAGCTCTCGCCTGTCCCAGGGCAACACTGGACCGAGCAGTCATCCTAGTGCAAAACAAAACAACTTGGAAAGCCACAGCTGGGGGAAGCAAATAGCGATCGTATTAATAGGACCAAAAACTAAATAACCGAAGTCAAGAGGCAGGAAATTCCTTCCTGCTAAGACAACAGCCTCACGGCTGGGGAATGCAGCGGAGCCGTTGGTGGGTTTTTTTCCATCTGACACAAACCAGCGGGTCCGGCCAAGATCTCAGCCCTTCGCGGACCCATAGCGAGGGCGACAGGGGCTGAGTCGATTCCGGCTGCACGGGGAAGGCAGAGCACAACCAAATTTGGGGTGGACGTTTCATTAGGTTGGGAGGGGCTGGGGCTGGTGGGTCAGTACCAGCTGCTCTGGAGCCACCCTTGTGGGCAGTTAGGGGGAACCACCCCTGGGGAGCCCCCAGCTCCCATCACTTAGAGGGGAATTGGGCGCCAGTGCCTCAGGTCTCCCATTGCAGTGCAAACCCAGCCCAGGGCTGCTTAGCGCAGAAGCGGGGCCAGGAGCCCATCCCAGGGCTGGGGGGAGGGACAGCAGCCAAGGGGAATCATTCACCCTCTGCCTCCGCTGACGAACCTCTCAGGGGCCAAATCCCCGGCCAGCGTGACCCGGCACAGCTCCATCCACTGCCCCCACTGCCCCAGGCTGTAACGCCTCCCCCCGCTCCCCCCCCCCCCCCCGCCTAGGGGGCAGCCGGGAGCTTGGTCTCCTTGGTCTGCCAGCAAGAGGGGTTTTGCAATGAAGAGGGCCATCCCTCTAAGAACCGAGTCGAGACCCTGCAAACTCATTACACCCATCTCTGCTCAGTGCCACCCGCTCGCTCTGATGGGTCACTTTCAGATCCCCAACTGTGGTCTAGCAGCCCAGCCGCCATCGAAATCGGTGCAGCTGTGTTCATCTAAACCCGCTTCATTATACTGGTAGCAACGATAGGCTCCAGTGGGATTGGGGACCCATTGGGCCGGGCATCACATAGATCCCGACCAAAATCAGGGGGCCCCATCACGCTGGGCGCTGCCCAGACCCCGGCTGAGATCGGGGCCCCATCACGCTGGGCGCTGCCCAGACCCCGGCTGAGATTGGGGCCCCGTCGCGCCGGGCGCTGCACACAGAGTGGGAGAGAGTCCCTGCCCTGAAGAGTTTCCAGTCGAAACAGTCAAAGGGTGGGAAGGGAAACTGAGGCACAGATCAGGGCAGGAACTTGCCCAGGGTCAGTACTGGGCTGGGAACCGAACCTAGACGTTTTGAGTCCTTGTCTAGGGCCTTGGCCAATAGGCCACGCTACTGCCCAGGGCACTTGTGGGCACTATCGCTACAAAGCAATGAACTCCCCTGTGATGCAGAGCTGGCTGGACCCGGGTCAAAGCAGGAGAGATCCAGGACCGGGGGTAATCGGCAAGGCCCTGCTGCCGCAACCGTGATCCCCCGCTGGGCGCGTCCCAGCTCCAGAGGGAATCCCGCCCTGGCTGGGCCCAGCCCCGGCAGCATCGCACGCAAGCCCAGCTGGGACGGGCGTCTGCGGGAGGAACTGCCCGGGGGAACATCTGGTGCCAAAGTCATGAGCTGTGAAGAGCCCCCAGACAGCGGGAAGGCGGTCGAGGGGCTTGTCCCTGTCTGGCTTAGCTGGCCCAGGGAAAAGGCCAAACCCTGGCTGGTCTCAATCCGCCCTCGCTCCACTGGAGTCAATGGGGCCAGATCCCCGGCTGGTGTGAATCCGCCGCCGCTCCCCTGGAGTGTGTTTACACCAGCCACAGCTCTGGTTCCCCAGTGCACTGGGGTACACCCCCTCCCCCGGCTCTGGGAGGGGGGAGGTTACAGCTCACCGGGGGAGTTTCACATCCCCAAACTGGCCTCCTCATCTGCTCAGCTCCGGCTGTTCTGACCTGAATATTTACAACAGTCAGCAAACGGGGCCAGGCCACGGGGAGCCGTCGGGCCAGATCCGCCACTGGAGGAAAGCCAAGGAGCTGCATGGACGCCAGTGCAAGTGCGCTGATTTACACCCGCCGGGGATCTGGCCCCGCTGACTCCAGGGGAGTGACGCCCATGTACACTGCCGGGGATCTGGTCTTTTCCCTCAGTCACTAGTGGAGCTCTACCCGCCAGGTGGAGATCAGTGACGGGGAGGGAATTGCCAGCAGGTGCCTCGAGGACCCCAGCCAGCGCTCGATCCTCAGTTACACCGAGGCACTTCTACGTGCTTCAGCTGGGAATGGAACCCAGGAGTCCTGGCTCCCAGCCTCCCTGCTCTAACCACTAGTCCCCTCTTCCCTCCCAGAGCCGGGAGAGAACCCAGGAGTCCTGGCTCCCAGCCCCCCTGCTCTAACCACTAGTCCCCTCTTCCCTCCCAGAGCTGGGAGAGAACCCAGGAGTCCTGGCTCCCAGCCCCCCTGCTCTAACCACTAGTCCTCACTTTCCTCCCAGAGCCGGGAGAGAACCCAGGAGTCCTGGCTCCCAGCCTCCCGCACTCACTCTAACCACTAGACCCCACTCCCCTCCCAGAGCCGGGGAGAGAACCCACGAGTCCTGGCTCCCAGCCCCCCCCTTGCCACAATATTAAATTCCTTTAGCCCCCCGGGGGATGGGGAGTGGGTTTCCTTTGTTTTGTGATCCCCCCTCCTCCCAGGGCAGCTGAGTTAGGCGATAAGGTGCCACAAGTACTCCTGTTCTTTTTGCGATTAGCAAGACTTTCAGTAGATAATGAAGGGATGATGGAAAAATCAGGGGAGGAGGCAGGTGTGTGGTGCAGACACCAGGGAGCACCAGCAGGGGGCGTTACCTGTGCTGGGAGGGTTCATGCGCATCCCCATAATGCATCAGTCCAGGGGTCCACCTAGCCCAGAGTCTGGTGGCCAGTCCCGGGGGAGGGAAGAGACACAACGCCGCACAGTGGCCAGTGCTGGGGTAACCGGTGTTACGGGGAGAGCCCAGAACCACAGGAAATGCTCCTGCTGGCAGACCACAGCATGGGGCTCCTTTCCCAGCACACATGGACCCCAAACCAGAGAGAGACGAAGCAGGCTGCTCCCTAGCCCAGTGCGCACAGCTCCCCACGCCCTGGGCTGGGCTGGCTGCTGTAAGCTGCTGAGCTCTCCTGCTTCCCTGCACAGCCCCCTAGCCTGCAGGCAGGATCAGGAACGACACCCCCAAACACACACACAGCCCTTGATACCCCACAGACCCCCACCCCACCAGACTGAGTCCAGCCCCAGGCAGCACTAATCGCTGGGCCTCTTCGCTGTGCAGCGCGTCCAGCTTCTCCTCCTGCAGCCCGTGGCTTTGCACGGCCGGGGAGGGAACAGCCTTGGGCTGGGTTCTTTGAGATCCAGGCTTTGAATCGGCCAAAGAACTGGCCAGAAATCAACTCCCTGAGCTCCGCCAAGTGGCCCCCTTGGCCGAGACTGGGCTGGGCTGCAGGTCAGCTGGGATATGCACAGCGGATTGCAGGGCCGGGGTTCAGTCCTGCAGTTAGAGTCACTCCAGATTCACCCCAGGGGGCTGAGATCAGGATCTGGCCCTGACCCCACTGCAGTCAGGGGTGACTCTGGCTTGGCCCCAGGGAGCTGAGATCATGATCTGGCCCTGACCCCACTGCGGTCAGGGGTGACTCTGGATTGACCCAGGGGAGCTGAGATCAGGATCTGGTCCGACCCCACTGCGGTCAGGGGTGACTCTGGATTGACCCCAGGGGGGCTGAGATTAGGATCTAGCCCTGACCCCACTGCGGTCAGGGGCGACTCTGGATTGACCCAGGGGAGCTGAGATCAGGATCTAGCCCTGACCCCACTGCGGTCAGGGGCGACTCTGGATTGACCCAGGGGAGTTGAGATCAGGATCTGGTCCGACCCCACTGCAGTCGGGGGCGATTCTTTGACCCCAGGAGGATCAGAGGTCCGGATCCAGGATCCACACCTCTATGCGGCAGCCAGGTTTGGTCCCCTGACGGGGAGAACACCCCACTCCTGGCAGGTCCTTGCGGGGAACCTCCCCCCCACACCCCAAAGTCCCCAAATTGGCAGCACCTGCATTAACCCTTTCCACACCCTGATCTCCGCCTGGGGACAGGCAGAAGCAGGTGGGGAGGGGTTAAGCTCCTTCCCACCCCTCCCCATCTATATTGACTCCCTGTGGGAGGCGAGTCGGGCACCTGGATCCATCCCAGCCACTCGGAGGGGTCAGCGCCCACAAGGCCACATTTCTGCCCCCCTGCCTGGGAGAGGGGCCTGCAGGGTGGGGTTTGCTGGAGCAGCCCCTGCTTTGTGTCCTGCCTCAGGGGTCCAGCTGAACACCCCTCGGAGCTGTGCCAGCCTTCCGGGCTGGGAGGATAGACATGAAAGAGACTGACCCTGGGTAGCAGGGGCTGCGGGTCGGGAGCGAGGGGCACCGGCAGGGCTGGGGGGGCCAGGGCTGGGCTGGCAGGGGCTGAGGGTCGGGAGTGAGGGGCACCGGCAG